>NC_080742.1:79177640-79480670 GCF_020826845.1 Diceros bicornis minor | reverse complement strand
TGCTTTTCTTTGATTCTATCTACCTTCTTTAGGCAATCTTCTCCCAAATTTATAAATCCAATTCCAGCAACTCTTCTGAGCCTCAGACCCATATCACAAGTGTGCAATAGACATCTGCACCTAGATAAAATTTTCCCCTGCAGTTTTATTACTGTCCCAGGATTCTCTATCTTGGTAACTCACACTTCTGTTCATGCATCATGACTCTCAAGTCAACTATGACACTACTTCCCTCTCCATAACCCACCATTTCCATTCCGTCATCAAGTTCTTTAAAATAACTCTTGACTCTGATCATCTCTCTTACTCTGTGCATGCCACCACCCTAGTCCGGGAAACCATCATCTCTCACATGAATCTGAAATACCTTCCCAACTGGTGTCTCCACTCTGGCTCTTGCTCGGCTCTATTTTATCTTCTCACAGATAATGTTTTTCAGACAAAAAAATAAATGTAAGTAGTCTTTAAAAAGAAACACATTGTGGGGAGCTGGCCCAGTGGTGTAGTGGTTAAGTTGGTGTGCTGTGCTTTGGCGGCCTGGGGTTCACAGGTTCGGATCCCAGGTGCGGACCAATGCACCACTTGTGAAGCCACACTGTGGCGGCGTCCCATATAAAGAAGAGGAAGATGGGCATGAATGTTAGCCCAGGACCAACCTTCCTCAGCAAAAAAAAATGAAGATGATTGGCAACGGATGTTAGCCAGGGCTAATCTTCCTCACACACCCACAAAATGACATTAAAAAAAAAAGAAACACAATGCTAGCAAAATACACATGTTGTTCTTCATCTTAATTTTTTTTTTTACTGAGTAATGTATCGTGAAGATCTTTTCACATCAGTCTACCTAGAACTGTTCACAATTTTTAACAGCTGCCTACCATTCTCTTGTAGAACAGTACCATAATTGATTTAACTACTTCTCTGTTGATGGACATGTAGGCTGTTTTCAGTCTTTAACTACTATAAAATAGCACTTGGTGAATATCCTAGATGTGTCATTCTTCAATATATGTCTGAGTATATCTATTGGATAAATATATAAAACAAAAATTGCTAGGTTAAAGGCTTTGTACATTTAAAAATTTGGTAAATACTACCACATTGCCTTCCACAGAGGTTGTACCAAATTGTACTCCTACTGACAACGTAAAAGTGCACCTGCTTCCCAGCCTGGTCAACCAAGTATGCAATTAAATTTTTGTCATTCATATGGGCATTAAATTTTTTTATGTCAACCTGATATGTAAAAACTGTATCTCATTGCAGTTGTAATTTCCATATCTCCTGTTATGAGAAAGAGTGAGCATTTTTACAGATTTTTAAGATCCATTTGTATTTCCTTGACAGCAATCTGTTTGTCATACCCTTTGCCCAATTTTCTGGAGTTTTTGATGTTTTTCTTATTGATTTGTAGGAGTACTTTGATTTCGTCTTAATCTAATTTCCAGGTTCTTTCGAGTATACTAGTATTTTTTGAACAGTCAAAATTTAGCCAATTTTTTTCTCCTAATAATAAGTAATCATCAAATGTTAACTCCATTATAGGGGAGCCCATATGAAGAACTCACATGTAGAGGTTATGAATTGATTTGCAGAAGTACTGACTTCCTGATAACAGCTTGACAAGACTGCCTTATACCTATCCCTATACTGTTCCATTTAATTTTCCTAAGAGTCCTGAGAGGCACGTATTATTATTAACCACAAAGTGAAACTCAGAGAATGTGAAGGTCCAGAGTCACACAGCTAGTAACTCTTCCACTTCTGGAATCTTAAAAGCCTAGTAATCCATCATCACTGGCCATTTCTCAACCATACCAGGCTCTGATCTTTGATGCCTCTGATTTCTAATAATCTATTGCTCCTCTCTTTTTCCTTCTACAAACATCCAATGAACATTTTTAAGTGTCTACTATGTGCCAGGAATCCTCATGGGGTTTACATTTTAGAGCCGTTCTGAACCAAGACGAATATAAACAAATAGCAACAAAGTTTTACTACTATGAAAAAAATACATAGGATGGTTGGCAAAGTGGACAGAGAAGAATACCTTAGGCTAGGTGGTCAGGAAGGACTTCTTTGAGGAGGTTACATTTAAACAGAGATCAGAACAACCCAAAGAGTATTCTAGGAAAAGGAAATATCTGGGGTAAGTCCTTTAAAACAAGAGCAAATCCTGTGTGTTTGAGGAATTGAAAAATGGCACTGTGATTGGAGTCTGGAGAGAGCGTTGGGAGCGGAGACTGAAGAGGTGGTCTGGGATGCTGCAGAAGGCTTTGTAGGCCAGCAAATGAGTCTGGACTTTATTCCAAGTGCAATCCCAAGACATGGAAAGACTAACAAGAGAAGCACCATGATCTATGTTTCATGACTTATGTCACTTTAGCTGTGCTGTGGAGAATGGGGTGAGAGTGGAAGCAGGAAAACCAATTAGAAAGCTATTACAGGAGCCCGGAAGATGATATTTGTATTAGGGTGGTAGCAGTGGAAACAGAAAGAGATACATTTTGGAAATGTTTTGGAGGTAGAGTTGACCTGAATTCCTCACTGATTGGACATGAGAACTGAGGAAAAGTATAGAGTAATGAATGTCTACATGCTTTTCGGCTTGAGAATTGGTGGATGGTGATGCCATTTAACTTGAAGGAGAAGGCTGAAAGAATCAAGAATTTTGTATTACTGTATTATTTTGTTCTTTCTCTATGCAGCCTTAACCTCACAGACATTGATTTTACTCTCTTCCCAATACCTTTATATTCCTTTCCTACTTGCCATTTAGTCCTTCTTATCCAAAAGAACTTCCCCTGTCTACCTCCTCTACCCCCATCCACAACTCAATCCACTGCAATCTGGTTACTATCTCCATTATCCCAATAAACTCTTTCTTGCCAAACACAACAATGACCTCCTTGTTGCTAAATCCAAGGACTTTCAGTCCTCATTTTTCTTGACCTTTCTCTAGCGTTTAATTCTATTAACAGTTCCTCTCCTGGTTTCTCTGACACTGCTTGTTCCCGGCCCTCCCATCTCTCCGGATGTTCTTCCCCTATATCTTTGTTTACTCATATTTTAAATCTTGGCATTTTCATAAGGTTCCAGAGTGGGTCCTCTTCTCTTCTTACTCTATGCCTTTTCTCTTGGGGATTTCATCTACTTCCATGAACTATCACTTATTCTGATGATTCCAACATAGATCTCTGTCCTGAGTTCTAGACTCTCTTGTTCAATCACACAGTAGACAGCTTCACTTTGATATCCCATGAACACTTCATACTCAACATGTTTCAAATTAATTATCTCCCCTCCTCAACTTATGTTTCCTCATGAAGTTCTCATCTTGGTGAATGGTACCACCAGCCTCCCATTTACCTAAGCCATAAATCTCCTCCTATTCCTTAATCTTGCAGATATAATCAATAATAAAATTCACTGGGTTCTATGTCCTTAATATTTCTTGCCTCCTTCTCCTCTCTTCATTTCCATTCTTGTTGCCTTAGTTTAGACATCCATCACTTCTTTCCTATAATGCTAAAACAACCTCCTAATAGCCTCCCTGCTTACAGTGTTACTCACACTAATAAATTCTCCAAACTGGAATGGTCTTTCTAAAATGGACATTTGATCACCTCACTATGCTCTTTAAAATTCATCAGTGATTCTCCACCGGCCTTAGGATAAGTTGAAACTTCCTAGGAAGACACACAAGACCTTTCACAATACAAGACATTGCTGATCTTTCCAGGTGTATCCTTCAGAACTTCTGCCATGCCATTCATTCAATGTATTTACTGAGAATCTACTACTTGCTGGGTACTGTCCTTTACCTTCAACTCTCTAAGCACGTCTTTTTACCTCCAAGACTTTACACATAGTACTTTCTTTGCCTGGAATACATTTCTCTTTAACCTGCCCACTTCTCTGGATTACTTCTACTTATCCTTCAGAACTCCTCTCCAAATTCATCTTCTGTAGTTCAGGACCCCTCCAACGACCTCCCCTGCTGAAATCATCTCAGTGTTGTGTGATCAACTGTGCACTCCTCTGTCATCAGTTGTGTACCCGTCTGTCTCCTCATTACACTATAAGGTCCTTCGGGGCAGACTGTCTTATTTATCTTTGTATTCCCAGTGCTAGCACAGCACCTGACATATAGCAGGCACTCAATAATGAAAAAGAGTGGCAGAGTTGTGTTTCAAAGTCAGGTCTTTTCTCTCTGGCACAAATCTCACATTTCTTCATGCTACTTCTTCACATCTTGAATTTGAAAATTTCAGAAATCCGTCCTAGGTATATTTTTGCCTATCACTAATTAAAATACAGGCAAATAGATTATTAGCTCCATGAAGATTCAGTTGATTATTTCTTGTATAGCCCCTCCTCATCATTCCACTGTTTTGCTCATCAAAGTACTTTGGGTTAACTAAATCTGAAATTACTGAAAGATCTTTCTATACACCTTTATATCCTTTCTACTTCTTATCTTGCTGCTTCCACACTACCACCAAGCAAGCAGAGAGTAAGTACATTGGGATTTTATTTGATTATCTGGCAACTGACACTAAAAAATCATGTATCAACGGCAAATCATTTCCCATTATCATTTCCTCCAAGGTCTCTAGGGATAGATGTTAAAGTTTCAGTAACAAAATTTAACATTGCAAAATCCAGCTAAAATTGAAATTTTTATGTAGCAAGTTCATCTAATCACAGAATTGTGTAAGTGGAAGGAACCTTAGAGATCCTTTAGTCGAGTGCTTTTGTGAAGCTTCCATGAGAAAACTGAAACAAGAAGACCTGCGATGGCTTGCCCAAGGTCATTCAGTCTGTAGGAGAAGTGGGAGCAAACTTCCTAAATTTCAGTCAGCTGGTCTTTCCTCAATGCCATATACACCCTACTATTTTCCATCTAAACAACTTAACTACATCAGCTCTCACCTAATTATTTATACAGTGCTTATTTTTATGATATTGCCTTTGTGATATCCTTGTTTTAAAGAGGAAGGAACTGAAAAAAAGTAAGGCTGTCTTGTCCAGGGACATAGAAGAACTGGTAAAAGAGACAGTTAGCACACAGAGTGATGGGCTCCTCTTTGCAGTGTAGCCTTGTAATCACACTCTGTTCTCTGAGTGCCCCAGTGCTAACCCAAGCTTATTTGTGCTCCTGCGGCCTGGATTCCATTCAGTTCTATGCCTTATTTAGTCTAAATGATTTCCCCAGCTTCAATGTGTATTTTTGAGCTTCATTTTAGAAATATCATACTTAAATCTACTCTCTACTTGAGTTTGTTTTAGTTCTAATGCTGAGGAATGAAGATTCTGGGTAAAAGAAATAAAGATGATTTTTATTAAGAAAATAAAAGAAATAAAGATGGTTTTTCTAGGCTTTACCTTTCAGGAATGGTTTTCTCAAATGGCAACTGGCAGTCTACTTTATTCCCCAAATGATGACGTTTTCCATGGGAATTAAGAATTTAATTGGAATAATTTGTTTTCATGGAAAGCACAGATTTCTTTCCAAGAGGATCAGTTTGATAATGTTTTACCAGCCAGTGATACGAGACCAGATATAAACCAGTTCTGAGAAACAGGAAGTGAACCTGACTGGTCTAGCCTGCGTGTCCCTGGCAGTGACGCAAATACAGAAATCAAATTAGAAAAACAAGATATGTGGGTGTGAGGCAATCGATAATAATCCAGGATGCTACAACAGAAGCAAGAACACCTTTAACCAAATGCCATTCATTTTAATAACACCCCGAGAAGTTTGATTTGCACGTAACATGCTAGTGATTAGAGAGCAGGATGAGCTGGAGTTCCCTAGCAACAGCATGTGCTTCAGAGACAGTCATTAGCCTTTCAGTTAATCTCACCAACCCCTTACTTCTAAATGTATGACTGACATAAAAAAAAAAATGATGTTTCAGAAAGTGCTTTGAAATTTCCAGGAGCGAAATGGAAAGGACTAATAATAATAAAAAAACTTGTCCTGAGAATTACACTCAGGTAAAATAAATAATGTTCGTCCATGCCCAGCCTGTCCCCACATTCACTGCTCTCAGTTCTGTGTTTATGAATCCCCCAGGGGTAAAGGGCAGCAGAGGTGAAATTGTGCAGAGTTTAAGGCAGTCCTCTTATCCAACATGAATCACAGTCTAGAAGCGCACTGGGCAGTTGGTGTAGGGCGGGAGGCTGACACGGGTGTAGGGTGGGAGGGAATATAAGGCATAGTTTTTCTCCTTTAAGAATAAATTACCCTAGTTGAAGGAGCTTGGGGAAGGAGGGTGGTGAGGGGAATGAAGCTATTTTTCCTATTGATTGTTTAATTGCACCAAAAGCTGTTTGTCCGAGGCCACTGGCCAAGAGCATTATTTTCGTGGCTAAAGTGAGGTTGGGCAGGTTTCCATCCCCTTCCCTAGTTTTAAACAAGACAACCCATAAAGCGCAGCCAGGCTATCGGAATATGGTGTATGTTGACTTGTGCTACTAGCTGTATACCTTAAAGCGCCAGGGCTGATGGGATGATGGTTCTCAAACCCTGAATCATTGCCTCTAGCTCTGTCCTGGGTTCGGGATGCACAACTCCTCTGCGTAGCCTGGGTCAACTGCGGGGCGTTATTCGCATGGTAATTATTGCTACGTTAGGCTGGTCATCCTTATTATGGCCTGGGTCCCTTTAGCTGAACACGGGTCTCCTTCAGTTTGGCCGAGGTGACTCCTAGTTCTTCCCGCCTCTCCACCTAACCCCCCTGCGCGCTCCCTTCCCACGGCGACCACCTGCGCCGCCCCACTTACCATCTGCCCCGAGGGGCGGGCCCCCCGGGGTAGCGGAGCCCTCCCTGCTCCCGGGCGGCTCTGGGGGAGCTCGGTGTTTGCCTCCAGCCCTTCGCTACCGGAGAGATCAGGTTCCTCCCCTCCTCCCCCTCCAACTCCGGCCGCCGCCGCCGCCTCCTTCTTGCATGACACAGCAGAACCGCAGCTGCTGCAGCAAGTCCCAACCATCCGCCCAGGAAGCGCCGCAACCCGTACTCGGGAGGGGCGGGGGGGGGCGAGGCAGGGGCCACCGCCGAGGGGGATTCTTGCCCCCACTTTGCACCACACACTCCTTTTCCAGCCCAGGGGCACAGGAACAAAATCAGCCTAAAGCCGACCAGGCCGAGCCGTTGAGGAATGCTGGGGCTTGGCGTCAGAAGGGATGGGACCAGAGAGAAGGGTGTGAAGGAGACCCCGGTAGGGGCAGGACATTGCGGGTAAAGAAGGGGAAGAAGAGGCCGAGAAATCAAGGGCCAGACTGTGAAGGAGAATAAAGGAGGTCAAAGAGAGGTAAGGAGGTAGAGCTGCTGAGAAGGGAGACCGAGCTGCGAAGGGGGGCGGGGGGTGGGGTGGGCTGGGGTTGGGGGGATGGCGAGCTGCAGGGGAAGGAGGACTGGGAGGGAATATTTGGGGAGGCTTGAGCTAAGGACCCAGGCAGCACAGGGGCTGAACTGGGAGGAAGGGCAGAAAAGGGGAGACGGATGGAAGAATTAAGTATTAGACAGGAAGGTAAATATCGGGGGACACATTATGGAATCAGAACGGATGTAGTGGACCATCATTCATCATGGCTGATGAGGTAAACTGATGAGGAGGAAAGAGATACAGTCAAGGCAAAGCCAAAAGAAAGGATGATCTTCCATCCCACACTTCAGGTTCCTGCGAAGTTTTTCATAATTCCGCCAATCCAAACAGGGAGTTTTCCTTGTAAATGGAAAAGCATGAACTAAAACATAGGAATAGCTATTTAGCTCAGATTTACAGGATGAAATCTTCATGGTCCAGACAAACTTTAAGGCAGAGATTTGGAATTTAAGGCATAACCCCATAAAGGGGTTGCGATTCAATAATACAGAAGGTACTTAAAACTGATGTTACAGTTTCCACACATCACTGGACTTGAATAAGTCTTTTAAAGTGTTAAATGTTCCAGTCAAATGCTAGAAATGATGACAGAATTATTGGTTCAAAATATTAAAATACACATGCTTTTTCTCTCTATATACAAACATATACATATGTATACATATACATATATATTGTAATTTCTAGTTGTCTAGCATGTACAGTATGATTAAGGGGAAAATGTGTTTTTCTGATTTTTTTTTCCCCCACCAAACACATTCTACGCATTTTACAGCAGACAGCTGCTTCTCACCATTTGAAAGAATGTGGTCAGAAAAGTAATGCAAAAGCTGCCACTTTGGTTTTGTCTGTACCTTCCAGGTCATATCTTCGTACCTCACTTCCTGACACAAACAAGTTTTTACTGTTGTCAGCAACAAAGCCCTAATATAGCTGCGGAAGAGAGAAAAACTGCATTGTATTTTGCCTCCTGCAAGCATCATCAACACAGTTACCGGAGGAATGTAATTCCAGAAACCTTTAAACCTGGTGGTGATGGTAATTATGTATCAAGCGCCTGATTCTATTTCTGTTATTATTGTTTTGTCATTTCTGTTCTACCCAAGAAGCTGGCTGAACTCGCAGAGGGACAAATCCAGTGTTTCTTTTTGACTTGGTAAAACTGAATCAGACCTGGTAGAAAACTCATTGCTCTTGAGAGAAAAAAAAAGTAGGAGCCACGAAATGTCATTTTAACAGAGCGTGGGTTTTGTGACTGTAGGAAAGGATTTAAGGACGCTCCTTCTGTTCGGTTTCCTATGTAACGAGCAAAGGCTACACGCACGCACAGACGCCACAGCTCTCGGATGCTGTGGCTCCCTTATCTGGGCTTCTGCAGCTCCAGAAGCCCCTCCGGGATGCTGCGAGGGGCACTCGGTGGGTGGTGGTACGAACGCTGCGGCCGCCGCCGCCAGTCCTGCTGCTGCTGTTGTTGCTGCTGCAGTCACGTGGGAGCCCCTTTAAGTTTCCATAGAGAGGCCTCTCCGGTGTCACATGATGGACATGATATAATGAAACAACATTGTGGAGAGGAAAGCATTAGGGGAGCCCACGGCTACAAAAACAAGTGAGTGAGAAGAGGTGGGAGGAAGAGAAACTACGCCACCTCCCCTGCAGCCGAGCCGCACGCAGCAGCAGCCCGCGAGGAGAAGTGGGCGACGCCGGGGGGCAGGGAGACCGGGTCCTCAGCTCCGGCCGGGGACCCCGCCGCCCACCGCGGAGAGAACAACTTTTAGCCGGCGGCCTCGGCCAGCACTGCACCTGTCTCCGGAGCCTCCATCGCTCCTCGTGATGATCAAAGGGAAATTCTAGAAGAATATGCTCTACAAATATACATGCGCATCATTTTCCCCCTTGCGTCTCGCTCTGGAGGAAAGAAAGAGAAAGGGATTGAAACAGAAGCGTGTGTTCAGCCTCAAGGTAAGTTCTGGAGGGTGGGGAACGGCCCAGCAGGACTTTGGCATGGGAATTTTGTTCTCCGTTTAGACCTCTCGAGGTGAACGAGGCGTCCCCTGGCAGCTGGCGAGGCGGATGGGTTCGCTGGTCCAGCAGAAACATTTCCACTGTGGACTCTTATTTCCTCTTTCGCACGCCCGGCGGTCCCACCCTGGGACTCCCCGGGGCCCCTCGCCTCCCCCCGGAAGGGGGCCGCAGGTCACGGCCGGGATGTTCGGAAGCGGGGCGAGGGAAGGTAGGGCTTGTGGCGCTACCCGGGAATGCCGAGGCGATTTCGCCATGTTTGTGTTGCTAAGAGCACTTTTTTCCCCTTTGAGGTGGCTTGATGCCACATGGCTTCTCCGGAGCTGCTGCCGGGTTGAGAGTGTGTGCTTTTTTTTTTTTTCCAATGTCCGCATTCCAGCTAATGTTGCGCAGATAAAATTCAAACTTGAGGTAAACAGAAGAGGAGGAGGAGGGGAAGGAGGGAGGGGGGAGACTGTTTCCATTTCGAGATCCCACCTCTTCACTCCGCGGAGACCAACATCCCGAACCTAGAGAGCACACACTCGTTTCTCCCACCTACCCCACCTTTGCTGTCCATGAGACATAAGGCGGCGGGGGGCGGGGGTGCTTATAGAGGACGCGGCGTCTGGGTTCTAAAAGGGAAAAACAGCCCTTGGTACTCGGGCCTTTGGCCACCTCCCTCGGGAGGGACGAAGGATGCCTTGGATTGCTCTGGAGCTGGGGGACGGGAGAACAGCGCTCCCGGGTGGGGCGAGGGGGTGCCTGTCCCCTCTCACTTTTACTTTGGGGTACCTGATGGTATCGCTTCCACCCCAACCCAGGCGCAGGTTCCAGAAGGCAGGCTGGGTGGGTCTCCAGGTTTCCAGAGGGCAGGTTGCGTAGCAGGTGTGAGGTGGGCATTTCTGTTTTGTAAGTCTTGCATTTGATGGGACGACGTGGGTAGTCGTAAAGCGATTGGATGGGCAGAGCTGCGTCTTAATTTGCTTCTTTTTGCGAATTAGGGAAAAAAATCAAGACGTTACTCCCCCCTACCCGTCCCGTTTTAAATATCTTATTCAGCTCGGATCTAGGCTGAAGGGTGAGTGGGGATGTGTAAGGGTGAGGGTGAGCTTCGTCATGTGGAAAACAAGGCTGCTGACAGCTTGTCCCCCCCCCACCCCCCCCCCCCCCGGCGGAAGATGTGAGTTGAATGGTCGGAGAGGAGTGACAGCCCTTGGGATGGGAGCGGCTCGGGGACCCTAAGTGCGCGAGGGTCCGCAGCCCTTGGCGCCGGGGAGTGCCGCGCAGGGAGGAGGCGGCCACGTGAGGGTGGTCTGCGGCAGCGCAGGAGCTCAAGGATGGGGGTGACACGAAGCCGCCGTGGGCGGTGGGCCGAGGACTGACCCTGGAGCCGTGGCGACGGTTTTATTCCTACCGGCGGCCGGAGCCGGGCGCCTCCCACGCAGGGCCGGCGTCCCGGCCGCGGGTGGGTGCGCACTCCAGGGCTCTCTCCCGGGAGACCGTTTCCGGGCGGGGTCCCCGGCCGCGAGCAAGGGCTGTAAACAGGGTGGTGCCCTCTGCCCTCCCGCCCCCGGCTTGCCGGGGCGCGCGGCCGGCGGCGCCCGGGACGGCGGAGGCGCGGCCGCGGCGCTGGGCAGTGGCGGCGGGGGCGCGCCCGCTCCCCGCCACCCCCGCGCGCCCCGCCGCCGCCCGGCCGGCCTGCTCTGTTTTTGTTTTGATTGAGCCCGCGTGCAGCTGGCGCGTGTCGAGTCACGTGCCGTGGGCGGGAGGGGGCTGGGCGCGGGAGGCGAGGGCGCGGTGACGCACGCGTCCGGAGGCCCGGCGCCCGCGGGGGGCTGTGGGGACAGCGGCGAGGGGGTGTGCGCCCGGGGCAGATCCCGAGCGCGCCGGGCGTCAAGCCCGCATCTGGTGGGGTTCGTGGGAGTTATTTCCCGGTGAGCAGTGT
Organism: Diceros bicornis minor; assembly: GCF_020826845.1. NCBI lineage: Eukaryota > Metazoa > Chordata > Mammalia > Perissodactyla > Rhinocerotidae > Diceros > Diceros bicornis. The sequence goes on along the minus strand of NC_080742.1, from coordinate 79,469,327 downwards.
TCGGACGTGGGTGTAAATCCAACCGCCGTTTGAGTCCGTCGTCACAGCGTCTAGGCCAGCCTGGTCCCTCCCGGCTGGGGCCCACCTGCGCTGACTCGGTCAGAAATCGAATAGACCTGACCGGCGTGTCTGTCTCTGGCGTACTGAGAGCTATATGTGGTTCTTAATACTGGCTGCACGTTATAAGCAACTGGAGAGCTTTGGAAAGAACTCAGATGCCCGGCCCAATCCCAGACCAAAGGAACCCAAATCCAAATCGAGCCTGGGTATAGTGTATTAAAAAAAGCCTTCGTATTTTTTTGATGATTTTTTGAAAAAAAGCCTTTGATTTTTTGATGAGTGAGGGAGTAAGAACTTACAGAAGTAAGCGGCTTGATGGAATAGATAGTTGTGAAACCATCCATCTTTAGGGACGAAATAGTAAAAATAGCTAACATGTATTGATCTGTCACTAGATGGGGTCACTGTGTGCCAGCATTGTGGCTATGCAGACATGGATAAACTTGATGAAACGTTATTATCCTCATTTTACAATTGGGGAAATTGAGACGTAGGAGGTTAAGTCAAGAGTTGATCAGTGACGCTAGCTGACTCGTACTGAGGGAGGCTGAGTCGAGAACCCAGACTTTGGATATTGCGTATGCTGTATTGGAAACAGAACTTGACCTAAGGGTCACGTGTTTGCGTGAATAGCAATAGTTACATGTTTGCCTAGCGGCCAGCGAGTTTATATACAGTGTATTTTCATCTGGAAAGTTTTGCTTGTACTAAAGGGAAGAGAATCACTTGGTGAATTCGTTTAGGCCTATAGGCTACTGACATTTTCAGGAAGTTTATTGTGAAGAGGAGAGAGGGGGATCCCAGTAATTTGAAGAGAACAGATTACATGGAAGTTTTCTGTTTTGTTTCGGTTTTAGACTTGAACATATGTGTAAAGTGAAGGGAAGAGTCCGGAAGATGCAGATATTTTCCGAGGATTTGCATGAGCAGCCACAGAAGTCCTTTAGGTTGCTGGGCACAATACAATTTTGGTGCTCATAGGCTGGATGTAGCCGAAAGCGCAAGGCAGTATACATGGTGGCAGAAGTTTTGCCATGAACATTTTGGAGGAAAACAACTACTACTCTGGTTTGGAGTACAGAAGTGTTGCTTCTACATTCCTCTTCTCCTTTTGATTGACTTCATTTGTCTCCTGGTCAAATGAACTCTTAGAGGGAATATTTAGATGTGGGAGTAATCCATTTGTTTTGAAAATGTGTTCACTGACATATTCTCTAAGAATATTCCAGATAAAACTCACAGTAGCACAGGTTTTTCCCTGAAAACAAAGGATTCCAATTACAGTGTTTTTGTGACCAATACGTATTATTAAATGGTACTGTGTCACTAAGAAATGTCTTTGTATTCCTACTAACGCTTCCTATCTAATATTGTTAGCTGTATGGCACACAGACATAGTACTTATCAAATTTAAGGATTGGTTTTTACATTGCTTGCAGTTTCGGTGAGGAAAGTTTATGGACCCACGGAGGCAAGCCTGACATAAACATGAGTGTCAGCAGTCTGACATGGAAATAGCTCTCTAGCCCCATCTCCCTCCCTCCGTTATCAGCCCCATCCCTGTTGACCTCTGAAGACGCTTTTCTCCAGCATTGCCTAGGTTGCTCTTCTACCTTTTGGGTACCTCCTTCAGGAAATTTCTCCTGATTTCCCCTGAGAAAACATTTAAAAATACCTTCCCCGTGTCACCCGTATGTCTTATGCGTACTTGTCTCACTGCATTTATCATGACCTGTCATATTGTTTTTGTTGACATGTTGGACACCTACTAAACTGAGCTCATCAAAGTCGGGAATGTGTATCCCTTACACGCAGTAGGCACTTAAGTTTATTGCATTGGTCCAAATGGAATTTGAATTGCATTATTTGTGTTGATGTTTGCCTGTGTCGCCCATCTTCATTCTTAACTGTCCTCACCTCCTCTGCTGCTAGCTAATTGGCTAACACACATCTTTGCACAGAGAACGCAGAATAGCACCAACACATTCTTGTAAAAGGAGTTAGGATGGAAAGGGCAAAATGGAATCAGTTTTTCACTTGTGTCCCAATTTCATTCTCAATTGGCCGATTGGATGGCATGAATTTTCTTGGTTACTCATGTCCACTGGGAGAAATGCTCAACATTATCATTTTCAACTTATTTAGGAAGGAAGAAATGGCACTGCATTACTGATGGATGTACCTTTATGTGCCGTAGCAGAGTACAGATGCTTCATCACATTGCATTATGCTGTAATTTTCAGGTTCGATATTACAGAGGTATTTGTAGAGCAGCGCTGTCCCGTAGAACTTCCTGAGATAATAGAAATTATTTATGATATATTTGTAATGACTTATAAGTGATAGCCACTAGTCACTTGAGGCTGTTGAGCACTTTAAATGTAACTAGTGTGACATAGGAGTGTAATTTCTGATTGATTTAAATGTAAATAGCCACAAGTGGCTAGTGCATGCTGTATTGGACAGAACAATCATAGAGGATTTGCTTATGTTTAAGTTTAATATTTGACAAGTAAACATTTAGGCTAAGGTATTCTGTCTTCAGAAGAAAACTTGATTTCATTTTCTAGGGCTTTACACTATGCTTCCTCTTCATAAATGATAAGGTGTTTACTGGGTGATATTTTGGCCTATGTGAGAGGCCTTCGTATTATAGAGCATTTGTCTTTGTGTTCTTTGAGCTTTTTGTGTAGTTCTTGTGGTCTCCCTTTTTTAGGAGCAGAGTGGAGTGATTATGAATAATGATGATGATGGGTAATTATTTACAAATCAAATGGATTTGAGCCCTTCGCGTATAAACTAAATGGAAGTCCCATAAGCTTAATCAATACTTCTCTAAGATGTATTGTGAAGAGCACGCACTATATTTGTCTTGCTGGCCGTTGTATCCCCCGTACCTCGTACAGTGCCTGACACGTGGTCAGTGCTCATAAATGTTTGTTGAATGAATGAAGGTTCAAATAATTTTAACTCCTCCTTCAGAGGGTATATTGTGGAGCTGAAGAGGAGGCTGAGTACCAGTAACTACACTGAATTTACAGTTCTTCCAAGGAATGCAGTCTCTCCAGGGGCGTTATTGTTAACTCAGTGACTCTGATTTCTTTGCTGTAAGATACGTAACAGGAATTGTTACCCTTAATTGATGATAGATTGAAAAATAAAGTTACAAGAAGATTTGGTGCTCGGGTCATACAGAGAGAGTAAGTCAGGTTGAAGTAGTTGTTTCTGTTGCCTTGTGCACTCGTTCATGGTTCTTCAGAGAAATAAAATCATGCACTGAACCACGTTAGTTAGAAAATTTGGTTTGTAAAGTCAAAGGTAATTATATATGTTAATGGGGTCTGAAAAGAGAACTGAAGGTATCTCTAGTCTGGCATGACATTGAGAAAACAGCTTCAATATGAGAAACAGGAATGGAAACATTTATTTGTTAAACCTCTAAATCTCAGTCTGTGGTAATCCTAACACCCAAGTTATAAACTTCTCAAAGAGGATATTTAAAATGTAAATAGAAACAGATGTTTAGTCTTGCAGATAACCACTACTAGACTTTGAAATATTTATATAAAAAGGTATGAGATACATCAAACATCTGTTTAGAACGAGAGCCTTAAGGCCGAAAATTGTAGATTTCATTTCATGTGGTGGATGCTGCATTGGTGGGTTGATGACGCAGCGGAATATGTGGTCTCGTCCTTGTAGATGATGATGCGTAGCCTGCCCTCAGTGCTATGCGTCAGATGTACCTACTTTGTGGTGTTATGTGTGGTTTGATTATAGGCCTGTCCTCGTTCCTAGGACACAGGCTAGCTTTCTATCATTCTGCTGCTATGTGTTCCACAAATGAAAACTAATTTTATACTAGAGAAAATATAAATCTGTTTTCTAAAAAAAAAAAAGTCATAGGATACGTTCCAAGATAAAATGCGAAGTTTTTTTTTTTGGTGGGGGGGTTACTTTCTTTTTTATCAGTTTTTGGCCTATTAGTCCTTTATGATTGCTTTTTAAAGCCTTTAATGTGAACCTCTTTGGTGGGGGGGAGAAGGGGGAGAAGCCCGAAAAATGAAAGCAAACTATCAGGTGTGTGTCTCATAAATTCTTGCTGTTGTTGCCCTCAAAAGCAAACCAAAACACAGCCATAACAAGACAAAACCTACTACTGCTATCAGCAACAGAAGGTAACCCAACCAAACAATAAAAAAGCCTGTGAGCTTTGACTGGTTGCTTTTATGGAGAGGTCAATAATGTGAAGTCTGTTTTAGGTACTAAATATAAATGAGAACAAGAAAATTTATATCTGCCTTTCTATCTATATAGCAGTGATTTAAGATGCATTCTTAAATTCTGCAGTAGATCAAGATGTATTCAGCCTAGAAGATCCTATGGGACTACTTGGATTCAGGTGTATAGTTTAAGAATTATTTTGAGTGGGCAGCCCAGTGGCATAGTGTTTAAGTTCACGTGCTCCCTTTGGTGGCCCAGGGTTCTCAGGTTCGGATCCCAGGCGTGGACCTACGCACCGCTTGTCAAGCCATGCTGTGGCAGGCGTCCCATGTATAAAGTAGAGGAAGATGGGTACGGATGTTAGCCCAGGGCCAATCTTCCTCAGCAAAAAGAGGAGGATTGGCAGTGGATATTAGCTCAGGGCTAATCTTACACACACAAAAAATTATTATTTTGAAAGTTTATTGAGAACTATCTCCAGTGATCTTGGTTACTAACTTGATGTAAGTATTGAAGGAAGTTGCTGGCTTCATTTCTTTCTCATCAGTGAGTCGTTGGATTGGATCTGTGGTTCTCAGACCTGTATCCAAATCACCGAGGGCTTGTTAAAACCCAGATTGCTGGACCCTACCCTGGAGTTTCTGACTCAGTAGGTCTATAATAATCTGCATCTCTTACAAGTTTCCAGGTGATTCTGATGTTGCTGGTCAGAGGACCACGTCTTGAGAACCACTGGATTAGATAATCTAAAATTCTGTGATTCTATGCCTGTTTTTCCTTTTTTTAAAGTTGCAGCCCCTATTGTTTGATTTCTGCAACGTTGCGTCGTTTAAAGATTGCTGTATGGCAAACTGAGTTTTAAAAGTTTAAAATGGATTAAATTAATTTTATTTTGAGAGTTTTTTGAGAATTTCTTATATTTTGCAGAAACCTCTGGTCTGTTAAAACTCAAATTGGGTGTTTTTACTTAAGTAGAATAGACGTCTGCAATGAAAATATATTGAAATATTTCTGCTGTTATTAAATGACAAAGTGTTTGCCGCTCCTTAAACCTAAATGTTGTATCAAATCTAATCAAGTGCCTTTTAATAGACAGCTAAAAAGTCTGATGCAGCTCATTACATGATTGTAGGCTCACTAAATAAAATGGTTTTTGTGAGACATAGTTTTTTTCCTAGTTAAAATTCAATAGATTTGGGTCCATAATAGACTCTGATAGCATTAACCTGGACGACCTCTGAAGATAACTGCCTCATAGAAGATTCATGGTTGCAGGAAGGAGATGCCAGTCGGGGGGGAAGAGTAGTAAGTCAGGGCACGACCGTTCCCTATTTTGAGGACTTTGGGGAACAGTGGAGACTGCAGTTTCTAAATGGAATCTGGAAGGAAGGTGATGGGGATACTAGGAGACGTCTTAAAGCAGCCCTTGCAGAACAAGCACACTGTTGTTACCCAGAGTGTGTGTGTGTTTGGGGGTGGCGGGTTTGAGCTTGGGGAGGGCTTCATGGAGATTCCGAGGCATTCTCACAGGTGGTGCTCTGGAAGCATTCCAGATTAAACTAGTCTCCCAGGTGCCAAGAGTCAGATGGACTCAAGGTTTGAGGTGAGTTGAAGTAAGGTTTGACAATACATTCTCAAGTTGAGTGAATTTATTGAAGAGGGAAGAATAGTAAGATTTTGGGGAAAAAAACAACCTTATCTGAGAGCAAGGAAGTAAAAACGAAGAAATGGGTGAGGAGCAGGGCATGGGAGGGTAAAAATGAAAGATTTTAAATTTTTAAATGTTCTAAAACTTTGTGTATGTCAAGACTAGTTAATAGCACAGGCTTCTTCGTTAGAAAATAAGTTAATGAGTTTCCCTTTTCATTTCCGGTGAATACTTCAGAATATCAGCAGATGCTATTATTTGACTTACATCAAATGCCTTTTCCAAGTTATGCCCAGAATTCATGCAGTGCTTACTTTTTTAGATTGCTTTATGATCATTAACTAGTTTAAATCAAATTCCTGGAAAGCACGCGCCATGCTTATGGCTGGGTGGATTTTATGGATTAGGAAGCAAATCATTTGTGTAACACTGGCCCGAAAGCTGGGCTGAGGCCATGAGGTCTCACTGCTTTTCACATCTGCTAGTGGTAATTTTATCTTGAAATTCTCTGTTTTCTAACTACTGTTATCAGATGGTTGAACATTAAATCTTAGAGTTGATTTAGCATCTGTATAATTGATTGTAGACTATATTTCATGGCCACGGCCCTAGATTTTGATCTGTTTATTTCTTTGAAAAAAACTACATGTGATTTGCTACTCAGATCTGTAGTCATTTCTTGACTCAAATATCTGTGACATAACCTTCGTAACTAAATCTGTGAAGCTGTTTTGAATTCTTTGGGCTTGACAGTTTGAGGCTGGGGTTGGCAGTCTATATGACAGGAGCGCTGGGGATGGCTCATGGGCCGGTTCACAGAGCAGCCAGATGGAGGCAGGTGCTGCTGTGTGATTCCTTCCCCCATCTTTCTTGGAGTTTGTCTCCCCCCATCCGTCCTTCCTGCCCTCTTCCTCAGGAAGTTTAAAAAGCTTCCTGTGCTTTGGCGAGTTAAGTCACTTAGTATTTTTCTTGTATTTAATCACACTAGCACTTGGCGACATCTGTCTTTGCCCTTCCACATCTCTTCAGGTGCCTTTCTTCCAACTCGTACATTTCTGTTTCTCTCGCAGCCAGGCATCTAGCTTCTCTTGCTGACGTTTGGTTGGCCGAAGCCGCCATGTGGATTTCCTTTATGGTCCTACCTCCACATTTTCCTCTTCTTCCGCTTCTGGTCAGAAGTTTTCTTTCTGTGCAGTGACAGATCTTATTTAGTTTGGTGGAAAGAATATTGAGGTAGAATAGTGTAAGTAACTCTGATATTGATGAGTGGGTACCTACCTGGTTGGATACCGAGCTTGGGGCTTATATTCTTTCCACTGAATTCTAGTTCCCACTGGCTACAGAGCCTTAGGAGAGTGAGTGTCCAGGTCTGTGCCATAGGCTGCTTGTCTGTAAAATGAGAGGTTGGTGGAGTAAAGTGTCTCTGGCCCTAAAATGCTGTGATTGAGTTTATTCACATCGTGGTCTGGTTGTAAACCCTCACAGGAGTTCTTGAGCTTTTTGAAAGATACCTGTTCAACAAGACTGGTCTCAGGAGTGATCCTCAGTCCCAGGATCAGGAGATCCAGGACTTCCTAAATTAGACTGTCTGCAGTATGGCTGGCCCTCTTTTTCCTTCAGGAGTTAGGAATGGATCTCAAGGGCACCCTTCTCTATACTTGTGCTATCTATATCAGAAGACCCAAAAATTGAACCTGAATGCTCCACTTTGGAAAGGTTGTTGACCTTGATTTGGAAGATCCTGCTGCTTCTCCTCTCTATGATGGAGGCACTGGGCTTCTACAGACGTCTTTTCGTTGATGGTATTTAGACTTCTAGGGGAGTTTCTGGGAACCTGCTTAATACTTCTTTAATTCTTGTACAACTCAAAAAAACAGTCCTACCCCAGATCTTTCTCTTGCAAAATTGTATGTGGTCTCTGACCTTGAGTGCTTGTTTCCTGTTTCTAGGGGAATTTTTGTTAGTACTGAATCTTTTTGTAATGTTCACAGCTACACCAAGCTACTTATCTGTACCTTGTCAAGGCCATTGACAGTTGTTTTGCTTTCTGCGTTTATATTGATGTATCATGCATTCATTGCACATATTGTCCGTTTTCTAAAAATCTACGATTATCTTCTTTTGTTTCTTTATGTTCCCAGAGAGATTAATCATTGCTGTGCTAGGAACACTTACTTAATCAGTTTTGTCCTTAGTGTCACTCATATTCCTTCAGGTTTTCCTATTGTTTAGCTTTTCAAAATTGTATAACACCTACTTTTTGTAGGCTCTGTCCCAAGAGAATTTTTGATGATTCTTCAATCTTTAGTGATTATTAATGTTGATAGCAACAAGTGAAAAGTATTTTTAAATAAAACGACATTCATATCCTTTCTTCAGATTTTATCTTTGAAATCTGTGTCTATTTTATGCCTTTTAGTCAGTTGGTGAAAAGATACTGTGCTTGCAGGCTTCTCCTATTTTCATGGAAAAAGATACCAAAATCCTCCTTTGCTCCCACTTTTAAAGTGTTCGAAGTTAAGATTCCTTCTGCTACTAATTTAGTTCTTCTGAAAAGGAACATAGGAGTTTGCTCTTTGCCAAATATCTTTGTTACTGCCAAACTAGCATTTTGGAACAAAGACTTTGTAAGCTTAATGAATCAATACCCTAATTACTCATTTCATATCATCTGCAGAATATTTTCAGGATACATATTTTTCAGTAATAGAAGATCATTTGAGAGTCTAAAAAACAGAAATATTCTGGCAACAGATTTGCTTTAAAAAGATTTTTAAAGTGATTATCCATAAAGAAATCAAGCCTTACAATAGCTGAAGAGCATTTGCTCTTGTATGGGGGATGTGATGGTGGCATGATGTTGCGGGCTCATTCTGTGTCTGATGGTCCCAGACTCTTGACTGAGGAAGGGGCCCACGTTGTTGAGGGACAGCCACAGTGGCATCTCGAGAGTCTCACTGGAAATGCCCTCCTTCTGACTATATTTTGTTGCTTTTGGAGAGTACCAGTTGTTTGAAAGCACTGAATTGCCATTGTATAAATATACATATTATTTGCTAAAACGTCCTTTTGGATCCTTGTGCTCTTTTGAAGTCATGGGATCCAAGCTCTGGAGCGATTACTCATTGGGAACATGTCAGGTCCTGGACATCCAGGTGAATAGTCTAGTGTATTTTTGATTGTAGCTCTTTCTGTGTTATTTTCATGTGCTGGAATCCTCCTAGTCCTTGACATGAAGTCTAGGACCAGGCATAAGTAAACATGTCCTCTCTGGGCAAACTTTCTGTCCAAAACTAAACAGAAGAAAACAAACAAACAAGAACGTTTGAAGGTGTCTGGAGTCTCTCTGAGAGGCTTGTGGGATGCTGGCATACCATGGCCCTGGATACTGATAAGCCACTGTGGCTTCCTTGTTTATTATAACTCTTTTCTTTCCGTTTTTTTTACTCTCTCAATTTCCTTCCTTTTTTTTCCTTTTTGGGTTCCGTTTCTTCTGTTCTTCTTCCTTTCCCTTGTGCTTTTTTCCCATTCCTGGTTTGGTTAGCCTAGTAACATCTTACAGTTGGTACAGGCATTTTTTTAGCCTGACTAATGGCAGACCAAAGCTAAAGACAAGTTTTATTCTGATATTTCAGGTTATTGTAGTCTGTAAAATACCATGCAGGTGCACACTATTTCTAAAGAGTTTAATATGTTTATATAGCATATTCCATGTTGAATGGAAAATGAAGTGAAATGTAGAACTTCCCAAACCCTTTGCAATATTTAAACAAACATTCAGATAGGTTTCAGATTGAAGTTTAAACACATGCTGCCAAAATGTAAGTAATAGTAATCATGTAGATAATGAATTTCAGGCTTCTTTTTATTTATGAAATTTTTGGTAAAGATGTTGTTTGGGTTAAAATAATGTTTTTAAACTGTTTAAGCCCTAACAAAGTTTGGTATAAAAAATGTGACAGAGTCAAATTTGTGTTAAGTACACAACTATTGCTCATGCTGCTATCAAGGATCAGAGCATATTCTAGCTCTATGGGGCTTCGGAGTTAATTATAATTCAATCTTCTTATTTTATAGATGAGACAATTTTCTAAATTTTACACACCTGGTTCTTGGCATAGTTGACCACAGTTAGGACTTTCACTTCCCTATCTACTCTGCTTTTTTTGGACAGAAAATTAAATTTATGAAATTTAGAGGTAAAATGGGCAGAGAAGCCTGAGGAGAGTATATGAGTTGTAAACCTAGCTTGATTTTATTAGTTATGAGGTGTTGGATGAGGTGTTTAACCTCTCTGGATCTCAGTTTTTAGAGGGTTGCCTTCCAGGTCTGTGACTTATACTCCTGTGAGAAAAATGAAATAGATTTAGATTCTTCCTATTGTACATTTGTCGAGTTTCAGTTTGTGTCTTATTTCAAGTAGATATCATTTCTGTTTTTTTTTTTTTTTTTTTTTTGTGAGGAGATCAGCCCTGAGCTAACATCCGCCAATCCTCCTCCTTTTTTGCTGAGGAAGACTGGCCCTGGGCTAACATCGGTGCCTATCTTCCTCCACTTTATATGGGACGCCGCCACAGCATGGCTTACCAAGCAGTGCGTCGGTGCGCGCCCGGGATCCGAACCAGCGAACCCCGGGCCGCCACAGCGGAGCGCGCGCACTTAACCGCTTGCGCCACCGGGCCGGCCCCGATATCATTTCTGTTTTTTATTTGTGTTTTTTCTTGTTAGTGATTCAACTTTTCCAAAGTGCATTGTTGTTAGACACAGGTCTTTGTCTTAATCAACATGATAGGTGCCTCGGTATTCAAGTGTCTCTAGCATCCTCCTGATTAACTGACATAAACACGCATTCAGAGGCAGGTCTCCCCTAGTTTCACACTGGTGGAAGGGTACCCTGCAGGAATATTCCATGGACAGATAATTGAGAGGTGCTTTTTTCAAGTTGTTTACAGTTTATTACAGTGTTAGAGAGTAATGTCATATAAATAAAATCTAAGAGAATTTGGCTATTCTAACTTATAGAGTTGCTTTATTTGGCATTGTGGAACAGGTTTTTCCCTTCTCAGTAGGATAATATGTCATTGTTTGTGTCAGAGAGAAGACAGTTGTGACAATCTGGGGGAATAGGCAAGATGAGATGAGTTTTAAAATATTGGAGGAAAAGCTGAGGAGACTGGAATTGCTTTTCTAAGCAGACTGTAACAGTGAGCTTTGAGACCTCTCCCCCATTGCTTAGCGGTAGTTCTCATGCCCTTGTTTGTTTAAAGAAACCCATTCTTTCAGTAAACACTTTTGAACACCTGTTAATGTGCATCGCACTGAGCCTGGGTGCTTTGGGAATTACAAAAGAATTATTCATCAAGAGCTTCTTCCTCTAGGTATTTACTTTCTAGCTGGGTTTCCAGTATATAGACCATGAAATGGTGAGATCCAGTAAATGTCTGAATTCCCCGAAGAGTGCTCTAGACACGGAGGGAGACGGGAGGACTGAAGCAGTAGGGGAAGACCCCAAGGGGCCATGAAGTTTGAGCAGTTTGAAGGACCAATAGTTAAGAATAGCTAAAGAACTCATTTTAACTTTCTTTCAGGAGAGGGTGCAAGGAATGCGGTTGGGCGGGGTTAGGACATAGGCTTGGGAGCTGGGAAATGACCATTGTATGTTTTAAGGTAGTAAATGAAGGGACCCTGTGGAAGTACCAGAGCCTTTTTACCCCATCTTTTTATTTTGAAAAATTCAAACCTTTAGAAAAATAATATTGTGAACACCTATATACCCTTCTTCTAGGTTAATCAGTTGTTAACATTTTGCAGTACTTGCCCGCATGCACTGTGTATGTGTGTGTTCTGAATCAATTGTGGTATCTATATTTTGCTTAACCACTTGAATGTAAGTTGCAGAGACCGTGAGGTTTCACCTCTAAATCCCAGCTGAAAAGAACTTTCTTCTGTGTAACCACAACACGATTATCACACCCAAGAAGTTCAGCATTGATGTAATAACAGAGTCTAATATAGAGAAAATATTTAAGTTCGGGGCTAGAATGTGTATTTATTTTTCTTTTTTAAAATCAAGTGGACTCGCCCAGCGCAATATGTATTAAATGAATTGATGGGACAAGAGACTAGAGCCGCGGAAACTGGTTTATATATATTTCAAGTCATACGTAGCCATAAAAATAGAAAGAGGAAGCTCATTATATTCTGATATGCTATATTCTTGAAGATACAATCTTAGGTTAAGAACAAGTCATAGAAGAGTGTGAAAAAGAGGATTTATAAACAGTTGTGTGTATATAGATGTAGATATAATATCTCTGGAAGGGTAGAAGATGGACTGTAACATTTCATGCCTTTAAAGATGAAAGTAGGTAGCTGGAGGATAGAGATTTTTTCCTGAATACCCCTTTTTACTTTTTGAACTATTTGAATGTATTACTTATTCAAAAATAAATAATAAATAAGCAAGCACAGACTTATGTGGATACTACTATTGCCTTTGTAGCATGAAGGATAACACTTTATGTCCTAAAGAAATGTATAGAATGAGACCCAAAGCAAAGAAGATGGAAGAAAATTTTTCTTTTAAATTTTGAAGGGAAATTTACTGTTTGTGCCACTTAATGGAAAAGGATGTACATGATGTTAAAAAGGTATATTTTTCAGGAGCTGCTGGTGTGGGGAGGAGGGACTTGATGGGGGTCTGACATCCAGGATTTCACAGAGGAAAACACAGAGGAAGATACAGTAGGAGTTTGTATATTCCTCTTGGAATAAAGGAGAATTTTTTCCTCCTCTGAGAAACAAGAAGAGATATTTGTAGTTTGTTTTGGTAGAAAAGTACAGAAGATGGCAACTGGGACTCCATTTACATTGTGTATATATTCATATTACCTATGATGATAAAAGATGGTAAGTACGTTAAAAAAGCTACTAAGAGAAAATGAACATTTAGGAATAACATCTGGCTATTTTCTTGATTTTTTTTTTTAAGACAGATTCTTAGTTTTTATTGAAGATTAAGTTAAAAGAAAATCTTATTGAGTAAATACTAGGAATCTATGTTATTAGTAAATTATTTCCATTTGATAGCAATTTGATTATTTTATGTGATAGTTTTTATATAATTATATGGTGAACTTGTGTAATATTTATCTTTAAAAATTACTATTTCACAGTGTTTTGAAATATGTTGCATGAAAGTTTAAAGTTAATTTCTGAGTTAACTCAGCCACAGTTTATGTTCTGTTTTTGTATGATTAACACAGAGTTATTGATTGGTGCTTAGTGCCTTTTCTCTTGAAGGCCAATGTTTATTAATCAGCGAGTGTTGAATTGCTCCCAGTGTCCATTAGGCATCCTGTGGTTAATGGAGACCGATGGTCTGCCCTTGATAGATACTTCTGGAAAGTTAACATTTCAACAGTGGGAGTTAAATTCCTGTCAGGGAGGGAAGCCACTGATTGCTCAGGCAGATCTTCAAGCGGAGGGGAACTCGGCGCTGTTTGATCAGGCGTCTCCCGTGTGACTTGGCAGGTGAAGAAATTTGATTTTATCAGTTCATTCCGAGGAGTTGGGGATTGTGAGACTGAATGAAGCTAACTAAGCTAAGCAAGGTTGTAGGAGATTGAATATTCCAGTATGTTAATTTGCAATGGGAGAGGTACTGTGGCCAGCTGTAGATTTGTGGAACGGATAAAAGTTGGAGCATGATCACTTTGGATCACTTTACTTGGTGAACATAGAAATAAGATGGGGAAGAATTGGGTATTTTCAATTGATATTTCCAACAATTCATGGGAATTTGATAGAGAACTTTTTTTCCCTCCACGGACTATTCTGTCTGAAAAACTGGGGCCTAAAATCAGAGCATCTTTAGTATAATACGGTGCCGGATAAACATGGTGAATTCTTCTCTAGTTCCCTTTGTAATCAGCTACCCAAGGCCTCATTGTCCTATGTTAGATATGTTACAACACAATGGAGAGATAATAGTAATAATAATAATGAGTGCTTACCACGTGTTGGGCACTTTGCTAAGATGTTTTTCTTCTGTTGTCTCATTAATCCCACAACAGCCCTAGGAGATAGGTGCTGTTATCATTCCCACTTTATAGGAGAGGAAACCAAGGCTTAGGTAAGCTTAGGGCTTGGAGCCCAAGGTCAGAGCCAGGTAGCCTTCTCTAGAGGAGCTTATGGTCTTAGCGACATGAGATAGAATTTCTTTTGTACATTTCAGCATCTTTCCAGTTGTGTTTTCCTTAGGCTATAGCGTGGTCATTTGAGATATCTCTCAAATGAACACTTAGAAAATACAGTTATTGTTAAAATATTTAAGCACTAACGCTTAAGGTAGTTTCTTTTTGAAGATTGCTGATCTTAATCTATTTTACGATAATTCTGAATAGTCCCAATTAGAGGGTGGACCATTAAAAATTAAAAAGGTTGCAGAAAACCCAAGAATAATGCAAAGAACAACTATTTTTACTTGGATTCATCTGTTGTTAACATTTTCCCCTATTTACTTTGTCATTTGTGCATATTTTCTTACTCTCTCTATATTTTTGTATGTATATATGTGTATATGTATTTATTTTTTTCTGAATCATTTGAGGATGTTACATATCTCATGGCCCTTTACCTCTAAATATTTCAGTGTGTATTTCCTAAGAATAGGAATTTTCGCTCATATAACAGGCAATATTTTATAAATTTATATTGTTAACATATTTTCATCTAATCTGCTATTCATATCATTATTTTGTCCGTTGACCTAATAAAGTTTTTTATGATTTTTTTCCCTGTGGTATGAGATCCAGTCTAGGGTCATATATCACATTTAGTTGACATATCTGTTTAATATCCTTTGATCTGGAATATTTCCACAGTTTTTATTTATCTTTTATAAGATTGATGTTTTTGAGGCCTTTTTTTTTTTTGAATAATAGAAATTTCCTCATTTTGTGTTTGTCTGCTGTTTCCTCATCGTCAGATTCAGGCTGTGCATTCTTGGCCAGAACTTACTTTTTCCCCTCCTTATTAGTTAAGTTTATTCTTTCTCAAAATCAGGAAATTAACTGATACAATAATATTATCTAAGTACAGAACTTAGTCACTTTCCGCCAATTATTCCCAAAATGTCTTTATAGTAAGAAAATCCTGGATCATACGTTACGTCTGGTCTCCTCTTATCTGGAGCAGTTTCTCGGTCTTTCTTTGTGTTTCATGGCATTGACATTTTTGAAGAGTACTAGCCAGTTACTACTAGAATGTCCTTCAGCTTTGGTTTGTTTGAAGTTTCCGCATGGCTAGATTCAGGTTTTGCACTTTTGGCAGAAATGCTACACGAGGGACATTGTGTTCTTCTCAGGGCATCGTATTCGGAGGTACATGATGTCTGCTTGTCCCACTGCTGGTGATATTAGCTTTAAGCATTTGGTTAAGGCCTGGTCAGCCAGGTTTGTCCAGTGTGTAAATTTACTCTTTCCGCCTTTCAGACAATAACTGTCTTCTGGAGTGATGTTTTTGGTTAATACCCTATTATTCCTCAGACTTTTACTCATAGGCTTTAGAATCCATGGATGATTCTTGCTTGAATCAATTATTCTTAGGATGGTGATTTAAAATTCCATCATTCCCTCTTCATTTATTTGTTGGCTTTCTTCCGTAAAGAAGAGCATTCTAAAAAAAAAAAAAAAAAAAAAAAAAAGAAGAGCATTCTATTAGGTGTCATTTATGTATACCTCAGTGTAGACTCATGAGTTCTTATTGGATTCTTATTTCATTATCCTTACTTATTTTGATGCTCAAATTGTCCTAGATTTGGCCAATGGGAGCGCTATGTCCTTTTGACACATCCCCATCATTCTTTGACACATCTTCTCTTTCTGTCACAGAATGGTCCTTCCCTTGTGTACTTTCTCTGCCTCAGCCCCGGAAGTGGCCATTTCTCTAAGGAGCTCTGTGTGAGAGTGCCTGTTTCTCCATAACCTGGCCAAGAGTGACTTATACTGTTTAATTTTTGGCAGTCTGATAGGTGAGAAATAGCCATCTCAGTGTGGTTTTAATTTGCATTTCTTTTATGAGTGAATTGAACATCTTTTCTTTTTTTTATTTCTGAGGAAGATTTGGCCTGAGCTAACATCCCTGCCAATCTTCCTCTATTTTGTGTGTGGGTCGCTGCCACAGCATGGCCGCCAGCAGGTGGTGTAGATTGGCGCCTGGGAAGCGAACTGGGCCACCAAAGCAGAGCACCCTGAACTTAACCACTAGGCCATGGGGCTGGCCCTGAACATCTTTTCCTATTTTTAAGGGGTACACGTGTGTGTATATGTATATGTGTGTATATATGTATGTGTGTCTGTGTTCATGTCCTTTGCCCGTTTTTCTGTTGAGTTACTACTCCTTAATTCCTCCATTTTAAGACTTTTTAATGTATTATGGATATTAGCCCTCTATCTGTGAGACAGTGCAAATATTTTTTCCCATTTTATCTATTGTCTTTGGTTAATGATGGTTATTTTTTATTTTGCCATACAAAAAAATTTTGTTCAAAATTTTTATGTAATCAAATTATCAGTCTTTTCTTTTGTTCTTCCTGATTTTGAGTCATAGTTAGCATGCCTTTCCTTATATCAGGGTCAGAGAAGAATTCACCATTTTTTCGCCTCTAGTACTTATATGGCTTCATCGTTTTACATTTAGATCCCTGATTCATTTGGAGTCTATTCTTATGTATGATGTGAAGTATGGATCTAATTTTATCTTTTTCCAAATGGCTAATCGTTTTAACCATTTATTAAAAAGTCAGTTTTTGCCCCAGTGATTTTTTTAGATGCCCCCTTTATCATATACGGTACTAAAGTTCCATCTGTACTTGGGTCTGGTTTTGAACTGTCTGTATTACTGTACTGGTTTGTCTGTCTGCTCATGTGCCAGTAGCACACTTTTCATTATAGAGGCTGTCTAGTATAATTTAATGTCTGGAAGGACTAGTCCTCCTTTCTAGCACTTTAGTGTTTTCCTGGCTGTTCTTGTGTGTATATTTTTAATATGAGGTTCAGTATCAATTGTCTAGCTTCATTAAAAAGAATTGTTGGTATATTTATGGAGATTGCGTTAAATTTATAAATTAATTTATGTCAAACTGACGTTTTTATGATGTTGACTTGTTCTATCCCAAAATAAGAAATGTCTTTCTATTTGTTAAAGTCATAATTTGTGCCTTTTTAGGAATGTTTTAATGTTTTCCTCAGATGGGTTTTACACATTTCCTGTTATATTTATTCTTAAATATTTTATTTTCTTCGTAAAACTAGCTTTTTTCCACTTATTATATCATGGAGATCTGAACATATGAACACATGTAGACCTATTCCATTTTTTAAAATGGATCCATGGTAGTCTGTTGTACCCTAATATAATTTAATTTTTCCTCTGTTGTTGCTTGTAATTTTTCCGTATTATAAACAATACTATGGAGAATATCCTTGTACCTGTATTTTTGCTGACTTGTGTTATTATATCTCTAAACTAGATTCCTGGAAATGGAATTGCTTATTCATTGGCCATGTAGATTTTTTTGGTAATATATTCTACCAAATTATCCTCTTAAACTATTTGACACTTTTTAAAGTCAAGTGAACTTTATTGTGTATGTCCATTGTTACAAGACATTTTGAAACTTTTTTTTGAAAGAAGCCTCGTATAAGTTAATTCTAAACAAAAAGTTATATCTATGTGCCCATTAATATGGGGAATATAAAGATAGCAAAGCCGTGATTTCAACCTTAAATCACTTAAACATAGTTTTGAAAATCAGATATGTGTTTATTTATATGCATTAAAAAACAAAAATTTGGGGGGCTGGCCCAATGGCACAGTGGGTAAGTTCGGTGCACTCCGCTTTGGCGGTCTGGGTTTTGCAGGTTTGGATCCTGGGCGTGGGCCTACACCATTCATCAAGCTGTGCTGTGATGATGTCCCACATACAAAATAGAGGAAGATGAGCACAGAAGTTAGCTCAGGGACAATCTTCCTCAAGCAAAAAGAGGGAGATTGGCAACAGGTGTTAGCTCAGGGCCAATCTTTCTCACCAAAAAAGTAAATAAATAAAAGGAAAATTTCTTTGATAGGTAGACTTTGAATTGACCCTAACAGAAAGTGTTGAATTTAGTTTAGTAGAGACAATCAAGGAGGACATTTCATGTGAGAATAGCAGAGGCTAAAGCAGAGGCAGAATTTTTACCATGTCGTGTGGTGTCAGTACAATAACTGGCCTTAGACTGAAGCAGAGTGTTTGTATTCAAAGATAAAGTAAGGGCAGTTAGTGGAAGACTTTGAGTGGCCAGAGCTTGGATTTGATTCATTCGGCAGCAGAGAACCCTTCTGAATTAGTAATCTATTGCCCTGTAACAAATTACTCCCAAATTTAGTGGCTTAGAACACCCACAAACATTTATTATCTCTGACAGTTTCTGCGGGTCAGGGATTTAGGAGCAGGGAACACTCTTGCCACTTTCTGTTCCTTAGAAACAAGCCAGTAATTCAGCCCACATTGAAGGAGAGGGGCTTACATTCCACCTTTAAGGAGAGGAGTGTCAGAGAATCTGGAAACATATTTTAAAACCACCCCACTATTTGTGTTCTGAAGAAGAGGGGTTATGATACAATTTTGGAAAGGAAAGACACGATGGTATCTAGCGAAGGATTAATCTGATGTCAAAGATGAATTGAAGGGAGGGAGAAATAGGAGGTAGATCCTGGTAAAGTAATCCAGCAGTAAAGTACAGTAATGATAGATTTAGTTGGGGGAGATGAGAGAGGAGAAGTAGAATGAGGAATGCAGCAGAATGATGAAAGAGAGGAAGAGGAGAGTAAAAAATGGTCTGGAGGTTTTCAGATCTGCAGAATGATCAGGCATGTAGTTACTGGAAAGAGAAACCAGTTTTGAAGGGTGTTTGCTTGGTATTAGACATTCAAGGGGAAATTCCTAAGCAGTTGAAACTATAGAACCAGGGCATGTGTTGAAATGTCTAGCGAATGGACAGAC
This sequence comes from Diceros bicornis minor, assembly GCF_020826845.1. NCBI lineage: Eukaryota > Metazoa > Chordata > Mammalia > Perissodactyla > Rhinocerotidae > Diceros > Diceros bicornis. Next base: position 79,450,347 of record NC_080742.1, on the reverse strand, counting down.
AAATTCGCATTTGTCATCCCAGCGGTGATGGTTAGATTCTTCAAGGGATGAGTGTGCAGAGAGGCAGGAGCACTGAGGACCAAGGCTTTGGGGGAAACTGTGGTCTGGAGTACAATTAGGGAGAGGAGCTAGATCTGTAGCATTAGAGAGAAGGAAGAGCCAGCTATGTTCCTGGCAGGAATGAAAAACGTGGAGTGATCAAGAGATTGAGATATTGCAGAATCTGAAGAGAGATGTTTGAAATGAATGCATTTGCCTGTAAGTTATTAGAGGTGACAGCAGTTTAAGTGGAGGAGAACAATTTTGGAAATTGGATTATAACATTTAATTCAATGATTAACTTTTTAAAAAGTGCTTGAGGTGGGAGGATGAGTGGCTGGCATGCCTTTCATCACTTAGATTTTGAGATCTTACATCCTTCTTGCCTCCTTTTAGCACCACCAAGCCTCCGTGGAGTGGTATTTCTATTCAGTTTTTGGGTTAAGGGATGAAGTAGGATTTTACCTCACTTGTTTTCAGGAAATCTTTTCACTGTGAGAGAAACCAACTTACTTTATAATATTTTTTTTTTAAAGATTTTTATTTATTTATTTTTCCCCCAAAGCCCCAGTAGATAGTTGTCTGTCATAGCTGCACATCCTTCCAGCTGCTGTATGTGGGACGCGGCCCCAGCAGCGGTGCATCAGTGCGGTCCCGGGATCCAAACCCCGGCCGCCAGCAGCGTAACGTGTGCACTTAACCGCTAAGCCATGGGGCCAGCCCCCTACTTTATAATATTTTTACTTCGCATATTGCTTTTAACTATTGTTATCTGTACTCTTCCCCTCCTCCCTTCATTACCCATTCCTTCCCTTCCGCCTGGTTAGTATGACTTCAAGATCAGATCCCAGACAAGAGATCACCTCTTTTTCCTCTCTCTTACCTCCCAACTTCAAGCAGGATTCTATTATTCATATGCTTTCTTAATTGAACTCGCTGGGAGACAATTAATACGTAATATTATATGATTAAAATAGTAACAAATGTAAGTATTAAATTGAAAGATGATTTTTTATTCTTTTATGTTATGTATCTGTACATGTATTTAATGTTTTAAAATTAGTAAAATAATTGTCAGTAAGATGGAGCAAAAACATGAAAATATTTTAAAAATTACTCTATGTGACATAGTATATATTGAGATTTCTATAAGGATTTGAGATTAAATGGACCAAGGACTGTGTAGTAAGACACTGACAAAGCCAGAAATTAAATGAGTTTTCTCCATTACATGGTGTGATGATGATTATTTTAATTTTTTTCTGATAAGGTTATTTTTCTTTTGAGAAAAAACTGGGTCTACTAAAGACTTAAAGAAACTAAACCAGAATAGTAGTAATAACTGTGGTTCTAAATTAAAGGGTAGACTTTATGCTGTGAAGAAAGAACTATTGTTGATAAGTTCTTTTTAGCACAGAAAGATATGATTGTTCCAGGTAACATCATCTTTGAATAAATAGGGCAGCATTAAATGATGTAGCCTAGTTCTGCAGTGTGCATAGATGGTGAGCACAGGAGGAGATGAAAGGGGTCAGGGCTGGTGAGAAGGAATAGCAGGAGGGAGGGCGGTCTGAGAGACGTTGGTGGGGATAGCACAGATTATAAGTGACCATTGATGGAGGCATGAAAAGAGAAGCACGGGCTGTAAACATGTCAATACTGCCATGAAGGATCTTACATGTATTTTTCATTAAATGTATTAAGCTTTTCCTGTTTGTCAGTGGATGTCAGAGAGAGGGGGAGAAAGAAGGGAGTGAGAAGAGGTGTCTCAGGAGATTGCGGATTGTGTTGTTTTTAAACTAAAGATCTGGCTATATTTGCAAAGATTATATCATGACTTCTGCTACTTGGGCAGCTGACAAAAAGTTAATGTGGTTAATTGAGATATTTTCCTTTTCCTGTCTCCCACCTGTCCTGTCCTCTCCTCTTTCCCTTATGTTCTGTGAGACTCACTTCAAGTGCCATCAGTTCTAGAAGCTTCTTCCAGTGGCCTCTTCCATTCTCAGTGCCCCACACTTGCTGGGTTAATTGTCCTCCTCCATGCCTCTCTGTCTCCAGAATGTTCTAGGAATCACTCGATCACTGGGCTTCTACAACAGGTATATAAACATCTTTTTATGTGTTTGTTTTCCCTTCTAGAACTCCTTAGTGGGAGGGGTCAAGTCTTACTCATCTGTGTATCCCCATATCTAATAAATGTTAGTTGAATGAACAAATGAATGATTTTCTCACACCTTGTAGTGACATACTCACCATGGTCCATCAGTGTGGCAGTGAAGTCACTGAGTTTTGATGGTTGTGAGACCTGTGACTAGAGAGAGCAACCACATGAGCCTTAAAGAATCTAGGGTGGACTGAAAAATGAGTAAGCCAGAGTTCCTGATCTTGAGGTGCTCCACCACTGAGTAGGTTTCAGTGATGGCTTGGGAGCAAGAAATAAGTAAGTGCATGCTGTGTGGCAGCTGTTACAGCAGAGGCCTCAGGTACAAACTGCTCTGGAAGCGTGTAATGAATTTGGCCTGAGGAGGTCTGGGAAGACTGCCATTTGAGTCTTTGAGAGTATGTAGTTGCTCACCATGTGGAGAGGAAGGAGCATGCGCTAAGCTGTAGAGGTATAAGGATCATTTTTTGAGAAATTCAGAAGGAACTTGAGGTTCATGGGAGTTCGGGAGTGGTAAAGTGGCAAGAAATGAGATCGGAAGGAGCCACGTGTGTAATGCTAGGTCTTTGCCATGTTAGCTGCGGGGAACCACTGGAGGTTTTAAAATAAGAGGAATGGCATAGATTCACATTTTAAAGAAATTCCTGGCAGCAGTGTGAAAATTGGATTGGAAGGGGAAAAACTAAAGAGAATAGACTAGTTAGGAGACTAGTGCAACAGTCCACATGAGTGAGATGAAGCGGCTGGATTAAGGCATTGGCGGTGGAGATGGTGGAGGAGAAGACAGTGTAGAGTCTGATTTTGGGAGGTAGAATTGGTGAGACTTATTGACTGGAGCTACATATAGCAGTTGTGAGAGAGATGGAAGAATAGAAAATGGTCATAGATTTTTTTAATCTTCTAGCCATTGGATGAGAGAGTAGAAAGGAAGCATTGGTTTCAGTTTTGGTCACTTGAGAATGGGGCATCCAAATGGCGATAACTAACAGACAGTTCGAAATGTGACTCTGAAGTTTAGGAGAGAAAAATACAGAATGTGGAGTCACACATGTGAATGGATGAGATTACCAAAGGAGAGCTAGCTGAGCAAAGTGAGGGAGGGCCAAGCAGAGGAGTCTGGGACACTCCAACGATTAAGGGTGTACTCAGGAAAAGACCATCTAAGAACAGATTCAAAAAGGGAGGTAATCAATATCAGATGCCACCACGAGGTCAAGTTGAGATGAGAAGTAAAGTGAGGCCATTGGATTTGACCAAGTCACAGGCAGTCAATGAGAAAAATTGTAGTGCTGACATGAGAAACTTCATTCCAATGACTAAGGGCAGTGGGCGTTAATGAGTAGAGATAATGAGTATAGACTACCTTTTAAAAAAAGCAATTTAAAATAGGAGGTAGATTACAGATAAAGGGTAGAGGGAAGGTCTTTATTTTAGCATAAGGTAGTATAAGTATACTGCGATGGTCTGAATGTGTCTATACATGCTTGGAACAGCCCATTGTAGGAACTGAGGAGGAGAGCTGACTAGGGACAAGTCGTGGAGTATTGCCCAGCAGTGAGGACCTGGCTGAAATGGAAAGCAAGTTATTCTACCAAATGGTGGAGTTACCTGATTTTTCTCCCATAGCGTGCTCTTTAGCCTGGGAGCTGGAACAAGTAAACTACAACATAATTATTTATTTTACTAAATAATTCCTTTTTCAAAACAATTTATTATAAGGTTCTTTTAAATAACAAGTGCTTTTCAGTATTTTTGTGTGTGATAAAACATAAATAACATAAAATTTACAACTTTAACCATTTTTAAGAGTACAGTTCTGTGGCATTAAGTACATTCACATTGTTGTGCAACCATCACCCCTATCCATCTCCAGAACCTTTTCATCTTCCCAAACTGAAACTGTACCCGTTAAACACTAACTCCCCGTTTCCCCTCCCCAATGTCATCAGCCTTCATCCATGTTGTAGCATGTATCAAAATTTCCTCCAGTATTCTTAAAATATGATTTAAATACACTGTTTTCTTCAAGAACACAACTATTCCACGGCCATTATAAATTCTCAAGACCTGCCACATTAGTTTTACACAGGGAAGGAAGGTAGAAGGAAGGAATTCACATTTATTACACATGTTTACTACGTGTCAGGTGCTGCATTGGTTGCAAATGCTTCATTTCACTTATTCTGTCTTCACAACAACTTTGTGAGGTGGAAATTCCTGTTATTCTCATTCTACAGTGGAAGAAACTGAATTTCGGAAGCCTACGGTAGCTTGTGCAAGGTCACACAGCTGGCTAGTAACTGAGCCAGGATTCAAATCCTGGTCATCCTGATACCAGATTCCATGCTTTTCTTATGACTCTTCAGTTCTCTGTGTGGTCCTAGCTCTAATTATGTTATTCTAAAGGAGTCAAATCTCTTTGCTTTGCACTTAATGAAGATGTGCTTTTTGAGGTTTTCCTGGTGTTCAGCAAATGTACTAGGATCCTCATGACATTAAACTGTTTCTATTTTGTATTTAAGCTTTTAAGAACAGAATCAGACATTTGCCAGAAGTGGAGAATTACTTGTGTAATTAACTGAATTCACATATTTATTTAATGTTGTCTGATGTGTTTGTCCAACTTAGAATTTATCTGAGGTAGTTTACAGAATTAACTTGATGATTTATGGCGTAGATTTCTGAAGGAAAAAACTTTTTTTGGCTGAATTTACAGTTTCAATCCTGATCACAAATAGGAAAGAAGAAAATTTTTTTTTTTTTTTTTTTTTTTTTTGGTGAGGAAGATCAGCCCTGAGCTAACATCAACGCCAGTCGTCCTCTTTTTGCTGAGGAAGACGGGCCCTGGGCTCACATCCATGCCCATCTTCCTCCACTTTATGTGGGATGCTGCCACCGCATGGTTTGACAATCGGTGTGTTGGTGCACGCCCGGGATCCAAACCCCGGCCCGCCGAAGTGGAGTGTGCGCACTTAACCACTACGCCACCGGGCTGGCCCCAAGAAGAAAATTTTTTAAAATGAAAAATATGTAACCATTCATTTTTTTTTTTTTTTTTTGTGAGGAGATCAGCCCTGAGCTAACATCCGCCAATCCTCCTCTTTTTTTTTTTTGCTGAGGAAGACGGCCCTGGGCTAACATCGGTGCCTATCTTCCTCCACTTTATATGGGACGCCGCCACAGCATGGCTTACCAAGCAGTGCGTCGGTGCGCGCCCGGGATCCGAACCAGCGAACCCCGGGCCGCCGCAGCGGAGCGCGCGCACTTAACTGCTTGCGCCACCGGGCCGGCCCCTGTAACCATTCATTTTTAAGGATCTTTCAAAACAAAATATTATTCAGGTAATCTGATGACAGTATTTGAAGCCAAAAACCACAATCTGATATTTGCCTTGCTGAAGTTTTTTTTTTTAACCTATAAATCTTTCTCTGAATTCTTGAATCTTCTGTCTTGTGCCAGTGACAGACATTTTTCTTTAAAGATCTAAGCAATGACAGTGACATATCAAGGTTGTTTCAGTGAAAGATCCCGATAAAGTAAAAAACGTCATTTACAGAAAGGTTATTTCCAGAACTCGGGACCTTCATGGAAGTAAGCCAGTGGGCTTTGTTGTTGTTTGAAGGCTGTGCTTATCTCTGCATCTTTGTTCAGTGTATTGCTTTGAAAGCTTTGAGAGCACCACTGAGTTTCTAAGTTTCATCTGCATTCTGTGACCAGTTGGTAGAGAGACCCAAAGTCTGAGGTTTGCGTTGACTTTAGAAAGTCGTTCTCTGAAGCCCATTTTTGGAATGAGTTTAAAGAAAGAAGAATTCTGAAAGCTGGGTTCAGTTTCACAGTGGATGCTTGGGAAAGGATAGGTGGTTCTCTGGGACGTTAGAGTGGGTCAGATTACCTTCTAAAGTGATGATGAAAACAAAGACTAAATCAGAGGGACTGTAAAACATCCTAAATTCCACCTTCAGGCAAATAATGCCAAATCATGGAGCACAGAGAATTGTATTCTCTCCGTTTTATTTTTTCTTGAAGGTCGACAGAATTAGAAATTTTACAACTCCGTTAGTGGTACATTTAAGTGTTTTAGTATCCAAGTGATTAGGAAGTACAGAATCTCTTCTGCTTTATTTCAAGGCTCTTCTCTTGTTCTGACGACATAAATTTAAAAGCAACTAATTAATGTCTGTAGTGGAAAATTTCTCATCATAAAAGTCATGGACAGCGGGGGCATTTGCCTACCTAGAGTCAGGGACTTAAACTGTAATCAAATGTTCATGCCTTATTATTGTATTCAGATGTAAAGGAAAGAACAATGCTCAAGATACAGCAAAGGTATTTTTAAAGTATGAATTTGTGAGACTCTTGCTGAGTCAGGTGAGTGGGTGATGCTGGGCAGAGTTGTAGAAAAAGCTGACTTCTAGCAAGGAAGGGAAACCCAGGCTAAACAGAACAGGAGTAGGGCTGAGAATATGCTCAAGGAGAAGGAAATCTCTGGAAGGGGCACACCCAAGTGGTTAGATGGTGGGTCCAGTGGCTGAGGAGAAAGCTTTTGACCCGAATGGACTAAATCCGAACCCCAGAGAGAAAATCTGGGGCTAGATCTGGGGCTCTCTTTACCTCGGGACTTGAGAGAAGGGCTCAGCCTGCATCTAGGAGTGGAGGTAGAGTGGCCTACCAGAAAGGAGTGACTCCAAGGAATTGCCAACCAGAGGGAAAATAAAACCATGGAAGGCGTAGGAGAATCCTTTTAAAAGTTCTGGACCTACCATGAAATTGCTTACTGTGCTTAAAACTTAGTCCAAATGGATAGCATTTATATTCCCAAGGTGCACGGTAGTAAGTGTTTTGGTGTATTTGAACAAACTCGCGGTCTGTTATTCACTAAGGAGTACCAAGTAGGGGATTCTTGTTAGCAGACGAGAGAGAGGATACGATATCTTCACAGGACAAAACCCTGATGCATTTAATTCAGATAGGGTGACAAAACATGTGTGAAATCTCTGTGGGGGCTGGCAGAAAAGTACCCTTTTTTATACAGCATTTGATCTTTTTTTTTTTTTATAATTTTATTTTTATTTATTTTTCCCCCAAAGCCCCGGTAGATAGTTGTATGTCATAGCTGCACATCCTTCTAGCTGCTGTATGTGGGATGCGGCCTCAGCATGGCCGGAGAAGCAGGGCGTTGGTGCACGCCCGGGATCCGGACCTGGGCCGCCAGCAGCGGAACACGTGCACTTAACCGCTAAGCCACGGGGCCGGCCGCATTTGATCCTTAAAGTTATTTTGTAATTGTCATATCTAGGAACATGGGAACATGGCTAGATTTGGCCCACTTAACTGCGATAGGTCCAGGAGGGGCAGAGACCTGGAGTTTATTCATTCCTTTGGGAAGGAAGCCCAGTAGAGTCAATAGGACATAGTGTCTGAGATATGATAATATTATGTGATTGTCCTTAGTGTAATTGGAATCCTAAAGACTGGGATAGGTTTGAGATACAGAGGTCACATGACTTTAGTTGAATTATGCTCTAGTTTTGTCTTCATTGTCGGCACTGTTGTTAAGTTTTATGAAACTTAGTAGAGTGTTACCTAGTTTAATTGCAGCAGGAATTACTCTTTGGTATCAGGTAACACCTCAGCTAACTTTCTCACTCAGAATATATTTAGTCAACAGGTAACTGCTGACACATACTAAATACAAATGCATTCATGCTTTGGGCAGATACTAAGATGAATCAGAGGCAGACTTTATTCTCAAGTTGTCTGATCTAATGGGAGAGGAGGATGGACTATCCAGTGATGGTTGGGAACTTGGGTTCTGTGGTCAGACCCAACCCCGGTTCAGATCCTGTGTTGACATGCACTAGATATATGACCTAGGGAAAAGCTACTCAGTCTCTCTAAGCCTTCCAAGGTTGTACATCTAGTACATGTCAACACCAGCATCTGTATACTAGTACTTATCTCCTAGGAGTGCTGGAGGCCTAGAGAGATAATGGTCGTAAAGGATTTAGAACATAGGAAGTCCTCTGTCAACATTGGCCACACACAGATGAATAGAATGCTGCCCTCTGGGCCCAAGGCATTATGACTTTGCTGGAAAGTCAGTATTAGAGCTACAACTTGGGGAGTTATCTCTATGGAAGGAATCAACCAGACTTATGACACTGAGTGACATTGCTAGAGGCAAACACGAGAAATGACAGAACACAATCTTATTTTTTTTATCTACGAAAGTGGACTAGCCATTATATTTCTTATTTTCTTTGATATTTTGTTTGTATTACTTTGTAGTAACTCAGATGTTAAGGTAGTTGAACCGGAGTGATACCAATATGAAGATAACTCATCAATTCTTTTAATACATGATCATTGAACCTATTATGTACACTTGTCATGGATTCTAGCACTAGATCTAGTTTATCAGTACTGAAAATAAAACAGACTAAGGAGCCATCTTGCTGGTTGGCTCTCAAACTCAGGAGTTTGGCTGACTGTTAAAGATAGGTAGCTATAGGGGCCGACCCCGTGGCGTAGCAGTTAAGTGTGCGCGCTCCGCTGCTGGTGGCCGGGGTTCGGATCCCGGGCGTGCACTGATGCACCTGCTTGTCAGGCCGTGCTGTGGCGGCGTCCCATATACAGTGGAGGAAGATAGGCACAGATGTTAGCCCAGGGCCAGTCTTCCTCAGCAAAAAAAAAAAAAAAAATGGAGGATTGGCATGGATGTTAGCTTAGGGCTGATCTTCCTCACACACACAAAAAATAGGTAACTATAGATATTTGAGGGTTTTTAGGCAAAATGAATGAAACTACTAAATAATTTGGTCAATAATAAAGAAGTGGTGGGGTTGGATTTCTTAGCTCACTTTTGCTCAGACATTGTGGTCTCAACTTATTTAAATATATCTAAATATTTAATATCACTGATTGCCCTGTGATGTGCTTTATTCTTAAAAAAAGTTATGTAATATTTGATACATGCAAAAGGTTGTATAATTCTATAAATTAGTAGAACATTATCAATATATTGAAGCTACTGTGTGAGGAGGAGCTTAAATCATTTACTGCATTATTATAGCTTACTAAATGCATTTAGTAATTTGATTCATTAAATATTTCTTGAATACCACCTCTAGGTCTCCTGTCAAGCATCTGGTGATGGACCTGGGGCCCTTGTTGGTCAGTTGGTCCAATATTTGGGAAGAAGACACCAGAGGGGTGTGAGGATGAGTGGAACCTGCCAGCATCTGTGTCTGTCTAACCAAGAAGAGGGTAATGACTTCAGAGAGCAATGACTGCTGCTGTGGTTCCTCCTTTCAAATCTCAAGTAAATTCCTCTTTTGGCCAACTCTGACCTAGAACTAGTGATGGAAGGGGATTCTGGGAAATGTAGTTCCACCTTAACCAAGTTACTACAGTACGGACCACCACACATTCCTGTACTTAGTTGTTGTATGGTAAACAAGAGAGACAAGAGAGACGTTCGGAATTATTTCTGCTTAAAAGATATCAGAATAGTTATTTAAGATATCAGAATAGTTATTTAAGATATTAGAATAGTTTAAAAATAAAATTTAGCTTGGTTATAGCGTTGTTTTCTTTTCCATTAAACTATATCTTTATTTTTAAAGCCATGAAGTAACTTAAAATAGGAGTAATATAATCTTACCTTCTTCTGTTGAAAGAAAGTATTCTTTTAATTTGATAAGTAAGTTGGATCTCGTGCTAAGAAAATTTTTTTTTTGTTTAAATTATCTAGTACAGTCCCATCTAGTGATAAATAATTTACTTTCTGGTTATTGAAAATAGTTCACTACCACATTTTACTTCTTGTTAAATCAAGCACTTCACTTTTAATCATGCCTAACTCATAAGATGTATTATATGGGACTATTTCTAAATAAATCAAATATTTGTAAATAATTAGAAATAAGTAGAAAAGAAGAAAAGGGCTAGAAGCGATTTTTTTTATCATCAAATTTTATTCCATATCTACATCTGCATCCATAATGAGTCACAATTTGTCCATTTACTGGATACCATTTGGATCTAGGAGGAAAATAAATTTTTTGTTATGGAAAGAATAGGATTGTTTAAGAAATGTGATGTAGAGGAATGAGCATGGTCATTTAAAATCAGGCGGGCAAGGGTTTGTCTTTTTGGTCTTCTTTTTCTTGTGGTCTGGCAGGCAGTGTTCCAAGAACTTGATGTGTACTGAATCACCAAACGTTCACGTAAACCCCATGAGGCATTTCAGAAATGAGGAAACCAAGGCTCTCGGAAGAGTTAAGTGTTGGGGTGCTTGTCTCACTGCTTTTTGGTTGTTTTTGTGTTCATCTGCTTCTCTAGTACAGAGTGACCCTTTGCAGGGAAGGTCTTACTCTGTGTTTTCCCAGCACCCAGTACAGGTTCATATGTCTCCAGTTCAGCTGGTGAATATCTGATTTTTTTTTTTTTTTTTGGCTTCTGTGAAATGAAAACACAACAGCCAGACCAAGAACAATAGAAGATTAAATTGTTTTGATAAAATATCAGTGTTTTCTCTATATTTTCTTTGAGTGAAAAAAATATATATAATTTTAAAAAAGCATTATACAGTCAGAAAACCTTGGCTCTAGTCTCTGCTTGGGCACTTTTAAATTTAATTTTAACCTCAGTTATACACGCACAGAATTCAGAGGGTCCAGGTGTTGTTCAAGGCTTGTTAGAAAGCCTAGCAATCTCCCAGCTCTTACCCAACTCCAGTCCCTGCCCTCCGCAGTTCAGCGCTGAGATCTGATTCTGTTGTTGTTTACCTCCAAATCTCTACAGTGCGTGTTGCTCTTCCCAATTTTTAATTTTTCAGTCTTAGGCATTACCTTTGATTTCTCATGATGGAACAAGAGGATTTATCTTTCTTATGCACCCCCATCCTATGTACAGAGCTCTCTTTCCTTCTCATTATAATTAAATTTTGAATAATAATTAGTGTTTACATTATCATGACTATAAAAACATTATTCACAGCTGAGGCATATAATCCATGGTTTCCTTTTCTTTCCAACACAACTTTTTGTTTTCCCTGGTGTTAATAATTGTCTTTTTTTGGAGAGGAGGACGTAGTTTGTTTGCTTAGATTTTATGTATTTATCACTTATTTATCCCTAAACTCTTGCCCAGATGTCCAAATGTACTTAGCATATGTGACCTTGAGCCATTTGTCTAGCTCTTCTGATAAAATCGTTTGTCATTTATGGAATGAAGGGTCCAGACGACATGAAGACTTACACTACCTGTATCGCTAAAATTTTATGGTTCTAAACAGATTTATGAAACAGACATCTGGATATTTTGTGCTGATCTCATTGTTAGTGGACAGCATTGCCAGCCAGCACGCAGCCTTCCTTTCTCACCTGCAGTCTTTTCTTGGGTAGCTGGAGCATCTCTGCTGCTTCTCAGAGGGGCCATGGGACTCAGGGTCTGGCTGGGAGTAGAGCCCCGTTTGTGAGTGACCAAGACTGCTACTCAGCAAGAGCTCTGTCAAGTGTGCATAATAAGCTAGAAATACCCTCATTCCAAGAAGACCAGAGAGTCTTTGATTAGGGAGTCTTACTTGAGTCTTTTGACAGGTACAAGCGCTGGTTATCTCTTATAGTGAGTAGTCATGGAGAAGCAGAGTGGATACATAAAGTTGCTAGGGGCAAAATAGAGACTAAATGGCATATAAGATATGAGCAAACAGTAATTAAAATCTTGTTTGAAACAAACAAAAAACCGGAAAGAACGCTTGGCAATACCTTCTCATAGATTGTTACCGGAAATAATGTTGGAGACATAAGCACGAATGATCTGATGACTCTTAGCTTTGTCGATATTTTGTTGACCTCAGTCAGACTTGGTATGGTTGTGAGTAGTGTCAAGATGTTATTTTGGGGGGATGTCATTATTACTTATGTGGAAGAAAAACTAGAGTTTATAGAAAAACTAGAATGAGTTTATACTATTCTAATACATAGAGAATTTGCCACAGAAGCTGTCATTCTAGACACCCAGCACTAGGAGGCCGCAGAGACCGTGATTCTGATGGACTCCAATTTAGTCATGCATCTCTCCTGTTGGAGTTGAGAAAGAAACCTAGGGTAAAAAGCCCAGTTGAAACGCTATAAAAACTTCTGAAAATTCAGGATCAGATAAACTAGATTGAAAATCAGCTATCCTTTTCTTCATAATGTAGTAATAAATGAATCTAAAATATACAACACTGCTTTTTCTTCTTCTTCTTTTTTTTTTTTTTTTGCTGAGGAAGATTCACCCTGAGTAACATCCGTGTCCATCCTCCCCTACTTTGTATGTGGGTTGCCGCCACAGCATGGCTTGATGAGTGGTGCAGGTCTATGCCTGTGATCGGAACCCACAAACCCGGGCTGCCGAAGTGGAGTGTGCAGAACTTGAACCACTCGGCCATGGGGCTGGCCACCCTACAACACTACTTCTTTGCGTTCTTGTAACATTGTTTGTAAATAAAATATGCAAAGTATGTAGACTTATGTATGACTTATGTATGACCACCACTTTTTAAAATTATTTCTGGTCTTTAGTTCTGGAACCCCTGGATCCAGGCCCTGATCACCTCATGCCTGAATGAATTCAATAGCTTCCTAATTGATCACACTTTTTGTCTCATTTTCTTTCATTTTATTCTAGTTATTGAAAACAAGAGTTTTCATCAGAAATTGTTTTGGTTACATGTGTCCTCTGATTAGAAACCTTTGGTAGTTTCCGGTCAAATAGTATTTCAAATCCAAGCCTACTTGTTCATTCATTCATTCAGCAAATATGTATGAGCGCCTGTATACAACAAGACAGATACTCAGGGGTTCTGCCCTCGTGGGCTTTATATTTGTCCATGCATTTTCTCAGGATTCACCACAGCGTCTCTCTTACAGCTAAACAAACATACCTCTTCTCCCATAAATATTTACCTTTATGCCTTTAAACATAAATCAACCTCTCTGTCATTTCGTAGTTGTTTTCTTTCAGAACTGCCTCTGGTTATTCAGAACCCGATCTCCCTGCATCATTCAGTGATCTCCTAGCCCTGTGGTACTTACTCTTGGTTCATACTATCTTAGTTTCATTTATTTTTAGTTTTTCTCTATTAAAATTTACAAATTTAAATATGTGTATGCGGTTGCTTAAGAACAAGGTGGTCTTTTATTTCTTTATATTTCCTGTTACTGCAAACATAATATTCTAAAAATTTTATTTCTTTATATTTCCTGTTAGTGCTTAATGACTGTAGCACATCCTACTGGTTGCTTTCCCTACAACCTTTCACCACTCTCTTCTTTTCTAACAGAATCTCAATTTTGTTCAAAAATCCAGTTGTCTTTGCAAGTCTTTGTGCTTTGGGGAGGGTGGGCTTGGGCCCTAGGCTCCGGCTGTCATGAAGGTTTCATTCTTGCCAGTTGGTTAGTTAGAGGATGAGCATGTGATCTGGGTCTGGCCTGTGAGACACAAAGAGAAGTCCCCTGGGGGCTTTCAGGAAAGGTTTTGCTTTCCGGAAAGAGAAAAAAGAGTTACATGGAAGTTCTGCCCACTGTGGGTGGAGCTCCAGCCATCTTGCAGGCATGAGGGGAGCTAGTCCAAGCGCCAGGCACCAGACTAAGGACGGAAGAGTAGAAAGACAGGTGGCGCTTGTGCCCTGGCTGGCATGATTGAGCCGTCCTTCCTTGGGATTTCTTGTTATGTGAAGATAATGAAGCTTGGTTGGTTTGGGATTTTCTCTTATTTGCAGACAAAGGCATCTGGTTAACTCCTCATCCTTCAAGTCTCGGTTTAGATTCTCAGATCTCTCATAGGTCCTTGTGCATCTCTGGTCATGGACTTGCCATACCGTGTTGTAATAGATTATATACGTGTCAGCACCGCAGTTGACTACAAGAGCTTTCTCTCATTCACAGTTGTGTCTTTAGAAACCAGCATAGTGCCTAGTGACTGATCAGTTTTCAATATCTGTATTTATTCATATTATCCTGAAAATAGACACAAGGTTCCTGGGGCAGGGACAGATTGTTACTTACAGCAATAACCTAAGACGAGAGACGGAGTTTATAACCCCTGAAATATTTACACAGCCCTGGTTTCATCATCCTTCTCAAAGGAAAACACATACTTCTGGGGAGATAAACCTCTTACTATCTGTTCAGTTGTCTTTTAAGTTTTAAGGCTTGCCCTTTAACCCAGGTCCCAGTAAAATTTGCCCAAAAGTTCTAACTGTGCAGAAGTATAAAAATACTCACTTCTGGGGGCCGCCCGGTGGTGCAAGCAGTTAGGTGTGCGCATTCTGCTGCGGCGGCCCAGGGTTCGCCTGGTGGGATCCTGGGCGTGCACCGATGCACCGCTTGTCAAGCCATGCTGTGGCGGCGTCCCATATAAAGTGGGGGAAGATGGGCACGGATGTTAGCCCAGGGCCAGTCTTCCTCAGCAAAAAAGAGGAGGATTGGCAAATGTTAGCTCAGGGCCGATCTTCCTCACACACGCAAAAAAATACTCACTTCCTGACAGTGACACAATAGGTGCTCAATAAACTATTCATTAAATGTTTAACAAATTAAAAAGAGAAAATCTAACTCACTGATCCCAACTGAGGCAAGGATTGGGGCCTTTGGTGGTGGGATGGGGGAAAGTGTATCAGAATCATCTAGGGGAATTTTTTTATCAACAGTGTACTTCCCACCCCCAGATTCTGACTGCTCCTTTTACTGTCATACTCCTTAGGGGATCTTTTTTTGTGTGTGTGTGCCCAAAAAGGTGAGAACCCTGACATCGCCCACCCTGTGGTGGAATCTCCTCTGTAGCCTTTCCTGTTGAAGTTAGTAATGGAACCATTTGTCTCGGCACCAGATCCCAAGGCTGCTGTGTCAGGGTTTATGCTCATTCCAGCCGATTCTTCTATTTTGTCTTTACTTATATGGATTTGGTACGATTTGTTAAAGGATGTTTCTTTTTTTTTTTTTTTTTTACTAATAGTTTGCCTTTTTTCAGAGAGGGTTTGAGGCAACTCTACAGCAAAAATATATAAAATGAAATAGCATGTAAACAGAAAATCAGAACTAAGAAAAAGTTTACAAATATGTTGATTGATTTTAATTGAGATTTGGTTCTAGTTTTTTATTGTTGCCTAGTACAAAATGGCAAATATCATCAGTTATGTTCATGGTTCTTAACATTTTCATTTAAGTCACAGATCCCTCTGATGAAATCTATGGATCTTCTTCTGAGAAGAGTGAACACACACAAAACATAATTTTGCTATAATTTCGGGCCCATCCTTCCCCCGCTGGGGGTCGATGGAACCTTTTGTTATCAGAAAAGATAAAACATACCCATTTCTTAGGAAGGAAAAAAATATTCTCAGTATTAGGTTCTAAAAAATTTATTTCTATAATAAAATATTTCAAACATAAAGAAAAATAAATAGACTAAACTATCAAAAACTCACCATCAGTTTTATATTATTTGCTTTCATTTTTTTATGTAATAAAATGTCATAGACAAAAGAGAAGCTTCCTGTTTAGCATTTTTGATCTTGTTCTCCTCTCTTCAACCTTAGTAGAAACCACCATCTTGAATTTAGTGTTTAACGTTTCCACACACATTTTATACTTTTACTACCTTTGTATACATCTGTAGCATATATAAACATTATTTTATATGATTTCAAACTTTATATAAATATGTTTACTTTTACTACCTTTGTATACATCTCTAGCATTATATATATAATATTATTTTATGATTTCAAACTTTACCTAAATATGTTACTGTCTGTAGTCTTCTTCAACTTTTTTCGCCTAACATTTTTTCTTTATTGTGATAAAAAACACATAACATGAGATCTTCCTTCTTAACAAATTTCTAAGTGTACAGTACATTATTGTTAACTATATGCACAATGTTGTACGGCAGATCTCTAAAACTTTTTCATCTTACATGACTGAAACTTCTATACCCATTGAACAGCAACTCCCCATTACCCCTCCCCCAGCCCCTGGCCACCACCATACTACTCTCTGCTTCTAGGAGTTTGACTGCTTTAGCTACTTTTTATAAATGGAATCATGCAGTATTTGTACTTCTTTGACTGGCTTATTTCGCTTAGCTTAATGTCCTCAGGGTTCATCCGTGTTGTCCCATATGACAGGATCTCCTTCTTTTTATGGCTGAATAATATTCTATTGTATGTATAGACCACATTTTCTTTTTCTTTTCATCTGTAGATGGACATTTAGGTTGTTTCCGCCTCTTGGCTGTTGTGAATAATGTGTAGTTAACATGAAAGTGCACATATCTCAACAACATCCTGATTTCAACTCTTTTGAGTAAATATCCAGAGATAGGATTGCTGAATCATACAGTAGTTCTAGTTTTAATTTTTTTTTTTTTTTTTTGCTGAGAAAGATTCACCCTGAGCTAACATCCATAGCCAGTCTTCCTCTATTTTGTATGTGGGTCGCCGCCACAGCATGGCTGACAAGTGGAGTAGGTCCGTGCCCAGGATCCGAACCTGAGCCACCAAAGCAGAGCTCATGGAACTTCAACCACTAGGACAGGGGGCCAGCCCCTCTAGTTTTAATTTTTTGAGGAGCTGTTTTCCACAGCAACTGTACTGTTTTACATTCCCACCAACAGTGCACAGGGATTCCAGTTTCTCCACAGACTTGCCAACACTTTTCCATTTTTTTTTATAGTAGCCATCTTAACAAGTGTGAGGGAATAACTCATTGTGGCTTTGATTTACATTTCCTTCATGATTAGTGATGTTGAGCATCTTTTCATATATTGTTGGCCATTTGTATGTCTTCTTTGGGGAAAAGTCTATTCAAGTCCTTTGCCCATTTTTTAATTGGGGGTTGCTTGATTTTTGCCATTGAGTTGTAGAATTTCCTTATATATTTTGGGCATTAACCCCTGATAAGATATATATTTGCAAATATTTTCTCCCATTCTGTGGGTTGCCTTTTCACTCTGTTGATTATTTCTTTTGCTGTGCAGAAGTTAACGTTGTAGTTTTTTTTTTTAACATTTATCAATCTTTGATATTCGTAGCTGTCTTTGATTCTTTTTAATATATGTAGTATTTCATTATAAGACTATAGTATCGTCCTATGTTTATCCATTCTCCTGTTGATTCATGTTTGAGTTGTTGCCAATTTTTTGCTATTTAAGCAATGCTAACAAACATTCTAATATATGCCTCCTTATGTACATGTGCCAGTTTCTCTAGTGTACATATTCAGGAGTGGAATTGCTTGGCTGTAGGTATGAGCGTCTTCACCTTTATTAGGTATTGCCAAATCGCTCTCCACAGTAGTTGAATCAGTTCAATTTTCTTTTATTACTCTATCATATTTTGCCAGTCTGGTGTGAAGTGGTATCTTATTGTAGTGTTAAATTGCATTGTACTGAGTTTGGACATCTTAACGTTTGTTTTCCATTCATATTTCTTTTTCTACTAATTGGCTGTCCACAATTTTTTGTTTCTTCTTTTCAATTCAATTGTTTGTGTTTACTTATTGATTTTTAGGAGTTCTTCGTGTATTCTGTAAATTAGCACCTGCGCCTTCTCCCAGTCTGTGGATTGGCTTTTCATTTTGTTTAAAGAATCTTTTGTTGTTTAGAATTTGAAAAAATTTTAACATAATAATATTTATCAGTCTTTTACTTCATAATTTCTGCTTTTTGTATCTTGTTTTTAAAATCCTCATTACCCCAACGATATTTTTTTCCTAAAAGTTTTCAGTTTTATTTTCACGTTTAAGTCTGTAATTAGCCTGAAAATGTTTCTCCATGGTGTGAAACGTGGATTTAATCTTATTTCCTTACAGATAACCTATGTCTCAGAACCATTGGTCAATTTTCCATCCTTTGCCCACTGATTTGCAGTATTCCTGCTGTTAGATATAAGAATTTCCAAACATACATGAGTGTTTTTCTGGGTGCTCTATTGCTTTTCATTTACCTATACCATTTTATTTACTGTGATTAAAAATAAGTTTTCACATCCTGGAGGACAAGTTGCCGAACTGTTTTCTTATACAAATGTGTCAAAGCTATTCTTGGCTCTTTTTTCTTACAAATTTTGGGATCAATTTACCATGCTCCACGAAAGACTCTGTAGGGAGTTTTATTAGAATCATATTGAGTTCCATTTCAATTTAGGGATATTTAGGTCTTCATCCACATCTGGTAAATTTAGGTCTTCATCCACAAACATGGTATGTTTTTCCATTTACTTAGCTCTGTAATTTTCCCCATAAAGTTCTTAAAGCTTTTTTGTTGGATTTATTATTAGAAAGCTTATAACTTTTAATTGACGTTTTAAATGGTAGCTTTTCCTATTGAAATTACAAAGTGGTGTTTTTTGGCTTATAGGAATTATATTAGGAATTAGGAATTATATTAGTTTTGTATATTCATCTTACATCTAGCAACATTTATGAACTTTAGTATTAGTTTTAATAGCTTTCTTTCATAATTCTCTATAGAAACAACTATCACTTGGAGATAAGGACAGTTTTGTCACTTCATTTAAATTTTTGTATCTCATTTCTGTTTTTTTCTTACATTGACTAGGACTTCTACATTATTGATTAGAAGTGATGATTGTAGTCATCTTGGTCTCATTTTCTGACTTTTAAAGGAAATACTTCTATTATTTAATTATTAAGTGTGATTTTGTTGTAGGTTTTTGATGAAGGTAAGGAATTCTTTTTTATTCTTGATATGCTAGGATTATTATTTTTTTAATCATGAAGGTGAGTAAAGAATTCACAAAACCATCTCTCATTCTCTAAGGACAAATATGATCTTGGATGAACTTTCTATTCAGTTCCTCTGATTCCTGATAAAAGGGGAAAGTCAACCATGTTACTAATTACCAGGCAATATTGCTTATGGTAAAAGTGACCTTTATTTGGTAAATGTATTTGGACTGGGAGGAACTGCACACGAACTGTGAATTCTTGGTTAGAAGCAGTAGCTTTGAGCTTCCCTGGGAGCACTTTTCAGAGATGAGTATGAACTTCGTGGGGACCCTGGAAGCTGTGGCTGGGACCATCATATGAGATGATGTTGGTTTCTATTTGGGACATAAGGCTTCTTCTAAGCCAGTGTGACTGCATCTACCCTGTGATTCTCATTTCCTTGCACCTGAGCAGTCTTCTGAATGCCAAGGAGGATAGCTTCTGGATGGCCATGTAGACTCCTGGGAGGACTCTTCCCATGAGGAGAAACACCTGAAACTGCTCTGCTGGCATGCTGTGTTTTCTTCTTATGCTTTCTGAGTAAATGGCTGCTGTGTGTGGCCTTTGGTAATTGGGTAGCTCAGAATGTATAATTAGAAGTCCCACATGGGCATTGCCCAGTGCATCAAACAAAATACAGAAATAAAGTGTTTCCTGGGGCTAATCTTAGTTTATAACTCTGACTTATAGCCTTCCATTTCTAATTTTTACCCATTGGAAAACTCATATTCTCGTTGATTATAAATTAATATTATAAGTTTGAACTTGTAAAAATAAATATACACAGTATACCATTTTTATTTTTTTGTGTGTTAGATTCCATATATCTTTGTCAACCCAAAAATGGTTCTGCTACTAAAAAAAGTTTGCTAACTAATGTTTTAGACCTGTGTGGTCCAGTGGGTAGATATTTGCTCTTCTGATATGGCTATTAAAATTAAAATTAAATATAATTAGAAATTCAGTTTCTTGGTTACACTAGCCTCATTTCAAGTGCTTACTAGCCACATGTGGCTAGTGGCTACCATATTGGACAGTGTATATTTAAAACATTTTCATCATCACAGAAAGTTCTATTGGACAGACTTTCTGGGTTTTATTTTTTATTCATCCATGTTATCAGAGAGCTTTATATTTTTACTGTATGTGTTATATATTAGAAGAAACTGCTGGATGAACCAGTCAGGATATCTATCAGGGACAGTATTGAAGACCCCAGTGTATCATTTATATAATAATCTGCTAGAGAAATATTTCTTTTCTTTTCTTTTTTTTTTTTTTTGTCAGGAAGATCAGCCCTGAGCTAACATCCCTGCCAATCCTCCTTTTTTTGCTGAGGAAGACTGGCCCTGGGCTAACATCTGTGCCTGTCTTCCTCCGCTGTATATGGGATACCGCCACAGCATGGCCTCACAAGCGGTGCCTCGGTGCGCGCCCGGGATCTGAACCCGGGCTGCCAGCAGCAGAGCTAGTGCACTTTACCACTATGCCACGGGGCTGGCCCCTAGAGAAATATTTCTTAGATTTGCATACCAGGACAAATCCTGTTTCCCCTGAAACTTCCCATCCCATCATGGCCAGTGCAAATTTTGTAATTGATAGTTTTCTCTTTTTGCTTTATCAACCAGATAGTGTAGGGCCAAATTATGGCTTAATTTAAGTAACCTTCAGGTCTATATAATCACATACTTCTTTTTTTCTTGTCTGAATTTCTATATTTATAAAATACAATTTTATTTTAATGTCTGCATTTTTATAGGCTGTCTCAAATGCTTTGTGAAAGGAGATGGAGTATAAATATAGTAATAATGCCTTCAAGATTTTCATTGATACTTTTGTCACTTCTTGCTTTAGTCACTTATTAGGACCCCCTTATTCCTGAACATCAGTATTGAGAAGGAGTGAGGGAGCTAAAAATGGTTCTTGGCTGCTGGTGATTGTAATACCGATGCCTGTGATCCGGACTGCTTTCCAAATGAAGTGACTTGGAATGTACATCTGTCATAAAACAAGTTTAATTCAGTTTTCTAAAATGTTTTTACTTTTCAAAATAATGTTTGAAGAACTCTCTTACTAATAGCTTGTAAAAATTGCAGGCTTTTTAGTATTCTTAGGGAAATTCAACCAAGGGCATATTTGAGTATTCAAACTGTAGAACCGGGTTTAGAGTGTTGTTTTGTTTCTCTATGGAATCTTTTGTATCTTTTAGATAACAGATAATTTAATTCTGGGCATTCATACCTTCTCAGTGTAAAAAAACCACTGTGCTCTCCTCTTTTTTCCATTTTTTTCTGGAACTTATAAGCAGGTCAACATTATGTGTGTCTTTCACGTTTTACATTTTACAGCTTTCCTTGCTTCTGAAAACCCTTAAAGCACCTTACACATTTTAGGCCAAAAGGTAAAGTAACTTTATAAAAAATAAAACCAACTTCACCTAAAAGAGATTGAAGGATTAAGTACTCCCATGTGTCAGTGTTGAGCAGATTTGGGTGATGTATTTGATTTTACGTTTTCTACTTGCTCAAGTGAGAAAAAGAAACAGAATTATATCGTTTTCATGTACTGACAACCGGAAGCATATAAACATCTGCAGAAACCAAACATTTCCTGGAACTAAAGTCGAGCAGAAATTTATCACGTGAATCTTTGTTTAAAGAACCTAGCGAAAAATATCTTTAACCACAGTTATGTAAAAGATGCAGGGGTGCAGCGCGTGTGGATCGGGGTCTCCAGAAGGGCGAGTCTACGGAGCGTGCGGGAACCGCGGCTCGGGAGGTGCGTGCGCTGGCGCGGGGCCGGGTGCGGGGGGCTCTGCGGGCGCTGGACCCAGCACTCCGCTGTTCGGAAGCTGTCCTTGGAGACTCGCGGTTGTCAGTAGGACTATTAGATAGATTTTTCTCTACGATATTAGGTTTCGTCAGCCTGGTTTTTGCTGAGGCGCGGGTTTTACTCTGTTCAAGTCCTCTAACAATTGCCTGCACTGGAGATGTTTTATTTTGTAGGTTAATGTGAAGCTTTTAAACTTTGAAGGAAGCAAAACAACATTTTTCATGGAATTTTAAGCACTGGGCTTATCTTTCTGCGCATTGCAAAGTCTAGTTCACTTCAGAGTGAGGGATAGCAGCAGAATCTTGTCTTTTTCAAGGAGCTTGCACTCATTAATATAAGTTTTCATAACATAGTAATTTAAGACTTCACAGCTTATGTGACATGGAAGAAACAACTTTTGCCTGAAATATTTGAGGGCCAAATATAATAAATTGTCTGTCTCTTCCATGAAAAACTTCAGTATGGTCATGATAGAGCAGTTTCTTTTAAGAATGCGTGTATCCCTTGGGCCTACTAGGGTGAGTTAACTGAGAAGTTTAAAAACACTTTAGCCTGTTCTGTAGGCTTAATGTTGATCTTATGTATTTACCTGATACAGCAGTTTTGGTATATGTGTTAATTATTAGCTGCTCATTTTGGTAAAAACTGACCAATCATTTCTGCTTGTTAAGGCTGAGTCACACCTAGCCAGTATGTAAGAGGATGCAGCACTGGGATTTAGGAGGTGTCTTGGGGGGTTTTGAAGTCTGGTGGTGTATACCTACCATATAAGGCTATTATAAGGATTCCATCTGATAATGTGGATAAAATGCCTGGCACATAGTAGGTGCTTACTAAATGTTAGTTCCTCATTCTCCCATGTTATTGATGATGGTCATACATACAGTTCTTGTAGAATTTTTATACTAGGTTATATATATATATTTTAGGCATGTTGGGATCTATCCTGATTTTAGCAGTATTGTTTTATATTGACACTTAAGAAAAGCACTAATAATGTATGTTGAAAGTGTATAGTTTCTCATTAAATTATAGGTTGATGATAATTCAGGAAATAATGCAAATGGTTTTGAAGTTCTTGGTGAAATGAGACAGGATTTAACAGTGTTCAAGAATAGAATAACTGTCAGAGTCCAACTTGCTCCAGTTTTATCTGTGAAATTTAGTTCAGCACACAAAGATATCGTGTTGATGAAATATTCTCATATAGAGTCCATAAGAACTCCACAAGTGACAGTTTGGAGTCCAGGGATTAGAGATGGAAGTGTGGGCAGGCTGTTGCAGCCGGAGAGTCGTGGATCTCTTGGAAGACAAGCTTACTCATGAAAAGTATCTTGAAAACATTTAGCTGTGGGCTGAGAAATTCCTTTGGGAGAGTTAAAGGATAAATAGCAGAGAAGTTTAAAGAAGAGCCTAGTAACCTTGTAAAAAGAAAGTAACCACAACTAGACTCTCAGTCACTGTTTCTCCTCCCATCCAGTTTAAGCATCTGCATGGCTACAAGGTCTCCCTACAGATGGCGCAGCAAATAATACACTAGTGAGAGCTCCAGAGTAACTCTGTCAAGACAGCTCTCACAGGCAAAACATTAATAACTAAACATAAACCTCCCCAAGGGAGGAAGCAGTTGATTAGTTGCAATATAAGTTGAGGGAGTTTGGTATTGAGACCCAAATGTCTTATTTTAAAACATTCTACTTAACTCTTAGAGTTAGTAACATTCATATAATATAGGAAAACTAAAATTTCAGTGGGAGATATGATCATCAACAATGAAATTATATTTAGACTGTGTGTGCAAGTTACTGTGAAAAATCTAATTGTAACTGCATGGTCCATGCTCTCCAAGAGCTTTGTGTTGAGAACAGTAGGGTCTGGAGATTTAGTTAAATTGCCTATCCGTGATATTATTTTCAGCCATTTATTTATTCAATAAATATATATCAGGAACCAGGCGTTTTTCTTGCCACTAGAGGGATAAGTATTGAACAAAACAAAATTTCTTCCCTTAAGAAACTTTTGTACAGGAGGAAGAGATAAAAGGGTGAGGGAGGTACCCAGTGGGGGTACTATGAATGAATGTAAACAAAAGTCAGTCAGGGTAAGTGGAATAGAAGTGTAATGGTGGTGATGAGATATTACATGAAAGAGAATGGCTAGGGAGGCCTCCCTGATGGGTTGACACTTAAGTAAAAGTCTGAAGTAGGTGAGGGAGCGTGCCGTGCAAATGTCTGTGAAGAGGCACATTCGATAGAGAGGGAACAGCAAGTGCAAAGACCCCGGCGTGAGTGTGTTCACATCCTCCAGGAGCAGCAGAGAGGGCAGTGGGACAAGAGTGGGGTGAGCAAGGGAGAGACTGGCAACAGATGAAGCAGGAGAAGTTACCTGGGGCCAGTTACGGACCTTGTAGGCCGTTGTGGTGACTTTTACTCTGAATGAAAAGGAAAACAGTGAGTTTTGAGCAGTGAAGTGGCATGATGTGACTTTTTTTAATATCAATATGACTCTGGCCTTTAGTTTTGAAAACAATGTGCAGTGAGGCAAGAGAAAAATCAGCTGTGAGGCTGTTGCAGTAATCCAGATGGAGATGATGGAGGCTCAGGGGGCAGTAGTGGTGATGGAAGGAGGGAGAAGTACAGTCTGCCTTCCACATCTGCGGGTCCCACCAGCCGCGAATCATGTGCTATGTTTATGATCTGTGGTTGGTTGAATCTGCAGATGCAACTAAGGGACTCGAGCACCTGCATATTTGGGTGTCCA
Source organism: Diceros bicornis minor (assembly GCF_020826845.1). Classification (NCBI taxonomy): domain Eukaryota; kingdom Metazoa; phylum Chordata; class Mammalia; order Perissodactyla; family Rhinocerotidae; genus Diceros; species Diceros bicornis. Next base: position 79,425,774 of record NC_080742.1, on the reverse strand, counting down.
TGGGGGGTCCTGGGACCAATCCCCTGCAGATACCAGGGGACAACTGTAGTTAGAATTTAGATACATTTTTAGGATAGAGCCAACAGAATTTGCTGATGGGTTGTGTATGAGGTGTGTGGGAAAGAGAAAAGTCAGGGATGCCTTGAAGGATTGAATTGTTGTTTACTGAGGTGGGGAATCCTGTAGGAGCATCAGTCTTAGGGGGTACACCTCAGGATTTTGGCATGGAGTGATGTTGTGTGTGAAATGTCTGTTAGACATCCAAGGGGAGATGTGAAGTAGGCAGCTGAAAATATGAGCCTTGAGTTCAGGGAAGAGATTTGGCTCTTATCAGTAGTATTTAAAGTGATGAGACCCACTGAGATGACGGAGGGAGGGAGTATAGATAGAAAGCAAGTTTGAGAACTGAGAGCTCTGGGTCACTCTAGCATTCAGAGGTTGGGATAATGAGGAGAAGCCTAAGAAGGAATGGCCAGTGAAGGAGGAGGAGAGCCAGGAAAGTGTAGTGTCCTGGAAACCAAGGAAAGAAAGTGTTTAAAGAAAGAGGGAAGTGATCAGCTCTGTCAGATACCACTGACAGGTTCAGGAAGATGAAAATTGACTATTAGGTTTAGTAAAAGTGGTCTTTGCTGCTTTTTTACCCAAGTGGTCTTGAAAGAATTCAGTTAACCTCCCTCTGGGGATGACAGTAGTACCTGCCTTATCAGGGTGGGTGAGATGAACTGTTTAAATGGATGAGATAATTTATTTAAAGTGCCTGCCTCAGTACCTGCCTATTGGATAGTTCAAAATGGAAGTCATTGGTGGCTTTAACAAGAGCAGTTTCAGGGGAGCAGTGGGGTCAAGAGCCTGATTGGAGTGGGTTCAAGTGAGAATGGGAGGAAAGAACTGGAGACAGCAGACATAGTCAGCTCTTTTGAGTATTCCTGAAAGATTAGATTAGGGAAATGGGGAGTTTATTCATGGGAATGTGGGTCCAAGAGAAAGGTCCTTTTCTCTCTCTCTCATTCTTCTTGTTTATTTTTCTCTCTCTCTCTTTCTTTCTCTCTCTGTCTTCCTCTCTTTCCGGTTGGGAGAGAGTATAGACTGTTTATATGCTGATGAGAATCTTCCTGTGTAGAAGGGAAAATGGATGATGTAGTTCGATTTAGGATTGTGAGGTGTTGGGTCACAGATAAGTTGACTGAAATAACTAGATTGTCCTTTGTCTCCTTATGGTCTCCTTCTCAGGCTTTCATTCATTCATTCATTCACCAAATGTTTATTGAAGGTTCACGAGGTGCCAAGGATGGAGCTAGGTGCTGGTGAAAAATGACCATTAAGGGGGGCCTCCAGCAGGAATGATCTCTACATTCGCATGAAGTGTTTATTCTCTGGTGAAGATAGTCCTTCTAAGAACACACCACTAAGTAAATATAGATTTGGATGAATGCTCCCTAGGAAAAGTACAGAGTACTTTTGAGAGAGAGAATCCCACAGTGTAATTTTGATTGGGGGCATTAGAAAGCCTCTCAGAAACCAAAGGTGGCCAAGACTGAGAAGAAGAGCATTGCAAGCAGAGGGAACAGAGCATGCGAAGCCCTGGAGCAAGGGAGCACCTGTGCTTTTGAGGATTGGAGAGGCAGCCAATGTAGCCTGAGAGGTGGGAAGGGACTAGGTCATGCAGAGCTTTGGAGCCATGTTGCCATTTTGGATTATGTCCTAGGAGCAGTGGGAAGCCGTTGAAAAGGTTTAACGTGGGAAGTGACATGATGGGATTTGCATTGGAGTCAAAACTACCTGTGCTGCAATGTGTCGTGGTGAATGGACTGGAGGGGGCAAGAGTGGAAAAAAAGAAAACCAACTTAGGCAAAAAGATAGTATCTGTGAAAATATTTAGACTGAAATACTTACAATTTGGTATGAGAAAAACAGAATTGAGAATATCCTCTATTTAGCAGAATTTGCTTTGCACTTACCAGGCTTCTCATCAGTTGTGAAAAGAGCATTTTCTTGTAAAAAATAGTATTGATACAGAAGAGTCAGATGAAGATGTCAGTGATTTCAGATTATTTAACATAAAATGAAACTTTGAAGAAGATTAGGGTAACTTTGTGAAAAATTAAAAATAATAAGACCATATCAACCTTTTTTTTTCAGAAAAAATACCAGTGACACAGTATTAGAGACAGAATCTATTAAGAAAACATGAAAGTACATAAACAAGAATACTTAATCTGCTGATGATATTTCAAGTGTTCATGTAATAGAAATGAACCTTTAAATTTTTCCATTAATGTAGTGGATGTACATTAATTTTAATTTTAGAATAGAGACCAGTGTAATAAAAACAGTTTATTGGTTAATAAAGAAATATTTCAAAAGTTCCATGTTTCACTTTCAACGATGTCTTGGTTTGTAGGATGAATTGTAAGATTAGAGATGGAGGATCTCTGTGAGTTGAAGGATCAGGCTGGTAAAAAGAGATCAAGTTATAGTAGTCCAGGATGCATATTTTATTGCGCTAATTTAAGCTTCTCCCCGAAGAGATTTCTTAAAACAGAAGGGCAGTTGTAATACCAAGTATTGCCATCTCAGGTCACCCATGGCTCCAGGGCCATGAATTAACTTGTTCTGAGCCCTCACTTAAACAGAAGAAAGAAAGAAAAGAAGAAACAGAAGTTATTCCCTATGTAGACAGTCCCCTCGCGAGAGTTCTGTCTTGGTTGTAACTCCAGTTTTCTTTCTCACACAGGCATTTTATTAATGCTTTCCAGGGTTAGAAGAGTTGGGATATGTTACCATCTGGAGTTTCTCTGCCTCGCTGATGATCTTAGCTCAAACCTGCCAGTTTATGGGAGGTGATAGATAACACCTTGTAACGTCTGAGTAAGTAGCTGCTGCTGTGTTTTGTTTTACTGTTTTTAAAAAAAGGTAAAATGTTATAACTTTAAAGTTTTAAAATATTATGCATTTTAATTGGATTCTTTAAATTTCTTTGTTGAATAATGATGGCAATTACTGTCATTCCGTAAGTGAATATGTATAAATAATGGGATTCTGGAAGAAATTAATCCCTTGATGATAAAAAAAAGTTAATGAAAACATTTTCCATGCCTAATACTTTAGCTTTTAAGAAACATAGTGAGGACTTAAATGCATATATTAAAAACTTAAAAGCATTCTTCTTAGTGCTTTATTTCACTTTTATAATATGAAATGCAAAATTATTAGTAAGGGAACTGTTATGAATTTTTTAAATGCAACTATATGTATACAAAAATTGTCTTTTAATATAACCAAAATAGAGAATGTGTTTTGGGTAACTTCAAATAAATACTGGTTTGTTTAGTGGAGATAGAATTTTGATAGTTCTTTCTATTAGAAAGTAGTGATTTTTTCTGCTAATATTAATAAGAACATAGAATCTCTCTGGATTTAACTTTGTTTCTTGATTGAAGAGACTAGGGAAGAAGGGCATTCATTCTTTCTAATCAGAACATCTGAATGAAATTTAAAGAGTTGAGCCAGTTATCTTGATATAAATTGTTTCTCAGAATGAAATCTATTATTCTTGTTATATTCATTGAAATTTTTTTGACAAAACTCAGAAACCATGAGATTGTACCAGGGCCTTGTTTTGGAATGCTAAGTTAAAAACAATGAATATACAAAATATTTCCCACTACATTGAGGTTATTTAATTTTGGTCTATATCTGTTCTGTGCAATATGGTAGCCACTGGCCGTACATAACTGTTGACATTTGAAATGTGGCTAGTCTCAGTTGAGATGAGCTGTGCATAAAATACAAACCACATTTCAAAGACTTAGTATGAAAAAAAGACTGTAAAATATTTTATTAATTTTTGTATGAATCACATGAAATGATAATATTTTAGATGTATTGGGTTAAATAAAACATTATTAAAATTAATTTCACTTATTTTCTTTTACTTTTTTTATGTGACTGATAGACAATTTTAAATTACTTTTAGCTTACATTATATTTCTAATGGATAGAACTGGCCTGTATCGTCATATATGATCAACATCCTTAGTCGTCCATTATTCAGCATTCTGTAGGCCTTGAACCTTCTGGTCTGTGCATGGATCAATTAATATAAATCTGTATTGTTTTAAGAATATGATTCTTTGATTCATCAAAGAATTATTGAGTACCTACCATGTGCCAGACAGTATTCTAGGCGCTGGTGATATAGTAGTGAGCAAAATAAATCTTCCTGCCATCATGGAGTTGACATTCTATTGGAGAAACACAGACTCAAAACAAATAAGTAAAATGTATAATCTATTAGAGTGCAATAAGCACTTTGGAGAAAATGCAAAAGAGGGGTTCAGTTATAAATAGAGTGTTCAGGGAAGGCCTCACTGAAAAGGTGATATTTGAGCAAAGATTTGAAGAAGGTGAGAGAAAGAGCCCCGTAGATATTTGGGGGAAGAGTGTTCCAAGCAGAGAGAATAACAAATGCAAAGACCGTGAGGCAGGAGCATCCTTGGCTGGTTTGACTGGTAGAAGGAGGTAGGTGATTGGCTGGAGTGGAGTGAGTGATGGGGAGAGAAAGAGAAAGGTAATGGATGGTCACATCAGGTGAGCATTGATTATTCTAAGGATTTTGGTTTGAGTGAGATGAAAAGAAATTGGTAGGTTTTGAGAAGAGAAGTGACGTGATCTTTCTGTTGAAGCTGCTGTGATTAGAATACTCTGGGGTGAGGGTGGGAGCTTTTGCAAGGGTGGAATCAGAGAGACCCAATTCAAGGCTACTGCATTGACCCAGGTGAGAGATGATGGTGCCTGAGCCCATAAACAAGGGAAGTGATGGAATTCTAGTTGTAAGTTGTTGTGAAGTTGGATATGGAATGAGAGAGAAGGAGATGTGTCAAGGATGACTCAGTTTTCAGCCTGAACAATTGAAGAATGGAGTTGCCTTTTGTTGAGATGGAGAGGATGTGGGAGGGGTAGATTTGGGGCGGTACCAGGAGCTCAGTTTTGGACACATTAAGTTTGAGATGTCTCTTCAGACATCTAAGTGGAAAGGTCAAGTAGGCAGAGTCTGGAGTTCAGTGAGAGATCAGTGTGGAAGTGGCAAATTTGAAGTCATTAGCATTTAATTGTTATTTAAAGCCCTAAGAAGAGTTGAGACCACCAAGGAAATGAGAGTAGATAGAAAAGAGGAGAGGTCTAGAACCTGAGCCATGGACCACTGCAACATTTGGAGGTTGGGAGATGAGATAGATTCAGCAAGAGGGACTGAGGAATAGACCGTAAGGTGGAAGTTGGAATATTCTAGTCACCAAGGAAAGAAAGTGTTTCAGGGAAGCAGGAGTGACAACCTTGTCAGATGCTGCTGATGGGTTAGCTAAGATGTGAGCTGAAAATCGATCACTGGGTTTAGCAATGAGGAAATTATTAGTGACCTTGACAAGAGTGTTTCAGTGAAGTAGTGGAGACAAAAGCCTGAGAGGAAATGAAGTGAAGAGAGTGAGTATAGACCCTTTTTTCAGGAACTGTGGCGTCAAGAGGGGTCAAGGAAGTTTTTGGTTTTAGATTTCTGGATGAGGGCCGGCCCCGTGGCTTAGCGGTTAAGTGCGCGCACTCCGCTGCTGGCGGCCCGGGTTCGGATCCCGGGCACGCACCGACGCACTGCTTCTCCGGCCATGCTGAGGCCGCGTCCCACATACAGCAACTAGAAGGATGTGAAACTATGATGTACAACTACCTACTGGGGCTTTGGGGGAAAATAAATAAAAATTAGATTTCTAGATGAGAGAAATGACAACATATTTCTCCCAATGCGTCTATTATAAGTTATTCTTCTGAAATGACCCACCAGATTTGTGACATTTAAGACCACCATATTGCATGTGTGTATGTAGGGAGGGTTCGTGTTTCCCTCCTAGGGGGATTTCATAGAATGGTGTTTTGTAAAGCGCGCGCGCGTGTGTGTGTGTGTGTGTGTGTGTGGAGAGGTTGGCATTGATTATGTTAAAGGTTGCTTTTGCAATTGTTATGAAATTTGGCTTCATTTCATCTTGCTGAGGGTCTGCGTTCACATTTAATGAAACACTGCCAGAATAATTGGATTTTAGATCTGATTCAGTAGCTGTGTGAAACACTTAATCCCTCTGTATTTCTGTTCCAACAGGTATAAAAAGAGGATAATATTTGCTCTACTTGCTACATGAGATTTTTCTGAGTTTCAAATGAGATAGGTGAAAGAACTTCAGCGCCTGTAAAGCATTCTATAAATATTAAGTAAGAATGTTAAAAGCAAGTTAGGCTTGAGGATTTTGTGACAGTATTTGGAATAACTGGAGAAAAAATGGAATGTAACAAAATCTGGTTTGAGAATAATATGTAATAATATTAATAGAATCTTCAAGAATTTGCTTTTTGCGTATGTCAAGCTTTGTTAATAACACCACAGAATCTATCATATTTGGGCCGTCATAGAGTTTTGTGGTCGAGAGCCAGGACTGAGATCCAAGCAATCAATCGGTTTATCCCTTAGGAATCTCAAAATTCCTGAATATCTGACTGTTTTGGTACTGTAATATAATGTTTGCTGACACTATGTGGAGGAGCCACTGTTTTAATGGAAAATTTTCAAGCTATGATGATACATTTTATATCAGACTTGAGAGCATTTATATATTTGATACGTGAAGTGGAATTGTAGTCATACTTTGTTTTTGTAAGAGATGATTTTATGGGACATTGAGAAATTAAAAATGGGTAGCCAAGATCACTCCCATTAATGAGAGGTGAAGTGGATGAGTGATTCTTTTGCTATAAAACAAGTACAAAAACAATCATTTCTGGGCACTGGAAATTGACTACAAAGGCAGATGATAAATATGCTGGAGCTTTGGGTAAGAAGAGTGGGTGTTTGTGGCCTTCTGGCCTGTGGCCTCTTCTACCTTCTCACCCTCTATCTTGGTTGGTGAGAGCTGCAGTTTTACCAGCTTACAGTTTTTACTGGAAGTGATAGACTCAGTTTGGCATGGAGGTCAGGGTTAGGGGTGAAAAACCCACAGCTTTGCTGGCTAAAAGTGGCATACTCAGTTCATAATGGACGAGGAAAACCTACATCTTTGCTACCCAGTTTGCAGTCCTGGTTTGAGGCCACCAGCCAGAAATTTAACAGGGAGATCCTGGAAATGAGAGAGCTGTAGAAGGGCTGAGGTCAGCTCTCCACACATCTGTGGCTGACTGCTAAAGTTTGCAGCCTAGGGGACAGATAGGCAGGAGAGCCCAGCAAAAAGTGAAAGCCAAGGGAGACTCCTCGAGAACTGGGTGCAACTTGGAATGCTCCTTCACCCTACATGTGACTGCATCAGTGGAGGGTGAAGGCTTACAGGTGCAAGGTGTTTGGACGCAATCTCTGCCACGGAGACACAGAGGTAACCCGTAGGGAACCAGGCCAGAAAATGTGAAATGTGAATTTTTAAAACTAAGCAAAGACAGCAAAGGCTACACTTCATGGGGGAAACAGATTCTACAGATTAAATTCAAGCAAGTTGCTAAAAGAACCATCAACCCCTAGAAAACTGAGGTCTATCAACTGATGAGTGGATAAATAAAATGTGACATATCCATTTAATGGAATGGTATTTGGCAATAAAAAGGAATGAAGTACTGATACATGCTACGAAATGGATGTGCCTTGAAAACATTATGCTAAGTGAAAGAAGTCAGTCACAAAAGACCACATATTATGTAATTCCACTTATATGAAATGTCAAGAATAGACAAATCTATTCATAATAGTATCAAAAAGACCAAAACACTTAGGAGTAAATTTAACAAGAGGAGTGTAAGTCCTGTACACTGATAACTACAAAATTTTGCTGAGAGAAGTTAAAGTATACCTGGATATGTGGGAATATATATACTGTGTTTATAGGTTGGAAGACGCAGTATTGTTATTGTGGCAGTTTTCCCCAAATTGATCTATAGATTCAACAGTCATTGTCAAAATCTCAGAAGTACGATACTGTATGATTGCGTTCAGGTGAAATTCTAGAACATGGAAACTAATCTATAGTGACAGAGAGCAGATAAGTAGTTGCCTGAGTATGGCTAGGGAGAGGAGGGAGAAAAGAATTCCAAAGGGAGGGGCACAATGAAACACTTGGGGTGATGTATATATTCATTATCTTGATTATACATGATAGTTTCATGGGTGTGTAGATATATCAAAATTTATCAAATTGTACACTTGAAATATATGCAATTTATTGTATATCAATTACACCTCAGTAAGGTTATTTATAAAATTGTGTCCATTCAAAAACCAAACAAATGGGTCTAGTAGCATTATTCACAATAGACAAAAACTGGAAACAATCCAAATTCATCAACTGGTGAATGAATAAACAAAATGTAACATCCATACAATGGAATATTATTCAGCCATAAACAGAATGAAGTACTAATTCATGATCGTAATACATACAGCAACATGGATGAATGTCAAAAACATGCCAATGAAAGAAGGCAGAAACAAAGGACTATACATCGTATGATACTATTTATATGAAATTGTTAGAAAAGGCAAAACCATAGATCAGATCAGTAGTTGCCTGGGGCCAGAGGTGGGAGCAGAAATTTGCTGTAAACAGGAACTGTTGGGCTGATGGAAATGTTCTTGGTAATAGTTGTGCAGTTGTATAAATTTACTGAACTCACCTAAATGTACACTTAAAATGATGACTTTCATGGCATGTAAATTATACTTCAATAAAGCTGTTAAAAAATGGGTAGCCACTCAAAACCTTAAATTCTCGTTTCTCCAAGAAGTTGAACTATATTGCTGATTTCATTGTAATATATTGCTTTGGAATACTTTGGTGAGACCTACTAAATTACTGTTTTATGTCAAATGCTCTTTGGATTCTAATTGTAAAAGGGAAATCTTTATTAATTGTCTTTCCCAGAATTTAGTGACCAGTAACAGCTGTTTTTCCCTTGCACGTGAACATTGGTTTAGAATGATTGGTTTTATATTTAATAACTGTTAACCTCTCCACCCCCTACTGGAAGAAATGATAGTTTCTTAGATTAATATGCTGTTTGTGTAAAGTAGTTCAGATGTGTGGTGAGAAGTTATCTTCCACCTCAGTTCTTCAGGAAGGAAATTGACGATGGCTTAACACCTTTGCATTTTTTAGACATAGAAAAACACACCCTTCTAGGGCTTGGTCCTCTACCCACCTGTCCCCAACCCCATATCCGTGGAGACATTAGGTAGCCTGGGCGTAAGATCCTTCTGAGGCAAAATAGAGTGTAACCAAGAGAAGCTCTTCTGGAGCACTTTCCAGCTGGGTCTGGCCAGGTTCTGCACCAGACTAGGAATCAGGACCTCTGGGGTTAGTGATTTTAAGACTTTCCTCTTGTATGTCCTCATGTGTAAAAAAGGAGATTGAATTTTACTTCGTTAGGTAAAAGTGGGTATCTTTCTGATAGAAAATTACCTAATTTTAATGAAAAATCAACAACCATAGAACATTTGCCCGTGATTCTTCCCAAGTGTATGCAAATAGAAAAAGGTTATTTTGGAAACAACCAATTCTTTGAGTGAAATTCATTGTCATTTTTCCAAATAAAGTGCCAGCTATTTAACCAAATTCTGCTTTTTCTCCTTTTCCCTTCCCCCAAAGCAAATCCTTTATTCAACTAAGATTTATGGGACCACTCATATCTGTCAGGCACTCTGAAGATAAAACATAGATAAAGAAGCATGGTGTTGGGGGTGGGGGGCTGATACCTGCCTCAGTCGGGATGGGGAGCATATGAGAGGGGTTGGGAAAGGCCTGAGAGCAGGCAATGGAAGAGAGCTGAGTTTTGTAGGATGAATAGGACTTGGCTGTTATCCAGGTTGGGGGGAGGTTGATGAGGACCTTAAAGCTGTGGCTTTGGGTTTAAAGAAGAGAGAATAGAGGCAAGAGATTCAGAGAGTGGGAATGACGTGACTTTGTGACTGGCAGAGTATGAAGAATATGGGAGAAAAAGGAGTCAAGGGTTAGTTCAGTTTTTGCCGTGGCCATCTCAGCAAGCGGTGGTATCACACATGGAGGTGGGAGTTTTTACTTGTTTTGCTTGGTCATTTGGGAAACCAAGAATTCACTTCAGAGGTTTTATCAGGGGAATGCAGCTGTGTGCATACACTTGATTGAACTTTAGAGATGATCCTCTTTGACCCATTGTCCAGCTTTGGGAGAACACAGGTGCAGTATTGGAGAGGAAAGTGACAGTGCCAGACTTGACATTCTGTGCTTGTGCAATATCATGGGCTGTAGTCTTGCTCACATTTATAGGTAAAATCACCGTTGAAAACTTTGGGGCAGTTACAGAGTGGACAAAATTCTTGCACATGAAAACCTATCACATTTAAGAATTTAGTAGTTCCTTTTGATTATTTTTTTCTACTTGGCCTCTTTTCTCCATATTTTTATCATTTATAAAGTACATTCTTTGTACTTCTTTGGGACAAAGAAGATTAAAAGGGTAAATTTTGGAAAAGACTGCTCAATCTTTTATGTGAAATAGCTCATTTAACTTTTAAAACAACCCTGTAAAGGAGGTACTTTTAATCATATTAATTCATGATAAAGATTCATAATAAAGGTATTTGGAAATCAACAAGTTTTAAAATTTATCGACATGCCACTAACACAAAACATACATTCTTATTCATATCCATTGATATTAGCATGTAAATGAGGATGATGATTTATTATTTTGGAAATTCTAATTATTTCTGCCCTGTCCTTTTGAAAGAAGTACTTTGATAGTAAGTAGATCCATGATACAAAACATAAATACCATATTTTTATACTTTTGAAAAATATTGAAAAACAATTTGGAAAAAAAATTCTCTTATGAAAAATTTTGCCCATTATTCACTTTCCTGTTTTGTTAATGATCACTAATGTATTAAACTGAAAACACTAACTAAACAGTTGCTTTGAAACTGCATCAAAACAGAAGTTAAAATTAGGTTCTATCTATTGCTTTAGATTTATCCTTTAGTAATATATGGTCCGATCCTGCTTTAAATGTATTCTTGGTTGCGGTACCTTGAGGAAGTAAGTTGCCTGACCTCAGTTAGGCTATTTCCTTGTCTATGAAATGAAGACAGTGCAGTACCTGCTCCAGTGCTATAATCTCAGAAATCGCTTCTTGGGCTTGAGTGCTGGTGTCAGCAGGCAGTTCCCTTTTGTACCACAAGAGGGAGTGACTGTGTTGTTGCTAACCCAAGCTGAGGTCTGAATTCCTCTCTAGGATGTGGCTGAAAAGTTAGGAACAAGTGGATTCCTGGGAAAATGTCAAAGAAAAAGATTTCTTGATAGTGTCAGGGGAAAGAAGTACTTGAAACATGGGGTAATGAAAAGGAAGGGACCGTGAATAAAATTCCTTTAAGATAAAGCTTTTGCTGGCATAGATTGGTACAGATTTCATTCCCAGCCAACAACTCTTTTTTTGTCTGTATCTGAGAATTTTGATTTCCTCCTTCTTTGCAACTGTGTCTATAAGCCTTTGATATCAAACAAACATGGAACCCAAAGTTTAGTTTCTCAGGAGTGGTCCTGAATAATTAATACTGATTAAAGATAATTGTGCTTGATGTTTTAGGTATGTACAAAATCTGTTTGTCCCAGATTATTATATTAGGAAAATTGGAATTTTTTCATCTTACCTCCCTCCATACACTTTTTTTTTCTTCATTTGCGCTTCTACATTCTTTCCTCTGCTATTTTGCTGTCATAACATAGCTCAGAAGGTTGGGTGGGGACAAGGAAAAACATTGTTCTGTGGATCAACTCTAGGGACATGGAACTCAATTTAATATACAGTGAAATTTAAAAATTTGAAACCAAAATCAGAGCAAAACAAATAGAGTGAAGTTGGCAGTTGTGGAATTATTCTAATAAATATAGGAAAATGTTCAGTTTTATCTCAGCTGTGTGAATATTTCATATGAATGTGTTCTTTGACTTAAATTATCCAGGTAATCCCTTTATTTTGCTAGTATTTATATTATAAATACACAAATCATGAGCCCGTTATGTTTTACATAATTATAATTATCCTTTAACATTTTTGACGAAAAATGTTCAGAATTTAGAAAGAGCAATCCTAGGCATCTCCTTTTACTCTGAATCCTAGTTTTAGAAGTTTTCTCTGAGGTTTGTCCCTGGCAGTCAACACTCTCCAGGTTGAGAGTCAGACTGCCCTGGTTCAGATTATGGCCGCACTATGTTTGAAACTTGACAAAACCCAAGTTATCCCTATAATTTCACTCTCACACACTCAAAATCTGATAATTTCTTGTGCAGGAGAAAGAGAAGTGGAATTACTGTAGAAATTATGCATGATTTTATCTATGTAGCAGCCAATTTAAAATAATCGTTGCTGGTACACCGTAAGGAGTTACAAACTTGTAAATACTTTTGAGATTGCAACATTATAAAAAGAAAGAATATAAAAGAAAAAAGAGCTCTGTGGCTCTGTTTTCTTTACTTCCACCATGAAATGTGTTCCTATTTCAAATGTGGGGACACCCATGATAATCTCTTGTCCACATGCATGTTATCTATCTTGTTTATTTTGGTAAAAAGCAGGTAGAGAATAGTTGATACAGGGGAAGCTGGTCCTTTTCTTTAAAGTTACTTTTAAAAATTGTGGGATATTTCAGGCATACAAAGAAAGCATAAGGTTTATTATAGAATTAAAGTGTTATGTAGCCGTTAAAACATTATGTGTATTCTTCCATAAGCCTTTACCCTTTCTTAACTATCCTGAATTTGGTGTTTATGATTCTCATGCATGTTTTTGCACTTTTACTAAATAACAGATGTATTCCTAAACATAAATAGAATTGTGGTACGTGTTTTTTTTTTTTTAAATCTCTTAAATTCTAAGTGTACCAGTACATTATTGTTAACTGTAAGCACGGTATTGTGCAGCAGATCTCTAGAACATTTTCATCTGGCACAACTGAAACTTCATATACACTGTATAGCAACTAACTCTTCATTTCCCCCCTGACAACCATCATTCTACTTTGAGCTTCTATGAGTTTAATTACTTTAGAGACCTCATATAATTAGAAATCATGTTTTTGTCCTTCTGTGATTGGCTTATTTCACTTAACATGATGTCCTCAAGGTCCATCCATGTTGTCACATATGACAGCATTTCTTTCTTTTTTAAGGCTGATTAATATTCCATTGTATGTATATACCACATTTTCTTTAGCTGTTCATCCATTAATGGACATTTAGGTTGTTTCTACCTCTTAGCTATCATGAATAATGCTGCAATGAACATGATAGTGCACATATCTCTTTGAGATCCTGATTTCGATTGTTTTGGATAAATATCTGGAAGTGGAATTGCTGGATCATATGGTAGTCCTATTTTTAGTATTTAAAGGAACCTCCATACTATTTTCCATAGCAGCTGCACCATTTTACATTCCCATCAACAGTGCATGAGGGTTTTAATGTCTTTGTATCCTTGCTAACGCTAGTTATTTTTTGGTTTTTTGATAATAGCCATTCCAACAGGTGTGAGGTGATATCTTGTGGTTTTGATTTGCATTTCTCTGATGATTAGTGATGTTGAACATCTTTTCATATACCATCGACCATTTGTACGTCGTCTTTGGAGAAATGTCTATTCAAGTCCTTTGCCCGTTTTTTAATCGTGTTGTTTATCTGTTTATTTTTGCTATTGAGTGTTAGGGGTCTTTGTATATTATGGGTATTAATCCCTTACCAAATATGTGGTTTGCAAATATTTTCTCCGATTCTGTAGGTTTCCTTTTCACTCTGTTGATTGTTTAATAGGTTGATGTAGTCCCACTTGTTTATTTTTGCTTTTGTTGCAAGACCAGTGTCATGAAGCTTTTCCCCTATGTTTTCTCTTAGGAGTTTTATAGTTTCATGTCTTACGCTTAAGTCCTTCATCCATTTCCAGTAGACTTTTGTGTATGCTGTAAGATAAGAGTCCAGTTTCATTCTTAGGCATGTGGATATCCAGTTTTCCTAGCATCATTTATTGAAGAGATTGTCCTTTCCCTTTTGTGTATTCTTGGTGCCCTTATTGAAGATCAGTTGAGTGTATATGTGTGAATTTATATCTGGGCTCTCTCTTCTGTTCCATTAGTCTACATGTCTGTCTTTATGCCAGTACCAGTTTGAGAAGAATTAACTTTAATACTTCTTGAAATATTTGATAGAATTCAAAAGTGAAGCCATTGGTCCTGCACTCTTCTTTGTTGGGAAGTGTTTGATTACTGATTCAACCTCCTTCCTAGTTATACATCTGTTCAGATTTTCTTTCTTCATGATTCAGTCTTGGTAGGTTGTATTTTTATAGGAATTTTTCTGTTTCTTTTAGGTTGTCCAACTTGTTGGTATGTGATTGTTCATAGTAGTCTCTTATGATCCTTTTGATTTCTGTGGTGTCAGTTGTTATTTCTCCTCTTTTGCTTCTGATTTTATTTACTTGAGTCTTATTGTTTTCTTAGTCTAGCTAACGGATTGTCAATTTTGGTATCTTTTCAAAAACCAACTTAGTTTTGTTGATTTTTTTTTTTCCTATTTTGTTTTTATACTCTTTATTTTATTTACTCCATTTTGTTTATTTCTGCTATCTTTATTATTCCTTCCTTCTACAAACTAAGTTTGTTCTTCTTTTTCTGGTTCCTTGAGGTGTAAAGTTAGCTTGTTTATTTGGGATCTTCTTTTTTAATGTAGGTGTTTACCTCTATAAACTTCCCTTTTAGTATTGCTTTTGTTGCATCCCATAAGTTTTGGTATATTATGTTTTGTTTTCGTTTGTCTCAAGATATTTTCTAATTTCCCTTTTGATTTTTTCTATGACCCATTGGTTGTTCAAGAGTGTGTTGTTTAATTTCCACATGCTTGTGAATTTTTCAGTTTTCTTTCGGCTGTTAATTACTAATTTTGTTCCGTTGTGATCAGAAAAGATACTTGGTATGATTTCAGTCTTCTTATATTTGTGTGGTACATGTTTTCAAACATGTATCTGTTGAAAGTAGTATTCCAAGGAAAGCCGACTCTGAGAAGGAGATTAACATGCAGGAAGTTTATTTAGGAGATAATAGGATTAACACCTTGAGAGAAGGAAGCAGAATTGGGCAGAGAGAGAAACTGGGCTGTAGTGCAGCCACAAGAAAAGCCTCAGCTGATCCCAGAGGGAGCACTGAAGATGGGATAGCCCTTCAGAATGGTCCCAAGTTGGAATGAGGGGCCAAGCGTTTGTAGCATCACACTCACCAGTTATTGGATACAGGCTGTCCCTGGAGAAGGGATGTGACTTTGACAAGACAAGTCTTTTCAGCCAAGGGCTGTCAGCTGGCAGCACTTAGTAGCTGGGGAAATGAGCCCTTGGGTTCTAAAGAGAGACTTAAGCAACACATCTCAGCATTCACTACAGTACTTATTATATGCATCATCCGAGCTTGCCTTTTTGGCCCAATATTATGTTTTTGAGATTTATTCGTAATAACATTTGTAGCTATAGTCACGCATTTTAATTATTTTATAGTATTATTCAGTTTTATAAATGTCACAATTTTTTAATACATTTTCCTACTGACAGATGTTTGTTTTGCAGTTTTTCACTATTGAAAAAAATGTGGCTATAAGCACTTTTTCTAAGTCTCTTTAGTGCGTGTACTTAGTTCATGTGGGGTATAACCAGAAAATTCCTGGGTCTTAGGATATGCACAACTTCATATCTAATAACTACAATGAAATTGCTCTGTAAAGTGGTTGTGCTTTGCTCTGTATCCTCACAAACATTTGTCATTGCCAGAGTTCAATTTTGCTCGATTGATGGGTATGAAATGGTATCTCATTGTGGTTTTAATTCGAATTTTGTTGATTGCTGGTGAGATTGAGAATTTATGTGTTTATTAGCTACTTGAGTTTCTTCTGTGAAGTGTGTATTCCAATCATATGCCCATTTTCTTATTATTTTCTTTTTCCTATTAATTTGTATGCCGTCTTTATATGTTTTCCTCACCTGTTCTTTGTTGTCTATATGTGTACGATTATCTTCTCCTGGTTTGGGGCTTGATTGTGTACTTTTAAAATAACGTCTTCTGTTGAATAGGAGTTTCCTTTTAATGCAATCAAATTTAATCAGTCTTTTCCTTCTGGCATTGTTTCTTTATGTCTTATTTGAAGAGTTCTTCCTTAGGCTGAGGTCATATAAAAACATTCTCCTCTGTTTTCTACTAAAAGTTTTATAGTTTTGCTTTTCACAGTTTTACCTGCAGTCCGTCCAAAATGGAGTTGTGTGTTTATTGTGAGGTGTAGATACCTCATTTTATTTTTCTATGGACACCCAGTTTTCACGGCAACATTTATTCACAGGTGCATCTTTTCTCCACTGATGTGCGGTGCCGTTCTATCACGTCAGGTTTCCATCTGTGTAGGTTTTTTTTTAGGTTCTTTATTTTGTTCCACTGGTCTATTTCTTTTTTCCCTGCTTCAGTGTCACATTTTCTTTATTATGTCTTTATTTCTTCCTGGTGTCTTGTTGTCTGGTAGGGTAAATCCTCCCTTCTCCTGTTCTTCTTCAAAATTGTCCCTACTTTTTGCCTTTTGCTCTTCCCATACGCGTTTTAGCATTACATTCCACGAAGAACTTTCCCTTGATTGAGTTCTTGTATTGACTTTATAGATTAACTTGAAGAGAATTGACATCGTTGCAGAATAGATGTTTCCTGTCTATTTCTTCTTCAATATCTATATTTAGGTCTTTTTACTGTACACATAATTCTTATAACTTACCTTCTCACTAAATACTGACATTTTGCATGTTAATAAATAAATTTCCTCATCAGAAATTTAATAACTACATAACCACTCATTACTTGGCTAGACAGTGATTTGTTTAACCATGCCCCTATTGACATTTAGATCAACATATTTCACAATGATTCTTCTTGAACTCACATCTTCCCCATTAAAAATTATATATAAATATTCACCTATGTTTTATTCTAGTACTACTAGGATATTTTATGTAATTAAATATGTATCTGGAATGTATTCAGGTGTAATATGTGAGAAAAATATCTGACTTATTTTCTTCCCATGCAGTTAGCCTGTTTTTGCATACTTTGTCCTTTTGGTTTGACTTAATTTGCCTTTTTTGTTTCACCGTCAGGTAACCATCAACCGTGCCCACACATAGTAGGCGCTCAATAAATATTTGAATAAATGAATCAATTTTTAATGTTTGTTTCATTTTCAAATGTGCTATTCTTTTCCATTGATATATCTGTCTATTCTAGATCTACACTACGCTATTTCAATTATTAGAGCTGGTAGAACAAGACCCCCTTCATCAACGTCATTACTATTATTATTTTTTGAGATTTTTCTGGGCTATTTCTGCACTATTTTTTTTTCAGATGAACTTTAAATAATTGGTCACCTTTTCCCTACAACCATTACAATTTTGATTGACAGTGTTAGTTTTCTGAAAAAATTTAAAGGCATTTATATTTTAATTTTCTGACCTAATGAGCACTGCATATTCATCTCATTTATAAATTCTGGAACTCTCTGGTTAGAGAAGATAAAACCCCAGATTTCTTTTTCGATTAAAATTCAAGGCAGTTAAAGAAATGCATTGCAGCAAACAGAATCATGCCACATGTTTATTCTGTAAAGACAAAATGTTTTTCTATATTGAGCAGCACTTCAAAGGCGTTGCCTCCTCCTTACAAATCATGGCTCACATGGTGCCACATAGTCCCACACTGGGCAGATTCTTGAAAACAGATAATAATTTATGTGCTCTTTGGTCAGAGAAGTGTTTTTTCACATGGCCTTTCTCCCACAAATCTGTAAAGGAATTCTGTGCCCTTTCTTCTTCTCTGATTTACCTTTTCGTGGTAAGGAAGTAGGATACAATCCTGACGGGTATGTAGGGAAGTCTGCATCCCTCTTTTTCACACGTGCTTGTATTCTGGCAGCGGTATTTGCTAAGTGGAGTATGAAGGCTGGATCGTCATGCGTTTTCACAGAGCACTGATGGCACCAGGCCAACCCGTTTAGCCTTTGTCTTTTTCTTGCATAAAATTGCCTATTTTTCACTTCAGATGGGGTTGTTAGGCACTTCAGAGATGTTTGTTCTTGTCACGTGCACGCCATCTGTGGTCTCCTGGCATCTTAGGTTCCCAAATTGGCCAAAGTGTGTGTTGGTCAGCGTACAGAGGGGTCAGGATCCGAGCCTGTGTTCACTGGTGTCACCAAGGCTGCAGCTCACACCTGAGGCACCGTACATCGGTGCTGTGGACTCAGTTTTTAAAAGTTTAAATAAACTCTTTATTTAGAATAATTTTAGATTTGAAGAAAAGTTGCCAATATAATAGAGAGTTCCCATATGTCCCTCATCCAGTTACCCCAATTGCTCACTCTTACATTATTGTGTTACATTTGTTACAACTAAGGAACAAACACTGGTATGTTACTATTAACTAAAATCCATGCTTTATTCAGATTTCACTAGTTTTTCCCTAATGTCCTTTTTGTGACCCGAGATCCACCCAGGATATCACATTACATTTTGTCATCATGTCTCCTTAATTTCCTCTGGTCTGTGACAGTTTCTCAGACTTTCCTTCTTTTTGATGTTGATGTCAGTTTTAAGGAATACTGACCAGATATTTTTGTAGAATGTCCCTCTGTCTGGATTTTTCTTGTGTTTTTCTGATTATTAAGCTGGGGTTATGGGTTTTTGAGCGGAAGACCACAGGGTGAATGACATTGTCACCACATTGTATGAAGGGAGCATGCTCTCATCGTGACTTATCCATGATGATGTTAACCTTGCTTTCCTGGCCAAGGCAGGGTTTGTCTTTTCTCCACTGTACATTTATTCCCCACTCCTTTTCCATGCTCAACTCTTTAGAAGCAAATCGCTAAGCACAGTGTAGGCTCAATTTAAGAGTTTTGTTAATTGTCTTGTTTATCTGTCCCCTGTTATCTTTAAACCACACTTGTTATTTATTTATTTTTTTTGGTACTCCAAATGTATATATTTTGTGTTTAAAGCCTTAAGAATAAACAGAAATTGCCTAGGTCTAAGAAGGATTTGCAGTAGTTAGTAGCTGTGTTGAATCTTTCTTCCACTCGTCACATGTTTGGTTTATTGGTTTTGTGTTAAAATCTCCTACCTTGTACAGTACATCCCTGTAGCACATGGGCTGCTCCGTTCTGCTCCTATGGCTGCACAGCTCGTACGTCATTCTTCTAACATAAGGAAGCCTCATTCCTTTCTTACTGTTGGAGAAAAAAGTTGAGCATAAGAATATTTTATACATAGTGAAGCTTATCTGGGAAACACCAAAATATATTCTAATTAATTTAATGGAAATCTTTCTATGTGTAAAAATCTTAAAGATTTATGAGTTTTAAAGCTCTCTGACACCTATTCTGACGTCATAATAGGGCTTGCCCTATTATGCTTAGCTTGCCACATGCCTGTTACCTGTAAAGTTGCTGAACCTTAGGAGTCCAGATTACAAATGGCTTGTTGTTGTCGTGTTGTTTGTGGGTGAAATTCTCAATGAATTTGATTTTTTTTGTCTGATTACTCTTTTGCCCTCAACTCAAATGACTTTATTTACATTTCCACTTCAAGTCCATTTCTAAATAAGAATGAAAGAGGAATAATATACTATTGTTTTAGCATATAATAGGAATATTCTTGAACTGATATATATAAGTTATGTTTTTGTTCATTGCAGCATCATTTTATGTGCTCTAGGGAACTTACTGTTTTAAAAAAACTTGTGATAAACTTCATGATGCCGAAAATGACCCATTTTGCAACGTATAATTTCATCCCTAAGTGCAAATGTTTCGTTAAAGTTAATGACACTGGTTAAAGTATATTTTCAGAACATTGGAACTTCATGTTCCTTTTTCTTATTATTGTGAACTTATTTAAGAAATTATTTTGAGTGTATTATAGAGTATTTTGTGTTTAAGTCAATCTTAGAATCCAGTACTAGGAAAAATGTTCAAAAAATACATTTTAAGAAAAGGACTTCTGCTCACTTCATGGTCACTTGGTATGACAACTCAGAAACAGAATAATGTTTTAAATCAACCGCAGGGGAAATCCTTTCCCTGGCCTCTCAATTCTACTTTCAGTCAGTCGAAAGATTCTTAAATTCATGTGGGGGATTCCCATGTGTTCTATAATAGTCGCTCTTCAAGTTTTCACATACGTGTAGAATGTAGGCTGGGACTGCCGAGGTTTTGTGTCTCGGTTGTGTGAGGGCTGTTCGGTGTACTGTTGCTTTGTTTTAATATTACTCATTCTTTTTTCTAAGTAGATGTGCAAGAATGAGAAAGGCTGAGCATTATAAAATGAAATACAAAGAATTAGTTTGTTCTCGGGTAGGTTAAAGGTTTATTAAATATAAGATCTTTGGATATACTGGCTCTTTTTTCTGTGGTAAGTAAAGGAAACTTGACAGAGCTTTAGATACAGGAGCCCCCGTCCCCGCCTGCTCCCGCACTAACTGAGCTGCCTCGGTGAGCTGCAGGCTCCCCGTCCGTCGTTCTCAGTGTCAGGTGTATTTTTACAGCTCAGATCTGGCAGGTATGCTTCCTGCAGTTACTGTTCAGGTCAGATTCTAAGGTCTTGAAGTAAAAAAAGATGATAGATGCTGAGCCTTTTTTGGGAAAATATACCAGGATGAAGAGTCGTGACGTGTCGTGTGTAGTTGGTATACTATGAGAAAGTCAGTCGAAAAACCTCTGTGTGGACCGCCTGTGCTGTGCCCTGTACTTTCCTGAGCTTGAACACCATGGCTTCTGTAGGGACGGGGTTGTATTTACAGTCCTGTTTGTTCTGTGACCCTGTCCTCTGGGAACATGTGAAAACCCCCTGCAGTAGGCAGGAGCCTACCATCAACTCTGCCACTGTGCAAGACACTTGGAAAGTTAAGTACCAAATGGAAGTTTTCTTAAATTAGGAAAACTCGGAACTGGTACACAGAAAGCAGAGTCCCTGGGCATCGTCCACCTTGTTCTCCAGTACGACGCCCAGACCCTGGTGGGCTGGTTCGTATGGAGAGCACTCTAGAAATAGGAAAGATCAGAGGAAACGGGAGGCAGACAGAGCCTCTTTCCCTTAAGGCATTTAGAAGTCTTCCCACCTCCATTCAAAAGCCAACAAACGATAAAAAAAGTTTCTCCTGAATTCTCCTGGTTCCTCCTCAAGGCTTTACATCCCCCAAATTTACCTAACATATTTTCATGAAAGTTTTTTTGTTTTGTGCCGAGAAGGTTTAGATCTGTAAGGGTGCTTTAAAATTGCTATCCATCTTTTATTTCTCCCTTCTTAATTTTGCTTCTTCTCTAAAATCCCCTGTATTTTTCATCTGGTTGTAAAATTGCAGGAAATTTTACATTGAAACCCCCTCCTGCCGGCCTATCTGTGCTTTTCAGTGGACTTTAGTTGGTCACGTGAGTACCTGCTCTGTGCTGGGTCTGCAGGAGAGCGCTGCGTGGGCTGCCCTGTGGATTCCAGGTCCACCTCAGCCCAGAGGGAGGCCGTCTTCAGAACCAGACTGCATCTCGGGGCTGGTTTCTAAGCGGCACAGTGATCACCTCTTTCACTAAATTTTTTTTAGCTTTGTCTCTCTCCTTAACACAAAGATACAGAAACATCAGTCTTTTTATCACGTTATCCCAGCTGATTTTGACTGGGTCCAAACTCAGAGCATCTAAAAATGAGTTGCACAGGGAAATATAACACCTTTGCCTGGAAGGTTGACTCCGTAACATTCATTCATTCAACAAACATTATCATTGTGAGCCAGGTTCTTGATAAGGTGGGAGTACAGAAATAAAAAGGCCCAGTGCTGTCTTCAGTAAGCTTCCAGTCGAGTGAGAGAAATAAGTGTGGGGTGGTAACAGCCCTGATACAGAAGCTCCTGGGAGGGCCTGCAGTCCAGACACTCAAGGCAAATCATTCTGGAGGAACCAACATAAGACCGAGGTTTGGGAGGATGGGTACAAGTAAACTGAGAGATGATGGAGGTTGTGATGAGTGAGGGCTGAGGGGAGCCAAGGGAAATGTCAGGCTCTCGGGATGCTCCTGGGGGAGGTTGCTGTGTTTTCAAAGGCTATAGAGGCTTGAGACCAAGGAGCATGAAGGAAACTGCAGGGTGGTAGGACCTGCGTGAGGTTAGGGTTTGTTAAAAAAAACTTCTCAGATAGTTTAGTTATGAGCACGTGCCAACGTTTTATTATAGTTTTGCAGTGCAAGGGAAGAGGCCCCTGGTAGGTGTGTTCAAAGATTCACTCTTGGTAGGGACATGTCATAGGAAGAAAGAATGAGTAAATCATCCTTGAAGAGAATATCGGGTTAAAATCTTCAGACTCTGACTGGTAGTTGACAATAACTGGGGGGAAGGTAATGAGTTCCCCAGAACAAGCCTTAATCTTCTCAAAGTCCATTAGAAAATTGCGTTAGAAAAAAGCGTTTTATCTGGAATGCTGTGGATTTCTTCCCACTAGGATGTTATGAATTATATAATAAGCAACTTGGTTCTGTTCCAGACAAGATTTGGGGCAGTTTTTCTTTTATAGGTTCAAGGTCACAATGGAGTGCGGTCAGATTTTCAGGGATCTGTGGTGAAGAGCTTTGTAACCTAGGCTGAGGAGAGTTTGGATTTTTATCCTGAGGGCAGTAGGGAGCCGCGGAGGGAATTTAAAACCCCAGCCATCAGTGTGGAGAGTGGATTAGCTGCAGTGTGAGGCTGGAGCAGCGGGGAGAGAAGTTAGCAGAATATTTTAATTATCCAGGGAAAAAGGAATGAGGGCTTTGAGTTCAGGTCTGTCTCTTCCTTGCCCCCTTTCTCCCCAGACCCCTCCACCTGGAGCACCCCTGAGATGGAAGCATCACTGGGGAGTGGAGGTGGAAGTTGGTAGCTGCTTTTCCTCTAGAAGAGTTGGTTTTGACTTTTTAAATTTAAATGGTGATTGTTCTTACCACAATAAAAGAAATGGTGATAATGTTAAGATGATGATGAAAAAATGTTAGAGGAAGTAGCCAGACTGAAATAAGAGCTCAGAGAAAGGAGTCAAGGCCCTTCTGGTGGGCTTACTGTGCCTCCAGCCCTGGCCCAGTCACCCCTCCCTCTCCTTCCCCAGGCCTGGTCCCGTCTCTGTCCTGAGGCACCAGAAGCAGTTGCAGAACCTTGTACCATCTGACCTCGGCCCTGGCCTTGAGGCTGTTCTCAGTATTCCTGCTCTGATTTGCTGTAATGGCGTAAGATTCTGCCCTTCCTCCGAAGTCTGCAGGCTGAACCTGCTTCAGCCTCCTTCAGTGCATCTGCTGTTGTTAAAATAGAACCTTCAGTGATGCCCTTGCCCCAGGTTGCATATCTGATGGCATGTGGTGATCTGTGCCATGTGTTCTTGTCACTGGTGGACGATGTCGTGGTGTCGCTCTGGGCAGAGGTGTAGCCAGGTTGCAAGAAATCTCAGGGAACCTGACCTCAGGGTAGGTCTGCAGTGGTTTGGGGGGGGTCGCACCCCTTTGACTATATTCTCCTTTGGTGTCTCGGTGGTCTTACTGTTCCAATGTCTTCTCTGTTCTCTTTTATTACAATGTTTAATCACTGTCATGTCAACATATTGCCATAAAAATAACACTCCACGACTACCTGATATAGATTGTATGGGCATATTTGAGAATTTGCATTTCTCTTCTAAACTTGATGTGAACAGGGACTTGTCCTTAACTTTTACTCCTGTTGGAAACCTATATTCAGAACAAACAATTATTCTCCTTTTGTTTTTTTAATATCACTCAGGTTGCAATAATATCTGCCTCTAAGAACTCAGGAGGACTTTGTGGGAGCGAAGGTAGTGAGTCATACCTGCAGGCAAGGAGAGGAGAGTTCATTGAGCCTCTTCATTCGGTTGGGAGGTTTCCTAGGCAACCATGTATGCAGTCATTAAAAGATGAGGAACTAAGAGGTATGTACTTGAAAATTTTAATCCTCAAATGCAATCCGTGTCAGATTGAGACCTCAGTTTTCGTTTTTTCACTTAAAATAAGTAGGTAAAAAAGCTTAACAATTGTAGAAAAACACACTTGTCAAGACATGTTTGTGTGTGTGTGTGTGTGATGCTTTATCCTTCTCTTTTTAACACTCTCTGATGGGAATGTTTATATGTATAAATGCTGGCTTATTTGGGAAAGCAAAAGAGAAGTTACTGCTTGAGGTGATTTCGTTTAGCTGTGAAGTTATTTGGAAAAGCAAAAAATCTTTTCATGTGCCTGTATCTGAGTTTGTTGTCATCAGTAGAGTTTCCAGCATGTGGAAAAGAGAAGTTTATTAGTCATTTGTTTCGTCTTTCAGTGTTTTTGCTGGTATTTATATTTATCCCAATGCTTCAGTTGTTTCAGTCTACCTTAGATTGTGCTGAAATGTGCTGCTCTGTGGCTTGACGGGCAGTGTGGAAGGCCGTCCGTGAATCGGAATCGAGGTGTAGACACACCGTCGATCTGCTAAAGATTTTCCTCTAACTCTTCACTCTCATCCTTTTTATATAGGTTTCCACTTGGATAGCTGTAAGGATATGAGAAATATTTCTCTTCCTCTGTGACACACTAACACTCCCAGACTTTATTTAACATGGACTTTGATTAAATTCTATTTTAATGAATAAGGTGGCTTGTTTTCATTCACCAGTGAAAGAGGCAAGTCCTACTAGTTATGTGACAGACTCATTTTCAATAGTGTTAGAAATAATCTGAAAAAAAACAAAATATTAAAATATTAGCAGTGCTGATTTTAAATAGGGTTATGTTATGATCCTAGATCAGGTGTTCTGTAGAAATGGTAAACATAAGATGAAATATAGAAAATGGCCGTTCTCTCCTGGAGACCAAGAGGAGCCACCTCCCCACTCTGAGCCCCTGTGGGCATTATAGGAACGTTCGGAGCTTACAGCCTTAACGTGATTTTCTTTTGGATGCTCTCGTTGATTCCCTTCTATCGCCAATAACTTTGAGACTCTCCTGCTGCAGAGATGTGGCAGATTAAGTGAGGTGAACTTTGTTGTTATATGGTTTTTTCCTCCTCCCTAGGTTCCTAGATCCATGGAAGAAATTGTGGTGGCAAATCCTGGTCTAGAGCCAACGGTCTGGACTCTTTTTTTTTTCCCCTAGAGCAAAAGTGAACATTTGCTAATTCTTACAGTCAAAATGCATATAAGTGTACTTAATTCTTTTTTTTTCTTAATAATTTTATTTATTTGTTTTTTCCCCCAAAGCCCCAGTAGATAGGTGTATGTCATAGCTGCACATCCTTCTAGTTGCTGTATGTGGGACGCGGCCTCAGCATGGCCGGAGAAGCGGTGTGTCGGTGCACGCCTGGGATCCGAACCTGGGCCGCCAGCAGCGGAGCGCGCGCACTTAACCGCTAAGCCACGGGGCCAGCCCAGTGTACTTAATTCTTAAGAAGTCCATTTTGACAATGACTTTTTAGTGGTATCAATAATGCATTTCTACCCTTCATTTTAATTTATTTCATTTAATTACATATTTGAAATGTCAAGCTGTAGTTTATGAACTGCCTTAAATTATTTTGAAACAAGGTGGGTTATGAATAAGGTAATGCTTTGATTTATTATTTTTAATAACTGAAGTTTCACATTTTTTTGTGAGATGAAAACTGATTTATTGATTGATTCATGCATTCATTCATTGAATGTCTCCTATTTGCAGTCATTAGTATACTAGGTATTGGGGGTAGAGATGAAGACCTAGTCTCTATTTTAAAGGTGCTGACAAGTCCAAAAGGAGAGACATGCAAATAAATACCGTTATAAGAATAGCACCTCTAAATAGTCTATTCAGAGGAGAAGAGCCATGAAATACTTCTTTAGTAACATCAAAGGCTGCATCATAAATGAGTTCATTGTTTGAATCAGTGACAAAATATTGGAAGATGGAGAGATGGTAAAAATATACCAGATCCCTACATCTTCAATGTAAATGACAAGGAAATAGATTTCCAATTTTGAGGCAAAACTTTGTTTCCAGTTGGTATAAGATATAATAAAAACTTGTCATTTAAAAAAATCTAATAGAAATATTAATTTACTTATCTTCTGTCAGCATGTGGGTAAATGTTTGACCCCTTTGAACGTTCTAATATGGATTTCCCAATCACTGAAGATTTTATCTGTGGAAGCCTATAGTAACCTTTAGAAATAGTTTACTAGTATTTATTTTTGTATAAATGCAGGGAAAAGATTGATTTCTTTCGGATTAAGTATTGGCAGGAGCTACCTGATTAGGTAGATTAGTTTTATCATTACAGAGATATAAAACCTTCTATTCAGAAGGTGGGATTGGTGGTGCCCATGCTGGGCACGGTTGCACTAGGTCTTTCTTCGCCACCTTGCTGTTACAACCCCTGCTCTTTTGGGCATCTGCCATGTGTATAGCCTTTTGCCTCCCTTGTAACCGTTGTCTGCTGACTTGCTCATTACCCTCTCTTATCATTGATGACTGCCTCATTATTCTCCGCCCTGCCCCAATTTCATCAGATGACCCACCTGTTTCCCTGACTGTGCATGGGTTTTGGGGTTTCTCATCACCTGTGATCTTCTCCCCAAATTGCCCCAGCTCCCCACTGTGTAGAACTGGTCTACTCATGGCTCAGATCAGTAAGTCAGAAATTCCCCATCTGACACACTCTCCTGTCCATCCACCCTGTCCCGCAGAGTGTACCCTACCTCTCCTTTGATCTCACTGAGGCCTTTAGTCTGCCGACTCCTGTGCTCTTCATTTCCCTCCTGATCCAACTTAGAATCCATGGTCCAGGTTTTAATCACTGTCTCGCCCTGCACTTCCTCACCATTGTGTCCTTTTGCTCGCCCTTGGGCTGCTGAGCAGTGCTGGAGAAGATCCTCCAGCGGGCAGGTGGGTGCCTTTTCGTGTAAATTCAGGTGGTTGCCCCAGCGCTGCACAGCACTTGCACCGAGTTATTCTGGTTAGCTGTCGTCCTGATTCTTCATGGAGACTGTTGCTAAGCTAGTCCACTCTTCAAACTTACGATGCTTCTCCTTCCTGCTGACTCTCGTCAGATGATACACTCCTGCCAGTAGGGTTGTCTGTCCCGCCTGCCACAGAGCCTTCTCTGTCCCTTGGCATCCATGACCTGATGACCTCCTGGGGTGTTTTTCTACCTTTTGTACTGTCTTAGTCGTCTTTGTTGGTTTCATCTCTGTCAAACTGACTTCTGGCAAAAGGCAAGTACAAATGTTTGTTTTCTCTTTTAACTACAGCAAAACATTTCTATGCTTGTGTTCTTTGCCTTCTGCTGGAGGAATATTGGACTGTATTGTAGGGTGGCAGGCCCCTGGCTCTTGTGCTGTGTGTTGAGCGCTTGCGGGGGCCCCAGGACTTCACTCTCTGATCTTAGCTAGGTGCTGTGCCAAGCCATATACAGTAACAATCTCCCTGGGCTGCTAGATGGTTCTACACTCTGCAGAAATAGTCCCCGAGGGTTTATTCTGCATATGTGCAGGGGAAAGTTTGATTGGCATCTTTCATATTAGAAATGGGCAGGAATTTCCCAGGTAGATCAGTTTTATTATTACAATGTCTAAAAGTGTTGTCTTCAGTGGGGCTCACCAGTGGCTTTGCAGATTATTGAGGTGCAGTGAGGTGAGAGCCTTGGCTCCGTCTTCTGCCAAGTAAACCTCAGATCTGTTCAGTTTTAAGGGTCCGTGTGCTGATTCTCTGGTCTGCTGTTGGAGGGTCGCTGCTCGCTTTCTTTTTGCTCCTTGTAAATGCCGCCTCTCCTACCTGCTGCCTCTGCGCAGCTCCTTCCTGCTCGCATTATTTTTTTTCCTCTTGTCTTCTTTTGTCTGATCTCTGTGGTTGGCTTTCACATAAAAATATGAACATTTATGGGGTTAAGTTTGCATGCTCCACTTCGGCGGCCCGGGGTTCGCAGGTTCAGATCCCAGGCGCGGACCGATGCACTGCGTGTCAAGCCATGCTGTGGTGGCATCATCCCGTATAAAGTAGAAGAGGATGGGCACGGACGTTAGCCCAGGGCCAATCTTCCTCAGCAAAAAGAGGAGGATTTGAATCGGATGTTAGCTCAGGGCTGATCTTCCTCACACACACAAAAAGATGAACACTTAGTAGATACTATTCATGGATTTGTTAATTATTTTGTTCCAGAGCTGGGCATTTAGGATGCAAAAGATTATGAGAATGACACAGTGCTGCCCTTCAGGTGATCAGGAGGGAGGAACATCTAAATGTGTAATGCCAGTATATTATGATAAAGACTATTCTATGCTGAGCATTTTACTGACATAATTTCATATAATCTTAAAAATCCCCGTAAGGTTGCTGATACTATCCTCATTGTATAGAGGCGGAAACGAGCTCTGAGAAGTGAAATCATTTGCTCAGAGTTGCTTAAAGCAAATCACACAGTGGAAATACAGAGTTTGGGCTGCAAAGCTCATGCTCTTAGTGAGCTACTGTGAATACAGCTTTTCTGCTCTCCCACATTGCTTCTTTCAAAGGGCGGACCATAAGCAGTAGAATTCACGATACAATAATGCACTGTTTATGTATCGAATATTAGCTTTAAGCTTACAGTGAGGAGTTGGAGAACTAACCAGCTAACAGTGCTGTGTTGTGGTGTTTTTATTCCTCCTTTGGTTTCAGTATGGTTGATGGATGGCAGTATCCTCACTCTGCCTGAAAATTATACTGCCTTTATTCAGTTTATAGTGCATTTGTTGTCACTGTGATTCTCATGTAGTAACATATTCTCACCAAAATATTGTATTTGCCCCTGTTACCTTCTTAACAGCCAACTTCAAACTTACACCTTAAAATACTTCACCATGGTTTTGAAATTTTAAGTGCCTTACATCAGAAAGAGAAAAAAAGAGTTATCTATCATAGAGGGCAAGTAGGAACTACTTTATAGATCACTGCAGATAATAGTCTAATTGTAATAGTCTGGTTTTATCTGTGACAGTTGGCTGGAAACTAGCACCTCTTCCTTCTGAGGAGCCTGAGCTGCCTACGTCCTGGGCTGGGCCTGGAATACTGGTGTGCACTGAGTTCCACTTCTTTTTAGAGAGCTTCGATTTCCTGTGTTCTGGTCATAATAGTTCCTACCCTCTCTCCCACTTGGACTCATTTTGTTTTTATTGTTTTACTCTAGACAAGCAATTCACAGGTTATTCTGAGAGACTGTTCTATGAGAACTATTTATTAACTTATCCAATAAATATTTATTGAGCTTTACCATGAGCCAGGCACCATTCTGAGGGCGGGGGATCTAATAGGGCACAAAACAGCACCTCTGCCCACTGTGAGCTTTGTTCTGGGGTGGGAGGCACCCAGTACACCAATAAACACAAGGTACAATTCCAGGTGATGATAAGTGCTGTGAAGCAAAGTCAAACTGAGTAAAAGGACAGGGAGAGGGCCGGCCCCGTGGCTTAGCGGTTAAGTGCATGCGCTCCGATACTGGCGGCCCAGGGTTCGGATCCTGGGCGTGCACCGACGCACCGCTTCTCCGGCTATGCTGAGGCCGTGTCCCACATACAGCAACTAGAAGGATGTGCAATTATGACATGCAGCTGTCTACTGGGGCTTTGGGGAAAAAAAAGGAGGAGGATTGGCAATAGATGTTAGCTCAGAGCCGGTCTTCCTCAGCAAAAAGAGGAGGATTAGCACAGATGTTAGCTCAGGGCTGATCTTCCTCACAAAAAAAAAAAAAAGGACAGGGAGAAAGGGGAATGGAAGGCCTGCTGCTGCTTTAGCTAAGTCATCAAGTCTTTTGAGGAGGTGATGTTTAACCAAAGACCTGAGTGTCTTAGTCAGTTTGGGCTACTATAACAAAACTACCATGACAGACATCTATTTCTCATGGTTCCGGAAGCTGGAAGTCTGAGATCAGGATGCCAGCGTGGGTGGGTTCTTGGTGAGGACCCTCTTCCTGGTTTCAGGTGGCTGCCTTCTTACTGTGTCCTCACATGGCAGAGAAAGAGATCATTTCTCTTGTGTCTCTTCTTATAAGGGTGCTGATCTCAATCATGAGGGCTCTACCCTCATGACCTAATCATGTCCCAAAGGCCCCACCTCCAAATACCATCACTTTGGGGATTAGGGCTTCAGCATCTAATTTCTGGGGGACACAAACATTCAGTCTGTAGCACTGAGTGAAGTGAGGAAGAGCATTCCAGGCACAGGGCATTGCAAGTTCAAAGGCCCTGAGATGAGACTCTGCTCACCACGTCAGAGGAACAGCTCTGTCTGCCTCAGTGTCATGGCTGGAGCAAAATGGCCCACAAAGAGAGGTGCTGGGGGGCCGGTCCGTGTAAGCCCTCATAGGCTCTGGTGGGCCGTTTAGATTTGATTCCCAGTGGCATGGAGAGCCTTTCTGAACAGGGAAAGATGTGGTAGGACTTTTAATTTTAAAAGGTCACTTTGGATGCTGTAGGGGTGGGAGGTGGGGGCCAAGAGTAGAAGCGTGATGTGGTCCCGGTGAGAGGTGGTAGTGGCCTTGGGGAGGTAATTAGGTTTGGATGAAGTTGTAAGAGTGGGGTCCTCATGATGGGATTAGTGTCCTTGTAAGAAGAGGAAGAGAGACTAGAACCCACCCCACTCCCTACCCCCAGCCATGTGAGGACACAGTGAAAAGGCGGTGGTCTGCAAGCCAGGAAGAGAAGGAAGCAAACTCTCACCAGATCCCACCATGCTGGCACCCTGATCTTGGACTTACAGCTTCCAAAATTGTAAGAAATAAATTTCTCTTGTTTAAGCCACCCAGTCTATGGTAATTTGTTATAGCAGCCCGAGCAAGCTGAGACAACTTCCTTTCCTATTTATTTGTTTAATAAGCTGTACGTGCCAATTGTACAAAACTAAATAATTAAATCCAGCAGTACAGTGGTGTATAAAGTTTAAGTAAAAGTTTATCTTCTTCCCTCCTATCGTAATCCCTTCGAGAGAGCCATTTGACAGTTTGAGGTTTATTCTTCTAGACCTGTGCCATCTAGTAAGGTAGCCGTTTGCCACGGTGGCTATTTAAATTTGAGTTAAGTAAAATGAAATTAAGTAAAATGAAATTAAATTTAATTAAAATTAAACATTTAATTCCTCAGTCATACTGGCCATATTTCAAGTGCTCAGTAGTGCCTTATATGACTAGTTAATACCATGTTGAGCAGTATAGATAGAGAACATTTCCATCATCACAGAATGTGCCATTGAACACTGTTTTAGATGAATTCTACTCATATACAAACATGTATATATACATGCAGATACATATGCACAGTTGGCATAATATTGTACATACGCGTCTGCAATTTGTTTTTTTCACTTAACAGAGAAACTGTTAATTTAGTGTGATCCACACGTAACACCATGCCAGGAAAATTTAACACAGAGTACATAATCAAACATAGAGTTTTAGTAAATTAAAACTATTTTAATTTCAGATTTTAGAGGTAATTGCAGCATATCCTTAATGTTTGTTCCAACTTTAACTAAACAAATTATTTTTGGAAATAGTCCACTCGGCCTTGGGTATGTAAAGAAAGAAGATTTAGGAGATTTAGCTTGAGTGTAACCTACTGTGCTTTCCATACATATTCATACACACAATATTTCCTGTTGTTCCTGTTTTATAACAGGGATTGTAATCTTTTTCTGTTTACCCACTATTCAGTAGACCAGCAGTGTCTGAAATGGTAGCCACTAGGCACATATGGTTGTTTTAAGTTAAAATTAAATTAAAAATTCAGTTCCTCAGTTGTACTAGCCAAATTTCAAATGTTCATTAGCCACCTGTGGCTGGTCGATGTGGTGTTGGACAGCGTGGATATGAAACATTGCCATTTTGCAGAAGGTTCTGTTGAACAGTGCTGCACTAGAAGCTTTCTTCAAATAGTCTTCTCATTAAATGCAGTGATTTTTCCACAAGTGAGGGATGGGGGACTCTGCCCAGGAGGACTTGCCAGAATTTCTGGGAGCTTGCGCTTTCATGCCCTTCCCACTCAAGATTATGATCCTTCCTTCTGAAGACGCATGTCCTCCAACTATCTGTTGAGGATTAGTGTTCCATAGTAAGTTAATTGTGGGAAAGAAAATTGGTACAGATAGTTTTTCAAGGTGAGAATATTTCTTTAAGTTATAGTTGGTGATACACACACACTGTTAAATAGCACCTGTATATACAGTAAATGTCACTGCTCAATTTAGAGTAGAAAGTGTTTAGTAACGTTAGTAACAGTGAGTGCTGAGAAAAAACATGTTTAAGCTTTTTAAAATGAGGAAAGAACAGAATATTGGAAATGAATCCTTTTGTGCAAAACAGGATATATTTATGTTGACATTTATGTTAGAAAATACATAATCTGGACGAATTCACAGGAAACAGTAAGAATAGTTCCCTCTGGGAAGGGAAATAGTACAAGAGGGAGATAGAGGTAGAACAGAGAATGAGTTTTTCACTGTATACCATTTTCTTTCTGCACTTTGTAACTATATGCTTGTATTACTTAGTAAAAATACCAATCAACAGAATAATGAAGAAAAAAATAAAACACATCCTTAAAACCTGCAGGATGCGGAATAGATTGTTTAGGAGGGAAGGGTCACTTAGGACAGAAAGAATTACACAGTTGAGTAAGAGCAGAGGGCTGGCCAGAGGTTCCATGTGACCATCAGACGAACCCTCATGAAGCCTCCTGGCATGCCAGGACCCGGGGTTGGCACACCATTTCTTACAAGCTGGTTATTTTGCAGCAGTTAAAGCCATTTAAAACTGTTTTTATTACATATAATTTAATATGTTTTAGAGGAAAAAATATTCCTAGTACTGGATTATTTTTTTCATGCAACCTTTATTGACGCTTGTAGAATACAGTGTAGGATATGCTGATTTAAACTCTTGAAAATAATTAGCCCAGAAAGATGAGGTTGAAAAAAAATTGTTCTAGATCTGGGGCACCTTGCTTCAGCTCTAGTCTTCCAAGAAGATGAATACTGGTGTTAATTGAGTTTAATTTGAATAGCCATGCACCCCAGCTTATTCAGCACATGCTGCCCACATATGAGTCACATGTGCACTGAGTATGGACTTAATAGTCCACACTGCCCCTTCTCTTGCCCCATCCTTTACTTACAACTGGTATCAGTGACCAAGAGATGGCAAGGTCTAGCAATGTGGGGGCATGGGTGGTGGGGACAGAGCTGCTTTCTTCCACCATCAAGTCTCTGTATTTCAGCTTCCAGGAGACAACGACATCAAGAATGGAGTGCCCATATAGTAAAAACAGAGTGTTAATTTTTGAAAACTGAACCTTGTAATTCAGCAAAATTGTTTTTTTTCTATTAAAGCAAGTTGCTAGGATCCGTACTTCTTCAGGATTGAAAACTAAGAGAAGACTAGTTTGGGAAAAGTTACGTCCTAAACTGCGTGCATTATAAAGGAAATCTTATTTGTTGTGCAAGTTTAAGGCAGGACTTCCCAAGACAAGGGTAGTTTTCAGAATGTTTGGCAACCTGTACAGCACAGGAATCTAGACATTCAGAATGGATACCAGCCTTCAGTAACTTGTGTGGTTGTACTAGTGTGTACAGGCTGAACGTTACTCCTGCCGAAAGGTGAAGCCATTTGAGATGGGAGGTGAGCCCTTACTAGGTTTGTGGCAGAGCCTGCTGGTTGTCCCCCGGTATCCATAACCCCCCTCTTCATAGAGTCACTGGAGCCGTACTTCATAGCCAGGGTTCTTGGCAGCTTTATGGCCATGTGACTAAATTCTGGTGAATGGGAGGTACCTTATCATGTAGTCCTTTCCAGAGCCTTCCTTAAGGGACAGTATGTGTCCCCTCCCCTTGCCCTTTATTTTTGCCTTTCCCATTCTGCTGCCTGGAATGTGGATGCCACCATCTTGGACCATGAAGTGGAGGTCACACGTGGTGGAGCAGCAGAACAAGTGGAGTGCCACACTCACCTTCCGGGACTTTTTCCTGAGAAAGACACTTCTCTTGTTTAAGCCACTCATACTTGGGGCTTCCTGTCACTTGCAGCCAAACCTGATTCTAACTAATATAGGTCCCTAATCTGCTAGGCAAATTCAGTTTTATCTTATTTAAAACTCCCAACCATCCTGTGAGCTAGGTATTCTTGTTCTCATTTAATGTATTAGGAGACTGAGGTTAAATAAAAATTAAGTAATTTGCCCAAACACACCCAGCTAGAGCCAGCATTTGAATCCATGTCTGGTCTTTCTGACTTCAAATCGCCGAAAGCTTAATCTTTGTTTTAGTAATTACTACGAAACGTAAAGAAGGGCATGTGCCACATGGTTTTTGTAACATTCGCGCTTTGGCAGAGCCCCAAATTTGTGGATTTTTAAAAAAGACGTTGGGTTTTTCAGAGAAACTCATTTGTGGCTTTTTGAAAGTGACAAACATGTTAACTGTTTTTCAGTCAATAATACTTATCAGAAAATCTTTTTTTTAATTTCAAGGAAACCTGTGTTGTTCCTCTGATTTCCAGTATTTGCTTAATTGTCATTTGCTAATTAGGACATTTCTATGAAAAGAGAATAGTTTGAAGAGACACTTTGTGGTTCATTTTCTTTAGTTAACATCTACAGTGAAGAAAATTTCAAGAAAATGTGGGATTTTTTAGAATTTTCCTTACTACTCTTACATTCTCCATATCCATTATGTGATAATGTAGAAATTAGGATGATAGTGGACTGGAGGTTATAAATTATTTGGATTGTCACACGGGGGCAGCCTCTGTAGCCAGCATTTCTGCAAAATGTAGACATAGGAGAACAGAGACCTGAGATGGCTGTGTGCCATGTTGCTCAGGGCTGGGGTTGAGTGGGCAGGTTGGCAGCTGATGACTAGAGGGCAGGTGGGGCCCAGCAGGTCTGGGGAGGTTGGTAAACTGGGTCCAGTGCAAACAACTACTTGGCAGCAGAACCTGCAGTAGAGACGAGGATCTTGACCTGCTGCCAAGGTTCCTGGTGGTGCCCTAGGTAATGCTTAAGTCCATTCATTTTTGTCATCGCAGAGTGGACGCTTAATTGGGTAGAACAGCAATCTCTGAGTGTATTCCTGGGAACACTAGATCTGCAGAATTTGCTGTATAAAGAAAGGGATTCTATGGCAAATAAGTTGGGGAAAATGCTGTGCTGTAATACCTCTCCTGAAAATTCACAGTGCACACTTAGCATTTTAAAAGTCTAAGATGTTAAGAAATCTATTTAAATTTATTTAACCCAGTTTCTAAAACTTACTTGAAAATGGAAATTGTATCTTTTTTTATCTAACATCCTGTGGAACTACTTCATGATTCTTTCAATAAGCAGTTAATAACGGTCTTGGAAAATGCCGTTGAGGAGGTTGAGTTCCTGAGAAAATGCAAGATTTGAATCTGACAATGTGGGACTTTTCTGGGTATCCCATTTGCTCTCATTTGCTGGGCTGTATTCTCTAAAGTTCAGTGCATCCCTGCTTCTGTGAAATACGCAGAAGCAAAACTTTAATGCTCAAAAGGCCCTTTGACGTCATCTAATTCTGCCTCCTTATTTGCTAGTTGAAGAAACTAGGATTTAGGCTTAAGTCACTTGCCACAGGCCAAACAGCTAATAAGTGAGGATGCTGGGGCCAAGGTCTCTTACTGTGCCTCTTGTCGGTTCTTAGTGGAAATTTACTTGAGTTCGTTCCTTACTTTCAAGACTTTTTAGTAATCTCTCCAGATTGGGATGGGATAAGAGCAAAAGAGTTGATGTTTGATTTCCTGCCAACGTTTGAGATAGGTAAAATGAGCAAAAGAAGGAGTGCCCAAGGAGGTATAGATGGTGCTCAATAAAAGGAGAGCTGTGGAGGAGAGCAAGAACCCAGATCAGGACTGTTCTGAAAAGTCATTTTATTATGTGGCTAAGAATGACTTAAAATAAGCTCTCTTGGCAAGAGAATGCAGAAGGGGGGTTACTTCCATGTGGCACCTAAGCAATGAACAAATTAACACCTCAACAGACAATATTGCAGGTTTTGCTGTATTTTATAGGGTGGCAGCTGCCTTGAGCCCATCAGGAAGTGCTCATTAGCTGCCAGAAGTAACACTTGTTTGTTTTTCATGGAGTTAAAGTTTTGGAAAGAATGCTTTTTGAATTTTTTACAAGGCCCAGGGTATTGACTTCTTTAGGGTCCAAATTATTTTGCTTTAATTTAGATTTTCTGTCTTTTTTGGTGAAGTTAGTAGACGCTTGCTCATTGCTGTATGAAATTGGATCCTTTTATTGTTGTGAGGAGTTCTTTCTCTGTTTTGTTTATTAAGTGTCAGAATATCACCTGTCATAAATTTCTGTGGAGTTCATCTTGAGTATTTCTCTTATGTTTTTATGAAATACTATCTGTAGTCTTATAATGAAACAATGCTGTTCATCTCTTATATCCAGAGCCTTCTGTTTATGTGTCTCCTTTTAAAGGTGCTACGTTTAAAATGAAAGCTGTATATCTGACCTCAGAATGTCAGGATAAGTTTTCTTCTTGACAGCCCAGAAGAAGAAAAAAACATGAGGCTGCAGCATCGCTGTGTTAAATAAGTCAGGAAAATTCCTGTAATGCCGAACTCTGGGACACAATTCCCAAAGCCTTGAGTCCTGTTGCAGCCTCTCATCTCCTGTAAAGAGTTAAAAAGAGAAGATTTGCCTCTATAAACAGGCAGTAGCAATCAATATCTATTGAAACTCTGAGAATAAGCTTAAATTAAACTGAACATGCAGAAGATGACAGAATAAGTCTTATTTCTAAAAGTAGGGAGTTTTCTTCCCATGGCTGTAGACCTGAGGGCTTTTAACAAGTAATAAGGAACATTTATGATAAACATATATGTATATGAATTTATTTTTTAGAGCAGTTTTAGGTTCACAGCAAAATTGAGAGGAAGGTACAGAGATTTCCCATATATGTCCTGCTCCCCCCAGCCACAGCCTCCTGCATTATCAACATCCGCCACCAGAGTGGTACATTTGTTACAGTTGATGAGCCTGCATTGATACACCGTAATTATCCAGAGTCTTGGTGTTATACATTCTATGGGTTTGGACAAATGTATAATGACGTGTATCCATCATTATAGTATCATATGGAGTATTTTAACTGCCCTAAAAATCCTCTGTGCTCCCCCTATTCTTACCCCCAACCCCCCGCAACCTTGGCAACCACCGATCTTTTAACTGTTTCCATAGTTTTGTCTTTTCCAGAATGTCATAGAGTTGGAGTCATATGGTATGTAGCCAGTAACTATATTTTGTGTCAGATAATTTTTCTCTTACTTATCTCTCAAGGGTAATACACGAGGGCCTGGTATTTTAGAGGCTTTATCTCAGGCAGAAAACTTCTGTAATTTTTGTCTTGTGAGGATTTTACAAGTTGGAGAAAAGAGTTGTGGTTCTTTTTTTTTTTTTTTTTTTGCATATGACTATTAATTTTACTTCTGTTGAA
The DNA here is from genome assembly GCF_020826845.1 of Diceros bicornis minor. Classification (NCBI taxonomy): domain Eukaryota; kingdom Metazoa; phylum Chordata; class Mammalia; order Perissodactyla; family Rhinocerotidae; genus Diceros; species Diceros bicornis. Next base: position 79,388,157 of record NC_080742.1, on the reverse strand, counting down.
CTGGAGCCAGGGATGGATGAACACACAGAGCTGCTTTTTCACAGGCTGGTCCCTCTACCTATATGCTTTCTGTCACTCTGGGAATGCCTAATCGACTACCCTAGGCATTCTTGAAAGCTGTGTGCAGACAACACATTGTGACCGCTTATTTGCCCCTTGTCCGTACAGACAGACCTTCCTCCAGTGTCCTTGTCCACAGCGTCATTATCTCATTTTTTGTCCTCTGGTGTAATTATTGATTTACGCGTCTGCCTCCCTTTCTAGGTAGTGACTTCCTTAGGGGCAGGGCCTGGGTCATTTTCATTTTGTATTCCAGATGGGGCTGAGCCCAGTATCTGAAACACAGTAGGTCCTCAGGAATTGTTTGTGGGACTGAACTACTCCACATAGTAAAATTGTGCTTTAGAACTTTTTTTTCATTATATCCAAGTGATTTTTGTCTTTTTGTCTTGGAAATAACTCATTCTCTATCAGAATTGAAAAAAATTCATGAAAGTGTTCTTCTTAATTACTTTTATGAGTCTAGTGGGCTCTTTAATCTTTACAAAAATACCACTGATATTTTATCTTAATATTTTATTGTATAAATACCACTATATTGTGGGTTGCTAATTCTCTGATAAAACTGAGACTCTAAAGTTTATTTACTGGTAGAGGATTTAAGGAGAAACTAAGACAAGAATCTTCTGTGCTTTGTAGTATATGTTTATCTCTGTAGGTCATCATAATATGAGATATTTTCTTAGACTGAGTTCCCCTGAGAGAAACATGGATGCTGGTGCACATAGTTTATTTGGAAGGTGAAAGAAACACTCTAAGTGGAGTGAGAAGTGAGACAGGCAGCAATACTGTGTTATCAAGCGGGTCACCACTGTGGGCAGTTGGAGCCCAAATTTGCTGGAAACTCTGGGAGCCCATGTAAAGAACAGGCCTCAGCGTATCCCACCGGAGGGGTGTAGAAGCAGTGTTATTTACACATCACCTCTGGTCAGCCCCTGATTGAGACCTGCAGGAGGGTGCTGGGATTAATTTTTGACACTCTGCTTGCCATGTGGCCCCCGTCCGTGCACCTGGCACAGCCCTCCAGCAGGGAGATGCAGTGACACGCCAGCAGTGGGCAGTCTAGTAGCCAGCCCAGAAATGAGGCCCAGGAATATAGGTGGGGCCATGGTCTGCTGCAGGCATCGCTGTGTGATTGCTTCTTTGACAGTTCAGTCTTAGTCCTTTGAATCATGAGATACCCAGAGAGATTTTTGAACAGATTTAAAATTTAGAGAAGTAATTAAGCATAGCATTTTCTCCTCTTTGAACTGGGGTAATTCTTCCTACGGAAAGGAGAAGGTTTACAAAAGATTATCTTGATTCAGTGACCTTACAACCCCCTGCTTGAACTTGGTAGCTAACTGCTCCTTCTGTCTTTGAATTGCTCTGATTGTTATAACGTTTTTCCTTATGTTGAGTGGACATCTGCCTGATGGTGACTTCGGCCTGTGTTTCTTCTTGGTTTTGTCCTCTTAAGCCCTATTCAGGGAACAGGTCCAAAACCCCAGTGCATATGAACATTCTGCACATCCTCGTTTAATCTGCACAAAACCTGGCGGGTAGGTATCGTTTACCTCCCTTTTACAGATAAGGCAACTAAGATTCAGAGACTGAAGATTCTAAACATTTTTAGAAACTAAATGACTAGCCAAGGTCATGATATAACAAGTTAACGGCTGACTGTGTCTACAGTGGCCCTTCAGCGTGAGAAGGGGAGGAGGATGACACTCGATAGCATCCTCACTGCTATGTGGACAATCTCTTCATCTCCCTAAATCCAAAATATGCCTTGAAATAGGGTGGGAAGTAGGGACAGGAAGGTTGCCTACTTGTCATATGCATGCCTGCTCCCTTTCTCCTCTTATCCGGAAATGTCACCAGACTTCGTATAGGGGTTTCTCATGGCAGCTAGTTAGTTGCAATCTGTTAATTAGGTCTCTTGGTGTGTAGCACTCATTGAGTCTATATAGGGAAATCAAATGATATTCAAACGCTGCAAATACATGTTAGGTCTCTGTGCATTGTACAGAGTAAAGACTTAATGAATATTTGTTGATTTTAGAAGTATCAAGTGGTGGCCTTTGGAATTTGGAGATGTCGGTGTCCATGGGAGTGCTGTCCACATACCGTGCACAGCCTGCATCTAGCTAAAGGGGTCTCGAGGCTGGGTTGGATTGAGACAGCATAGCTGGAGTAGTACCTAATGATCCCTAATCAAAAGGGAGAGGCCGAGTCATGCAGTAAAAGCTGGATTGAGTGTTAAGTATGAAGAACAAAACTACAAGTGGGTCAGAAACCAATAGGAATTGGAATTAAGAGTAGATCCCAATGCAAGAAGCTGTTCTGCGCAAGGGACGTAGGCTTGAGGCTATATAGTAAGGTTTAATGTGATGAAACCCTACAACTAGTCTTGTACCCCAGAGAAACTTGAAACGTGCATAAAAAGACAAGTGCGTGAAGACACCACCATTTAACTCTTATGGATGTAGAAATAAATAATACAAATATGAAGTCATCCATGGAATTAATAAACAAAATTGAGGATAGCAGTTTGAATGAGCCTATTTCTCGTTAATGCATGATTCAATAGTCCTAAGTCATAATGACACTAGACAGAGTCCTGTTCTCAGTTAATAGATACGAGTTTTTGTGTGTTTGTTTTATTGGCTAATAAGACTGATAGAAATACAGGGCTGGAAGGACTTAGAGAGAACATCAGACCTCTCCCTTTGTAGATGATGAAGGTGGGATGCTGGGATGAAAATTCCAGGTTGCTAGTGTTAGGACTGGCAATAAGAAACAGGTTTTTCTGACTGCTAATCCAGTACTCTCAGCACCACACTGTGTGTCCTCTCCTGATGAAGGATCTTTTCTTTAAATTTATGTCACTGGTACCATGGCCTTAACCCTTTTTGTGGCCCTCCATTTGAGCACTTTAGAGGACTCTGGTGCTTGAAGGTATAATTTCTAAAGCATTGAAATTACATGGATCTCCAAGCCCTGAGTGCATTTTTCTTCTGTGAAAGTATATTAGGGTCTCTCTACATTTCTTTTTTCCCTCCAACATGTGTTATAAATGGGCCCCAATTTTATATGGATCATTTGTTCTGAAAAACCATTATGTAGGACAAATTCTTAAAAGTTGTCCATGATTAAATAATTTCAACGGGAAGAAGTTGAGTGATCCTGTGCCCTCAAGCTGACATCTATTTATACTAACACAACGCTGAATTCAATTAGGAATTGTAATTGCCTTAAGGAGTACCAGAGTTACCATAGCATGACCTAAGAAGGCATTCTGTTCTCTGACGGCTTTTTCATTCACTTTTCTTGAGCTCTTTTGTAGCTATTTGAGAATTTAAGACTACAGTCGAAAACAAAGCATCATAATTGGGTAACAACGTATCAATCTTTCTTAAATTCTATTTAATGCAAAACAATCAAACAGTCATAGAGGCCTGATAAATCAAGGAAAAACAATGTATTTTTGTAGGTTAAATGCCTGAAAGCATCAGTGTTGGGAACTAACAAACCTCAGATAGTGTGAAATAAGAGCTTCCATACGACATACTCCAGCTCTAAGAGCACAGGGATGCGTGCGTAGCTGCTCTTCAGGGGCTTCATATACAAATAGCGCTTCTTAAATGCTGAGAATGCCACATACCGAAAATAGGGATATTGAAAGAAACTGCCTGTAAAGCTGAGATCTTTTAACTCAAGTGGGAGTGTGGGTGTATTTGAAATGGAAACAGGCGTGTGTGTGTATGTTAGCGAGAGACCAGGTTAATAGAAAAAGGAGAAAAGAAAACCAATGTGTTACAATTTCTTAAAGATGTATATGCAAGTAAACCCCTATTTCCCTTTCTCTTGCCTTTCTTTTCAGCTCTGAGACTTATCATTTACTTTGATTTCATTCACAGCCACTGAGCTTTTACTTCTTACAAGCTTTTATGCCTTTTTTGTAGCACAGAATGAGCGATTGGTATATTGCTTGGCTAGCTTGTAATCAGTGGTGGATAATGTCCAGTATTCTGTTTGTAGATAAAAAATCAAACTAATCGGGGGCACAGTCTTTTGGAGATCGAAAAAAGCAGCAAAATTTTGATTGTAAAGGATTATCCTTGAATATTCTGTAGTCTTCCCCTGTCCCAGGTTTGCTTAAAACTTAGATGACTGCTTCCAGCCAAAGAAATCATCCCTTAGCAGGCTCTGCCTGGGTAAGCTGACCTGTATCACAGGGATATTTCTGTTTCATTCAGTGTAATACTACTCTGATGCGCAAAGTAGTTTTGAGTGTAATTCTGTCTGCACTTGGGGAATGGTAGCTTTATAATTTGATTTAGTAGTAGTAATAATTTTCAGGATGTGAAATATACAAAAGTAAAAAAAAAACTTATTCCACATATATTCATAGTAAAATGTTCTATTTCATGAGGATGAATGAAAAGCTGATTTGTTGTGTTTCCTTAAACGCTAGTCTGGACGTCATGCTCTCAAATTTCTCCTTCTCTTTTTTCTCCCTCATGTCAGCAGATGGCGTCTGTTTCTCATCTCTTCTCTGCTTGCTTTGCCTTTTTATTGCTTTCCTCCCTACCCCCCACACCCTTGGCAAACATTTGTCATGAGAATGGATGCTGTTATAAAAAAAGTCTCACTGTGACATCTTGTCTTTTCAAAAGGACAAGAAGGAAAGGAAGAAACAGGTTTTCATTGCTTTAGACATGATGCAGCTGGATAATTTTCTCTGCTAACATTTATTAGAGGAACATTCATTTTCCTTTAGAAACAGATCTGACATTTTATTATAACAGTTAAGTTTGCCTTTATATTTCTATCTATATTTGCATGTAGATGGCTCTTGTTTTCTCTTTTAGGTAGTTGGGCACCTTTTGTTAATTTTACCTTTTTTAAACACAAAGCTGTTTTCCAAAGTAAAATCCTTTGATGTACAGATAAATAGATTAAAATGCATTTGTACTTAGTTTTGGGAGTAAAACTGCTATGACCGTGATTTGGGCTAGTCATTGTGAATATGAATTACACATAAAGACTTATGATTGGGTAGAGAACACACACAGCTTAATGAAAGATTGTTAATGACTGGAAGAGGATTTAATTAACATGTATTGTAAAACCAGACCACATGTAGAACAGTATATTTGAGCTAATTAAATATTCTAAGAAATACTATGAACCCAACGACCCTTCTCCTCCTTTCCCTGTCAGTAAATATTTATTGACTATTTCCAAAATGAATGTTGCGTAAAAAACAAGTATGTGGAGTTGTGTTTGCTACCAAGGATACAGTCTTATTGAATGTAATTTGTTAGTCCACTTTCCTGCTTTGGGAGGAATATTAGGGTGAGTCTAGTTTAATCTTTAACATATTGTATTACCTCTCATCTCTGCTTGCCCAGATCCCAGCTGCACCTCAGCCAGCTTCTTCATGATGGTCTTGATTCTGTTCCCACATGCCTCCGGTCACCTACCCCACCTCCAAAGAAAGTGATCTCCAACTCCTCTGAACATCCTTAGCATGTATGCAAACTCTTCTCTTGGTCTTGTCACTTTCTACTTTGTAGCGTAGTTACTTACAGTTGCTGAACTTAAAGCTTCTTGATTCCCAGTAGTTCTCAGCACAATGCCTTGCAAACAAATGCTGCTCACAAAATGATTTATTGAATACATATTGGGTATTAGCTTTATAAGTGCACTGGCTCTTAGAATCAGTCAGACCTGGGTTTGAAACTAAGCTCTGCTATTTAATAGCTCTGTGATTTCGGTAAAGCCTTAACCTCTCTGAATTTGCAGAGAGGTTTGCAGAATTTCTAATCTGCAAAATGGGGGTGATAATGACTAGTTGATAGAGATGTCAGAAAGTTATGAAGCAATAGTGTAGGTGAGACACAGTGCCTGGGGCATAGGAGGTGCTCGGGAAATCTTGGTGTGTAACCACATGCCCTCCCAGGACACACACACACACACACACATATATACACGCACGATGTATGTGCAAGATGTTAGGCACTAGAAGAAGACAAAACCACACAGGTCCTATGCTCATGTTGCTTAAAGAAAAAATAAAACCAGGCAAAGTAGAAAACAAGGTACTGTGGGGGCTGTAGAGATGGAATTCCGTGGGCGTTCACTTCTTGCTCCCAGAGATTGTTCCTAGGCAGGGTGTGGTTTATAGAAAGTTCTAATGCAAAAGGTGGCAGTTGTGCAGAAAGTGGAAGAACGGATAGGGCTTGAATGGGTAGAGCTAGAGGCTAGAGAGGCAGATAAATATTTTAAAAGATTTGTTTGTCTTTTCAAAAACTTCTTTACTGTTGTACAGTAGAATGTTCTGGTCAAAGACTGAGATTGGAGATGGATATCCCTGCTGATTGGCCAGGAATTTTCTTGGGAACTTGCCAGTTGCCCATATGTGTCCTCAGACGGCCTGCTCTTCTTGGTCCAAATGTGGGAGTTCCACCAGGGACTCTGGAAGTTATAAAACAGCTTGGCAGAAGCTTCAACAGTCCCCTGACTTAGGTAGTTCATAGCGATGTATTGGGTGTATTTCCTGTGGAAGTGGAGAAGAGGAAAGTTCTTGGTAACTGTCCCTAAAGATATATCAGCAAGAAGCTTTTTAGCTTAATGGTGAAATAGTCAGATATAATACAGAATAGCTCTGTAGTCCTTTCTGTATACAGATTTTTCCACGTGCTTTGAAGTAGGTCAAGAATAAGAGAAGTAAGAAATACTAGACCATCCAAAAAAGAAAATCAGATGTTTTATGCTTGTTGGGCATTAGAGCATCCAAATTAAAATGTGTACCTTAATCTCCAGTCTACGATCTATCAAGTTAACATTAGTGATCTCAATTCGCACAGAGATCTACTGCTTGGACTAATGAATCAATAAGTGATGGAATAAGGTTTATACTCTCCACTCATATGTTGAAAATCTTCACAATGAGGAAAGCACTAATACCCACAAATGGTAATATATTAGAGTCCTTAAGTAAGGGCCTCTCTGACTGCAAAGTCTCCTCAGAAGTTTTAAGAGTGGTCTGAGCACAGTTGACTTGTGTCATTCACCCCTCCTTTCCTCAACCACAGCTTAGCTCTGCTGCTCCAAGGAGTCCCTGTGGGGGCTGGAGAGGGTGCTGCACTACCACTGGGGGTACAAGAGAGGATGCTAAACACATCTACCAAAGATGATACATTTCTATATAGAAACTCTTTTAGCAGAAATTGCGTTTGAGGACAGGCATTTCTTTGGAATTGGGGGCATCTGGTATGTCTTACAGTAATGCGATTCCACTGACCTCATTACTGATGCTGTAACCAGGAAGGGGCTGGCCTCTCCTGGCCGTTCACCTTTTCTTTCCCCCACCTTCAGATGCCTCTCCATTTCTTGTACTGTTTAAATAGGAAGTTGGAAAGAATTTATTTTTCTTCAGGCTCAGCAATCCTGTTTTGGTTGTAAACCAGAGTCAGAAACAAGAGTTTAGTGGTCTGACCTCTGAGATTATACTGCTGGTCCTATCAATCACTAGCTGGGTGATCTTAGGTAACTCATTTTCTGAATACTTGTGTTTACTCAGCAATGAAATTAGGCCAATAATACCTGTTTCACTAGAGAACACAGATTGATAACTTGGAATCCATAGATGGTCTTCCTTAAAACTATATTGTAGTTATATGTTTCTGGGGTCCTTAGCTTTTTTTTTGATTCTCAGGGGGGTCTATGAACCGCCTTCCTCCAAGTTAAGAATCTCTGCCCTAGAAGCTATTGTGAATTTGATAATAGATACAAAATGCTTTAGTACTGTAAAAAGCAGCATTGTTTCAAGTAGATTATAATCATTCCCTTCATATACTTTATCAGCTCTTTAGGAACTCCCTTATAAACACATCTCTCTGATTTTGCAATATCTCCCTTCCTCCATCTCCTCCTTCCCATCCTTTCCTTCTTTCTAGTTGCAGAAGATCTAGGATAGAAACCTGAGTACAATTTTTCTAGGCTTAAATAGTTATCAGACCTTTCGTTCAATCCCAGGTTTGCTTTCCCTGATTGTGATATGTTTCTAACGTCTACTAATGCTTTGGCATTTAAAACTGACTTTAAGATCTTTGATTTCCATAATATTCCTCTGATTGCTTTTGCCTTAGTGATATTTCAGCCCCACTTCTATGTTTACAGAGAAAAGATTAAGCCCCACTTCTATATTTATAGAGAAAAGATTAATTTTCTTTTGTCAGTAAAGACTCATGATTTCTCCAATCCTTTGAAAGAGACACCGTCAGCTGCTTACCCACTATTTGAACTTACTAAATGTTCTTTTAAGTATGAGCTTATCAATTTGTAGGTCAGAAACAAAGTAGAAAAAAAATCACCCTAGATTTCTTTCATAAGTCTCTTGCATTCTAAAACCAGACACAGATCCTACTTCTTTATCTATTACTATGTAATAAACCATCCCAAAACTTAGTGAATTAACACAACTATCATTCTGTTTGTTCATGAGTCTGTGGGTTGGCTGGGGCTCAGCTGGGTGGTTCTTCTGCTGGTCTTTCTGATTGTCTAAAGTGATTGCAGCATGATGGTAGCTGGGGCTGGAATATCCAAGATAGCTTCACTCACATATTCAGCACCTTGATGGGGTCATATGGGAAGTTTTGATCTCTCTTTCTTCCTGGCTTGCTTGGTTTTCTATATGTGGTGGCTGAATACCAATAGAGATTCTGAGAGGACAAGCCCCAATATGCAAGTGCTTATCAAGCTTCTACTTGTATCATGCTTGCTAACACCCCATTAGTCCAGCCCAGAGTTGGTGTGGGAGGGCATGACACAGGATGTCACTACCAGAAGGCATGGTTCGTTGGGGACCACTAAAATAATATGCCGCACTAGCATATAGGAGTAACTCATATAATGTTTTTATTGAATGAGTGATTTAAGTCTTCAATGTAGGATGCATCACAACTCTTCTCTCTTTTTTTTTTTTTGTGACAAAGAGCAGCCCTGAGCTAACATCCATGCCAATCCTCCTCTTTTTTGCTGAGGAAGACTGGCCCTGAGCTAACATCCATGCCCATCCTCCTCCACTTTATGTGGGACGCCGCCACAGCATGGCCTGACAAGCGGTGCGTCAGTGAGCACCCAGGATCTGAACCCGGGCCACCAGCAGCAGACTGCACACTCAGTTAACCGGTACACCATGGGGCCAGCCCATAACTCTTCTCTTTTTAAGGTTAATTTGCTTTCAAATGATCCGCTTACTGTTTTTGTAATCTTTATTTATTTACTTATTTATGTATTTATTTATTTTGATAATTCATTTGTTCTTTTCTGGTCTCCCCAATCCGTACACACCCAAACATAACTTAGAATTTGTTTTAAACTTGGAAGTACAGAATTTTCTTGTCATTCAGGCTTTTTAAGCTTTTGTTTGGATAAGGTATACTGATTATATTTTGCAAATATCTAAATGTATATAAGTTTTACCTAAATGGTAAACCATAAATACTCTTTTTCTTTACTCACAGCCACTCTGTATATGTGACATTAGAGAAAATAAAGTTTGTCCTTTGCTCTAAGGAAGCTCAGGTTTAGAAATCTAAATTAAACAACAGATGAATTGAAAGAAGCTTGAGGCAATTGAATGGAGGATGTAATTTTGTTATAAAAATATGTTCTGGGGACTGGCCCGGTGGCATAGTGGTTAAGTTCGCACGCTCCGCTTCAGTAGCCTGGGGTTCACAAGTTTGGATCCTGGGCATGGACCTACACCACTTATCAAGCCATGCTGTGGCAGGCATCCCACATGTAAAATAGAGGAAGATTGGCGCAGATGTTAGCCCAGGGCCAATCTTCCTCAGCAAAAAGAGGAGGATTGGCAATGATGTTAACTCAAGACTAATCTTCCTCGCCAAAAAAAAAATAAGCTTCTGTTTTGCAAATTGTTTTCATCCACAACTCCCCATTAATATGTTTAAGAATTCATTAATATACCATTGAAGACTTGATGCAGAAGGAGACAGGGTGGTAGAGGTAAAAAGGAATTTTTAATTTTCTTTTTTAGTTTAGGAGATCTTTTAAAGTTCTAGGAGTTGCTGTCATTTGAGGACAATCAGAAACAAAAAAAACAGAGCATCTATGGTATTAAAATATATCAAGGAAAATATTCGATGTGACACAGCTCATCTGAAGTCAGTCTTTTACAGATTGACGAATATCAGGTCATTTTCCCAGAGAGAGGAATAGCCTTTCTCTTCCTTTGAAATATCTAAGGAACGTTTTAATTTATGAGAAAGATCTGATAGATGATTGCAGTTACAGAACAGAAAGCTGATTGTACTTAAGTGTAGTACTTCTGGTGGTAGTTAAGTAAGGTACTCAAGGGTAGCACTTCTCTAACTTTGAGGTGCATGCAGATCTTGGGGATCTTATTAAAATGCAGAATCTGATTCATCAGCTCTGAGATGGAGCCAGCACTCTTCATTTCTAATGAGCTCCCAGGTACTGCGATGCTGGTCTACCAGCAAGGCTTTAGTATACTCAACCCTCCTGAAGTCTCTCTCCTAGCCAAACCAGCTTAATTCCCACACTCGTTGCTGGGGGATTTTTACTTTTGTCATTGACCTCCAGCAGGACAAACAAATCCTTTTAGCATCTTTTTGCACATACTCAAGCCATATGTTTCACAACTAGGAAATCCTTATTAATTTAAAACAGTTTCCTTTTGCTATATGGCATTAAGTCATTTGTATAAGTCTGGCTGTTGTTAATGGCTATAGCTTGGAAACAAAACTGTTCTTTGGTTTAAGTCAAATTGATTAGTCCCTTAGAGATTTCTTATCAAAACCTTCATATCTGGCTATCAACAAGACTTCTGCTTACATCAGATTCTCCTTCAAAGCCAAGGTATATAGAGGGCCAGACACTCTGGTCAGCCAACTTTTGCCAACTTTTGGTTGCCTAAAAGCTAGTGGCAATGGGATCGGCTGTATTCACCAACATAACTGAATGGCTACCTGAGTCACCCCCAGGACTCCATCTCAACCCCGGAACCTGGAGGTGTGGCCACCCTTCTTTACTTGGGTGCATTCATTTCTCCAGGACTCTGCTTCTTATGTTGGGTTTACACGTATCTCTGGAGGTACTGAAGTCCAACCTGCATTTTTCTATGGAGAGTTTTCACAGTATATTCTTTCCTCCAACCTTCCTCTTTACAGAGGGAAGCACAGTAAATGCAGTGTCATAGAGCTAACCCATCCAAATAGTCCTGACAAGAATTGTTTTTCTGTTACAAAATATTTTTAATTGGAAAATTATACACTAATCTCCACCTAAGAAGACATTGCCAATGGAACTCATGCTTTGAGCAAAGGCACGTGGGTAATAGGAGTGAGGGCTTTAGAAATCAGACAGACTTGGATTTGAATCCCAGCTCAACTGTTACTAGCTATGTGACCTTAGGCTGAACCTGATCTAAGTCATTTTTCTAAATCAAATTAAATCTGGTGAGGATTCCCACTTTTCAGAGTTTGTGGGAAATCCACTCTCAATCATTGTTGGAACCACTCACTTCCCAGAACGAAAGAGGGACTTTTGGTCCTCATCCATTCGTGGTTGTCGCTGTTCATGCAGCTGGCCCAGTCCCCTGTGGTCAACTCAAAAGGGAGGCTCCGGGGCTGGCCCCGTGGCTTAGTGGTTAAGTGCGCGTGCTCCGCTGCTGGCGGCTCGGGTTCGGATCCCCGGTGCGCACCGACGCACCGCTTCTCTGGCCATGCTGAGGCCGCGTCCCACATACAGCAACTAGAAGGATGTGCAACTATGACATACAACTATCTACTGGGGCTTTGGGGGAAAAAAATAAATAAATAAAATTACAAAAGGGAGGCTCCGATAGTGGCTCTGCTCCCCCCCGTGGCCAGCTCACCAAAGGGGTCTTTGCAGAAACCCAAACCATGTGTTCACTATGGTCTCCACAAGAACTCTGCCAGCCCTCTTCCTCTGAAGTCCTGCCTCCAGCAGGTGTGTGAAGGGGGCAGGGCTTTGCCCTTCATAGGACCCTAACCCTTTCCCCTCCTGTTTTGGGGAAATCAGCCCCAGGGTAGTTCTCTTTTTCAATACCACAAGCCCACAACCCTCATACCCATAGCTTTAGGGGATTCCAGCACCTTAATTTCTTTGGTCTCCACCTTCAAAACTCAAAGGTCTCCAGGTTAGTCCACCCCATACCTGGAGAATTCTCCCGTTCTGTTCTAAAACACTAGCAAAAAAAAAAAAATTTTTTTTAAATTTACAACTACTGCTAACATTCATTGTGTGCTTACTTGGAGTCAGATGCTATTCTAGAAGATCACTAACTATCTTCATTTTAATTTACATGACAACCCTGGATGGTGTTATTCCCATTTTTACATATAAGGAAATTGTGGCTTAGGGGGTTTGACCAAGAGCCTGCAGCTAGTGAGTGGAAGAATCTGAATGTGAATTTAGATCTTTTTGATTACTAAACCCTGGAAATGTGGTTGCTGAGTTCTCACTTTGCCAATGACTATTTCGTCGTGGGTATGTTTCTTAAATGTATTTCCCTTATCTGAAAAAAATCAGTGTAGAGTAGTTGCATTCCAAAGTATCCTTCCATCTAAAAACTCTGTGATTCTACTCAACTGTTGTTTTACTTCCAATCTTTTTCAGCAAGAAATATGATTTTTAAACTGTAAAGAGTACAGAATTAATCCCCTGGGCGGTGTAGCTCAGTGTGGGAGAGATATCCAATGACTACTGTTCTAAAGTAATGGTTCTCAGACTCTCTGGTCTGCAGAAGGAACTTGCAGATATCTCAAAAGACTGCAATGTTGACTACCTTTGAAAACTCATGCAGAAGTTAAAAGGGGTCAAATACAGGAGGAAAACAACCTTTGTCCAAATTTTAAATAAAGCAAGAGATTCTTTAAGCCAAATGGATGCTCTGGCTGTTGATCACCAGTGAAACATATAGTTAAATAGATGATTTGTGAACTTTTAGAAAAGTATATGGTATTAGTAGGTCCAACATGAGTTCACTAAAGGGCAAATAATAGTAACTTTGTGGAAGAGTTCGCGTATTTTTTTTTTTTTAATTTTATTTATTTATTTATTTTTCCCCCAAAGCCCCAGTAGATAGTTGTATGTCATACCTGCACATCCTTCTAGTTGCTGTATGTGGGACACGGCCTCAGCATGGCTGGAGAAGCGGTGCGTGGGTGCACGCCCGGGATCCGAACCTGGCCAGCAGCAGAGCGCGCGCACTCGACCGCTAAGCCACGGGGCCGGCCCAGAGTTCGCGTATTAAGGGTGTGTTATTGACATATTTTATCTTGGTTTTACTAAAGCGTTTGACCGAGAATTCTATGAAGATGGAGATGTGTTGATTACATCAGTGGTTTCCTTCCCCCCACCCCCTTCACCCCCCACCCCAAGAGCACATTCTCACCTCTACTCCATTCCTATTGGAAGGGAGTTACTGAGAACAGGGCTCAGGAATCTACACGTTAAAAAAGGTCATCCAGGGGCTGCCCTGGTGGCGCAGTAGTTAAGTTCAGCACGCTCTGCTTCAGTGGCCCTGGGTTTGCAGGTTCGGATCCCAGGCATGGACCTACACCACTCATCAAGCCGTGCTGTGGCGGTGTCCCACATACAAAGTAGAAGAAGATTGGAACAGATGTTAGCTCAGGGCCAATCTTCCTCGTTAAAAAAAAAAGAAAGAAAGGAAAGCTCATCCAGGTCTACTGTAGCCCTTCCATAGACTGGCATTTGAGAAACATTAACAGAAGTTTTCAAACTTTTTGGGGGGCAGGGAATCCTTTACTCAAATGAAATCTTGCATGAAGCTCTACCATATCAAACAGATAAAGTGACATTTTACTAGAATGCATTTTTTGAAGTTTACATTTATAGTGTTTACTGAAGAGTCAGTAAGAACAATGAGGCTATTATGAAAAAATAAAAAATTTTGAATAAAGTGTTGATAATAACTGTGTAATAGCTGTATTCACATTATCAGCTTCTGTGTTTAATAAAATTGTATACTTTGCTTTAAATGCAGAATATCTGAAAAATCTGTTCTTACAGATAATTACTTGCCAATTATAAGAGGGGTTCTTTGTTTTTGTTTTATTTTTAAATAACTTGCCTTGGGATCCCAGAATGTTTTTCAATTCAGCCAATCAGTAAGTAGGGAATATTTGTTTCAGAACTATAACCCTGTCACTAAACTTAGGGAAACAATTGCTCACATTCCTTATCATAAATCTAAAGTCATACAGGAAACATCTAATTCTTAGAATAAATATTTACCTTCTCTCAAGTAGGATATTATCACAAAGAACTTTTTACTGTGATGAAAGCAAGGCCATACAGATGCCCCTGAGCCTCACCTGGCATTAATGGCAGCCTGCACACGGGTGTGGTTTTGTAATAGTGTACTTGCTTGAACAACTTTGTGAGAACAGACTGTGCGCACTGGTATTTGTCACAAGGCTGAGGCGGGGCTACAGCTTCCCTTGCCACTGTCACATTTACAAGAAGTCCACGTGTGCACATAGAGGTGGCAGAGGAGCCTGCCATGGAGACTGCTGAGATCTCCCAGGCAGGGTTGTAGGCACACGACCCTGAGTACCTGTAGTGGATTCACAGGTGGTATCTCTAGTGGGTGAAAGGTTTGTGTATGAACTATTTTGGTGTCATTTAAAAAAAATTATAGCTTTAAAAATATCTAAAATATATTTAAACATTAGAAACAGATATTGGTGGTATCCTTGGAGCACTTCCTTAGGAGTCTTTTCAAAGTCATTAGACTAATGTTGACTAGATGTCTGATTTATGTTAGGGAAAATGGTTCCCTGTGGAATGCGGAGATAAAGTTGGGGACAACTAGGTGTGCAGATGAGAAAAATACTACAGTTCAGAAAGTGAGTTTGTGTACGCAAAGAAAGAACAAAGTACTTTTGAGTATACCTGGGGGAGTGACCTCTTCTGGCCAGAAAAATCAGAGAAGGCTTCCTGGAGGAGAAGACATTTGGGGAGGCTTTTTGAGGACATACTGGACTTGGATATGAGACTATTAGGGAGAGGAAATGATGTTCTAGGGCACTTCACTTTTTGGGAGAGTATAATTTTAGGGGAACATAATTTAGATATCACTACCCTCTAAAACAGATTACTTTTTTCTTTAATAAATTAGCTCTGTATGCATTTTAAAATACAATCCATTGTTAATAAGCTCAAAAACGGATCATTTTCATATATTCAAACAAGCCCGAGGTTTCTTGCAAAGTTATTACAGTGATTATTATCAAAATCAGACAGTGATTTACTTGTTCAGATTTACACCTTCCCAGTGATGCTTTGCCAAACTCCACTGCCCCTTTAATACCTACATGCGTCATAAGTTTGCCCTCAGCTTGGCCTCTGCAGCAATTATAGCCCTTCATTCATCCAGCTGTTCAGCCATGCTGGTATTGAGCACCTATTTATGTGCCAGGTCCTGGAGAGTTCTAGGCGCTCAGCAGTGAACAAGTCAGAACCGGACAGGTGAATTGGATGCCTGGAAACCACCTGAAGTTCTTATCATCAAACTGTATTTAAGAAGATAACAATGCAACTTTCCCTATAAACTGATAATAGCATAAAGTGGACGTCTCCCAGATGTTTGACATTTTAACAGGGATCAAAGCTTTGCCTAGAGCTACTTCTAATCAGGCAGTGTGGGAGGGGAATTGTGGTTTGAGCCTGGGGACTTTTCCAGCTTATAAGGCTTTTTAAGCAGCAGGTACTGTCCTATCTGTGTGCTAAGGTGGGGACTGGCTCTGAGAATATTCCTCCCAGGAAAGGATCTTAAACTCTAGTGCATGGGAAAATCAATTACATGTACCGTAATGGAAAATTGTTACAATTTTGCTTTTTTGAAGGACAGGAGAGCAGAGCACGGAAAGGGAGTAGAGCACAGGGCAAGTGCACAGACCACTGGGTGCTGTTGGTCATTGGGCAAGTCACTTAACCTCTCCATGCATCTGTAAATAGGGATGATAATGATACTAGTGTCCACTTCAAATTGTTGAGGGTCCAATAAGTTAATGTATACAGAGTGTTTAGAATTGTGCCTGCCGTACAGAAAGCATTATATTAAAATCAGCTATTATTTCTTTTAGCTATGTGTTTTTCTAGTTTGTCGATTTTCTTACAAAATAAGAGTAAGAAGCTAGATACAATTAGGATGGTTAATTCCTTCTTTCCCCTTCTCACGCTTCCCCCTCTGCTACTCCACAGAGTTATTTGTTTTGTAAGGCTATAACATCGTATTTGAATGTATGACCTTGAAAAATTCTGATTAAGTAGTTCTGGGCAAAGCTCTAATGGTTGGGAAAGAAATCAGGCCTCCCACACATACCTGCTCAGCCAAGAATTTGTTTGCCCTGGGAATGGGAATGGTGGGTGGGCGGGAATGGAAGCAAGGACACACCCAGGCTTATGTGAACTCGATGTTCTTGCCTGGGACTGTGGTGTCACCGTTCTCTCTCCACTCAACAGTGCTTTCTGGTCATTTCATTCTCAATTCTAGAGAAACAGATATTTTCATTTTTTAAAAAATGCTTTTTTCCTCTCCTTTTCCCAACTCCAGTGGAATACCAACCCCCCCCCTCCTACCCCCATTTGTTTGTTTTCCAAATTTTGGCTCTTTATCTGTCCCTTGGTATTTCACTTGTGCAAATTTCTCCCAAGCCCCGGAAGGCAACATACAATGTCCGGTAATAAACTGTAGGGCTCCCTGCATGGATCCCTAGTTTCAAGGTCTGTGGCAAGGCCCTCTGTCGATGTTTTGGAATTTTCTGTTGATTCTTGTGGCCAAGGATAGAGACCCGCTGCGTTTGCACTGGGGCATATCACAGGTGCCCCTGCAGGCCAGGAGTGACTACAGGGTATCGCCTGTCTGTGTCCTGGGGAGACTGGTGAGGGGCTTCAGTACAGCACTGCAGAGAGTGCCCTGTTTTCCTGTTCCTGTGAAACGTGCCGCATCAGGACATGTGGTCTGTGTGACCTTCAGTTATTGGTTCCTGGCTTGTCTCATTTTTTGCTTTTTAGCCTATTTAACATTTAATCCCATTGTCCTAGTTAAGTCCTCTCGTTAGAGCAGGCGTGTTCTTTCTCTGACTGTGAGAACAGGCGTGTATCGGGTCCTCTCCTGTGGGAGGCAGTCTGGGAGGTGGAGAGAGGACTTCTCAGGCCCTGGGAAATGGCCGGCCTCGGTCAGAGCTAAGCTTAGGAAGTTATTTAAGCTCTCTGAGCCCACGTCATCACACCTCCTCCGTCAGTTTAAATCTACCCATGGGTTGCCCGAACGGTGAATGTGAAACTGCGTGGAGCATAGCTGCTTCTCAGTAACGACTCCTTTTCCTCTGTTTTCTTCTGAGATATGGAACCCAGGCTTATCGTAGGGATAGTAGGTGTTGGGTAAATTCGTTCTAATAAGCTGACCAGACTTCAAGATGGAGGACTGGTGTTTGGAGGGCCTCTGCTCTATGGTCAGCACCCAGATGGGTCTTCCCAAGAAGGGGGATTTTGGAAGCAGCAAAAAACCACTTTGTATTTTGCCACTTTATTTCTCCTCTTATTTGCTCAAATATAGAAAGAACTGGCAAAATTAAAAATAAAAAAGATTTCGTTTTGAAATTTATACCCTATCTATAAACAGCCTCAAATCAAGAGTAACCACCAGACATCCTGTTCCTCAGCACGTTGCTGGTGGCTCCTGCGGCAACCGCCCTGGTCGGTGTTGCTGTGATCAGGGGGCTCTACACGGGCATTTGTCACCTTAAAGCAGATCCATGTTCTGTCACTCAGCCCAGGCTACCTCCTACTGCCACTGTAAAACCCGTAGCATAAAAAGAAATCACTATGATAAAATCTGCACCTGGCCAGTTTTTTTCACCATCCTGACCTCTTCCATTTTATGCATTTAGCATTTTTTGTAAAAAGATATGCTGAAATAAGTTTATCTGATTGTGTGACTTGATGTTAGGCCAGAAAACTTCTGCTAATGCCTCTGAAATATATCTTTTGAAGTCTCATGAATTGAAACAAAGACCTTCCTTAACCCCTAGACTCTACTGGAGAAGGTCCACTGTGCTGCCCTTGATAATAAGGAAATGGGGCTGCAGTTCCTATGCAAATGGCTCTGCCACCCACCTCGAAAAGCCTGTGGCCTCCTTGTGGGACAGTCTTCTGGTCTCAGGTGTGGGTTCACTTGTCATCATCTGTTCTTTGGGAAAGCTGCTGGTGTGGTTTATGGAAATCCTTCCAGATAGTAATGGTTGTTATTAGCAATGGTTCTGTAGCTCCCAGATTTATTCACCTGTCTGTCATTCCCCAAGAAGTCCCAGTGAGAATGGCCCTTCATGTAAGTGACCACAGAGCACATACTTGTCATGTTTTGAGAGTTGCCAGTGGTGGGGTAAAAAGCAGATAAATGTGAGTGTAGAGTCTTAGGAAAATGAGAATAAATGGTAAAATAAAATTTCCTTTATTTGTACTCATTAGTAATTAGGCTAAAGGCTTGCATGAATTAGCAAAAGTTTGAAAACACAGTTCTCTTTCTGGTATACAGATTTTTTATATAAAGGCTTACAAAGATTGCTGGGGTGTTTTGCCAGTAATGGCCCCTACACTTGTTTTAATGATATACTTATTTCAAACTTTAGAGAAATGCCATGGGCACATTTTCTGCAGGCTTCCCAGTAACTATGAATGATTGTTTTTGATATGCAAACTTATAGGGAAAACTATTTGTATTAATAAATAACATATGTATATATGTGTATTTATATACATAAATAAAAGCAATATATTGGGACTATTTCTAAACAGTCAGCTATTAACAATAATTAGATTAAAACATACATAAAATGTTAAACCTTAATGAATGCCACAGTAACTCATGTCTTTGACGTAGACTAGGTTCTCTCAAACTAACTCCTCTCCCAGCATCAGAATTCCTTCTGCAGTATCCATAACAGATGATAATTTAGGCATCATCTTCTCTCTTCACGTCCCCCCCTTCCTCTCGCCACCTTCACTTTTCATCTAATGCGTGCTGTGACACTGCAGATAGACAGATAAGTACCCCATGATCCTGCCCTCAAAGGCCTCACAGTCTAAGAGGATGTACAGCAGAGTGAGGTTGTGCAGGGAAGAGGTTCGTGAAGTTACCTGGACGAGGAGCAGGCTCTTGACCTGCTCGGAGGAAGAGAGAGACAGCACAGGATTCACAGAGGAGGGTATGTGGAAGCAGAATTTCAAGGCTGAACCCGTGGCCTGGAAATGAAAAAGCATTCTAGGCACAGTACTTGGCGATGTATAGAGTCATGAGACCATGTTTGGGGAATGGCAAGCAGCCTAGCAGAGCTGTGATGTATGATGCTGTGGAGGAGCAGTGGCAGGATGAGACTATCTCAGTAGTAATGGGAACTCACTACTTTGCAAAAAAAATAGTTCTGTGGCTGAAAAGTGTTTTTTTTTTTAGAAAGTATTTCCTTATTTTATGCCAAGTCCGTCTCCTCTTCTATTTCACCTTTGGGTTCAAGCCTCAGGAGCAGCAGGGAATGAGTCTGTCTGCTCTTTGCTGCATGCCTTTATATGTAGGTGGTGTTTTACTTCTTTAAATCTTCCCCCAAGCTGTGTATACCTTTGTTTATCCTTCTTAATAGGTTTTGGTTAATAGTTTGTTTCCTTAATATAACCCAATGATAATTCCGATAGGTCCTTTCAGAGTCTACAGACAATTGATTGTGCTCTCCTAGATTTATCTTATAGGTCTCCAAAGCAGTTGTTGCCTGTACTCTTGTCTCTTGGCTTCCTTTCTGCCCGGTGCCTTCCTCTGTGGTTTTAAGGATCCCAGAGGGCAGGAAGCGATCAGGGGTGTTAGTCCAGCCTCTCCTTCGCTTACTCACAGTCAGTCTCTCTCCCACCACACTGTCTCCTTTTGGTCATCTTAGGGCTTTAGAGAAACAAAAAGGAGGCCTTTCTAACACATGTGCTGGGGATCCTTGTCCTAGAGAAAATGTATTTTTTTTACAATCTCACAACTATTATGTTATACTTTAGAATCAAACTAAGAAAGAAATATATTTCTTTCTTAGTTTGATTCTATATTCTTGTGAAATGTTAATAAAAGGGAGTTAGGATGAACTAAAATAGATCAGAAGTTAAGGGTTGAGAGAGGCGTGTTATAGCTTAGGTTACATTTTCACATGAATTATCTGTAATTAGAAAATAACAGTTATATTCTCAAGGAGAGATTTGACCATGTGTGTAATATGAGACCCCTCTGCTTGAAAGTGGAGGGATTGGGTCCTAGGGTAAGATTCTCAAGGGCTAATTGTTGATAGAAGCTAGTAGTGCTGGCACTTGTAAGCAATCATTAGTCACCCGCTCTTCCCCTTCATAAAAATTCTGTACTTTCCCAGCCAATGCTATGGTCGTCTGTGGATTAGCCTCTTTACAAAAGAAGGATGAGACAGTAACTTTGGTTCTCCCACGTTCTCACCTCGTGCTGTAGCCGGGAGCTCACCTGTAGCAGTGGTCCTTTGCAGGGACCAGTCTTCTACGTGAGGAGGGGATGAGTGACAGAAAGGGAGAATAAAAAGAGAACCTTATGTGATTGCTCAAGTAGAAATTTCGGATCTAATCAGTTAGTGAAGGATGCCCCAGAAGAGACTGCTTATTGCTGGGATTTAATTAACCATGGAGGGCAAATTCTTATTTTCAATATAAAACAATTAGTCAAACACAGTTGTTTCATTCTCTATCCATGGCACTTATAAAGGGAATAGAAAGGAGAGGAGATGAAGGGAGGATAAATACTCTACCACTGTGTACTCAAATTGTGGTCCACAGACCACACCATCAGCATCTCCTAGAAATGCAGAGAACCTCCTAGAAATGCAGACTCTCAGGCTCAAACCCAGAATTACTGAATGAGAACGTGCATTTCAACAGACCCCAGGCAATCCCTGTGCACGTTGAAGTTTGAAAAGCGCTGCGTAGTGGGTGATGACAGTACCTGATTCACCGTGAGCGATATACCTGTCTTAGCAGACTTTAAGGAAAGCAAATAAGGCATATCAGCTGTAGAGTTTAATTTTGTTTGTGGCGAGAGAGCAGGCCAACCGATCATGTTTGGTTAAACAACAACGTTCTGTTTAGGAGAGGATGGGTTTGTTTACCGCGCAGATGACTTGCTCCATGGCCTGATAATGGCAAGAGCCGCTGTCCTGTCCTGGCGCCCAGTGGTTTCCATGATGACAGTTGCGTGCTGTGATCTCCTCCTACCTTGTTTTTCTCGCTGTTAACCAACAGAGCAGAGAATAAAAAGAGTACTTTAATTTTTTTTTTTAAGAATTCATCATATCCATTCTTTACTTTATATCATGTTATCATCGTTGGTTTCTCAGGGAAAAAGTCTGTGCAGGTAAGTGTGGCTTCCTTAGTGATGTGCCAAGCATTCCTTCTGGGCTCAACTCAAACTGGCACAGCTAACAGGTGTCAGGGTTAGATCATATTGACCTCAGCCTGCTTTTAAGAAGAGTATCTCTGTTGGCTGTTTATCCTGGTGTACATCAATAGATCTTCACGTGGAAAACCTATGTGTTACATAGAGCATTAGCTACCATGGTCACGTGTATAGAATGAACTTTCTCCTTACTTAGAGAGGGCTTTTATTTTCAGAGTAAATGAAAAATGCTAGTATATAGTGGTGACCAGTATATAGCAAGTACTTGTAGCTTCAATTCTTTTTTAACGTGATGCAAAGATTTTTTTGTCTATTTAATCTTTTCCACTATGTGCTCTGGTCATATATGACTTCTGTATACATAAAAATCCACTAAACTTTCTTTTGTAAAAGTAATAATTAAAACAAAAAAACTCTTTAGTGATAAAAGGATTACAACTACTAAAATCTGCCATTAAGGGAGTTAGAGTTAATCCCAGGGCATTTCCTTCAAGTTCCATGAAGAATCCATCAACCTTTTAGAAGCACCATCACGGCTACACTCTAGTCCAAGCCACTGTAATCTCTTTGCTGGATTGTTTCAGTGGGCCAATAACTGGTCTTGCTGCTTCTTCCCTTGCTCTCCCTTCAGTCTGTTCTCAACACAGCAGCCATATTTGTCTCTGCCCAAAACATTTCACTTGCATTCCAGGGGTCTCAGAATAAAAGCCAAAGGCCTTATAGTACCCTAAGAAGACCATTACTTACCTCTCTGACCCCAGTCCTACTACCATCTCCTTTGTATACCCCAGGTCAGACAAGCCACACTTCTGCCTCAGGACCTTTGCACTTGCTGATGCCCCTGTCTGGAGCTATCTTTGCCAAGGTATATACATGACTCTTCCCTAAACTTCTTTCAGGTCTTTGCTCATATGTCAATTTGTCAGTGAGGCTTGTCTTGACCACCGTATTTAAAATTTAACTCCCTTTCCCCACACACACCTGACATATTTTATATTTTACTTAATGTATGTTCATTGTTTGTCTCCTCCTAGAATGTTACCTCCTTGTGAAGAAGGGGTTTTGTCTTGTTCGTTGTGTGTCCAAGCACCTAGAACAATGCCTGGCTTATTCAAGGAGCATGCTATTTGTCGAATGGAGGAGTGAAGTCAGCCTTCTCCAGCCCTGTGACTGGATATGAATTTAAAGCCAAGGGCATATTGTGGGACTTCTCCCTACCTGTTTTGTTTTCATTCTTATCACATAAGAGGACTGAAATGTTAGGAGAACATCTTTAAGATATTAACCACAGCTGTGAGCCATTTCAAACATTCTACGCAGTGAGTTAGGAAATGCCAATTAATTGTTGATTTGTAAGGCGAATGGGAGAATAACACAGTACACATCAGGTCTCCTGTGAGCCAGGCATGCAGAGTCAGGCCCCGGGGATAGGAGGAGGCGCAGGATATGGGGCCTCCTCCGGGGATCTTCACACTTTCTCGCTGTCAGCCCCTTAGTTGTGGCAGCACCCACAGCAAACTCAAAGTCTTTCATGCCCCCTCCTCTGAGGACTACTGCTGTGGGTGTATGCGCGTGCGTGTGTATTTGTTTGCCGATGTTGTCTCATCAAGGGCTTCCTTTGGCCGCAATTTATGTTTTCCTTTTGTTGATAGTGTTTCTTAGTAACCCATCGCCACAAGTCCTCTCCGCAGAGTTGCTGCCCAAATGTATCTTGAACTCTGTGCCGTTTCTCTTTTAGTATCTTAAGATTTATTTTGGCCACGAGGAAACAGTAAAGTTACAGAAGTGAATGTAGACAGTGCCCATCCCATTATTGGCCCCCCCCCCCCAGGGTGAGAGGACACACTGGGGAGGGTGGAGCCCAATCAGAGAAGCCGTATGATCGCCTGGCAGAATTATCCCTGTTTTGGTGATGGATGCAACAGATTCTAACAGCCCAAAGCTACCATTCATTCAGTAAAATATCTTTTGGATGTCCACTATTGTGGAACGTGCTAATAAAATGAGCGCAGTATCCACCCTCATGGAGCTTCTTATAGTCTGGCGAGAGAAATAAACGTAAATTAAATAATCACATAAATGTGTAATGATAAACTGTGATAAGTGCTGCAAAGGAGAAGATCAAGGTGCAGTGGGAGCTTAAATAGGGGCCTTTGTCTTGGGGTCATGTGACATTTGGGGTAGGATCTGCAGGTTACTAGACATGTGTGTGTTTTGCGGGAAAGGGGCAGAGTGTGTGCATTAACGTTCAGGTGGAGGAAACGAAGTGTGCAAAATCGCTGAGGTGTTAGGGGATCTTGTGCATTCAGTAGCGTAGAAGGAGAGTGTTACCGAAGCGTGAGGGTGACCGGGGAGTGGTGCATGGAGGACGCCAGGGAGGTGAGCGGGGCCGGAGCAAGGCCTTAGAGTCAACTTTCAGGTATTTATCGTAAGACTAATGAAGAGCATTAAAGAGGTTTAAGTAGAGCTGAGCCATGCTCTGTTTTCTATTTTAAAATGTTTACTCTGGACACATTGTGGAAAAGGGACTGGAAGGGAGAAAGAGTGGAAGCTGGGAAACTAGCTGGAAGAGTTTTGTGTTAGTCCAGGAGAAGCATGACAGCAGCTTGGCCTGGGGTGGTGGTGGGAGAGGAGATGGGAGAACACTGTCTGGAGAGAGAAGGTTGGTTGGAGGCCATTGGCAGCTAGGTTGTGATTGCTCTGATGTGCTCACTGAACAATCTTGCGGTAATGTGGCTTGATTTTTAACTTGCCTATGAGATGCCAATACCTGGGATTTCAGGACATATTTGTTGACCAAAGAAATGTGAATACATTGGTCAAGCTGGATGGAGCAAGTGTCCAGGCTGTCTGACAATTATATTTTCATTGTAGATGAATATATAGGCATCATGGCTTTATATATGAGTCTCTTAGGAGCTTTGCTAGCACGAATCAGTATTGATAAACATGATCATTTCTGGAACCTTAGTGAGAGAGACTTTTGGAGCCAGCAGAGTTGAGGGACAGAACCTCAACAGTCATGAATTCCCTGAGGTAAGTGTCACCTGGTGGAGAGTCTCTGAACAGCTACCTTTGCTAGGCAAATCCTCTTTTTTGATGAATGCTTTTCCATTATTATTTTTAAAAATAATTTAGGTAAATCTATAAAAGGTATATCCACCAATTGTTTCCATTTTTAGAACAGCAATGATTTCACCCAATGGGGAAAGGTGCTGCCTACCTAAAAAAGAACTTCAGAGGGAATGTAGTTTGAAAAGGCATATTATGTGTAGAAGAATTCAGAGACAAGGAGAATCTTATTCTAAATTGTTTCCCTATGCATCTAACTTTTTATTATGGCATGTTGATTTTGTTTGAAACCATAAGATGTTTGTGTTTCAAATCTCCTATGATCTATACATACAGTGATCTTGTCTCAAGGTTTCTATTTAGGAACTCACTAAGTTAGGCAGCTGAAGTAATCGACTCAAGTTTGATGAACTTTAGTCAGTACCTTTTGGTACTCTCAAGTTCAGAAGATATCAAACAATGATATAAAATATGTGTGTGCATTTGTGACTACTCACTAACAATATTTTCCTCATCTTTTGCAGGAGAAAAATGGAAGAAACAGAGGAACTTTTAATGGAACAAAATAAACCTCTGAACAGGTAACTGAAATTAGTGGGGGTTGTGTAGACATTAATTAAACAAGTTAATATTTGTGAAGTCCTTAGAAGAGTATCAGGCACGAAGTAAATATAAGTTTTTGCTATCAAGTTCTTTTAAATACACCTGAACCCAAACCAAACCAGTCATACAACCAAAAACTACCCAACAAAAACAAACCCTTTGCTCCTAAAGCAAGTGTGAACATATTGGTAAGTTCTGACATAGTCTCTGTATGACCTGTTATAGTGGCCTGAGAAACTTAATTTCTTAATCTTTGAGCACTCTAAGTATTTGAACACACATTCATTTTTGTTTTTGAGCACTCATTCATGATGACCTTATAAGTGTCAGATCAGTTCCAATTTTGAAACAAAACAGCCTCTTTAAAATTCTTGAAGAGGTGGTTCTTGATTGTTTCGGGAAGTGGAGCATAGCTTAGTTTACAGGTAGCCACTGAAGTGGCTAATGGAGAGTTAGTAAAAAGAGAGAGAATGGCATTGAGAACAGCACTCCCATTTTCTGATGATGGCAGGTGATAACTTGAAATAAGAGGTTTCAAACTGTTGACCCTGCTTAGGTCATAAAACTGTTGGTGTTACCGAGACCTCCTGACATGATCCACAGACGTTTACAAGGGACGTGCTATGTGCCACGTACTCTGCTGGGCGTTGGGATTGCGAAGTTGAGCACGTCACCTTTCTCCTCTCCCACCCCATCTCTCTGGATCTGCCCCAGTTCCTGCCTTTTCTACCTTGCTATGGGGAGACCTGGTTCTCTGGGCCCAAGTGATGCTCTAGATCCCACCCTCCCTCTCATCTTCATCTCTTCTGCCTCCCCTGGCTCCTGCCTTTCGGCATACCTGCACGCTTCATTCAGGGTGGGGAGAAAAACGCTGCGAGTGGCCTCACGGTCTGGTTTGGTAGAGTGAGACATTTCTCCAGACGTCACTCCTGTTGTACCTTCCTGCCCCCTGACTTCTGTTTCACAATTTACATAGTTTATTTTAAATGTTCCGTCGTGTTGTGTTTGCCATGTTTCTCTTCTGGGATATTACCTTTGGAAGTTACTTTGCTCTTTGGAGGTGTTACAGATGATGCTATTAGCTTGAGAGAGGCGGGCGCTGGTTGTGCACTCAACATGTTAGTGGTTTTCAAACCTTTTTATTGGAACCCACAGGAAGAAATACGTGTTACCTTAGGACCCGGTGCACACATTTGTACATGTAGGTGTATGGTTTCCTGAGACCTTTACTATATGTGAGTTGTGATAGAATTTTATAGTCTATTGTATTCTGTCACTTATTCTTTTTTCTCTCTTCTTTTCTTTTTAATACTCCTGTAACCTACAAAATGGGTTTCATAACCTGTTAGTCAGTTGTACTTTGACAAACTTGCAATATTTTTATGCTGTAGTGGAGCACATGCTTTCTTGCCTTTCTCTCCATATTCTGTGGTAATGTGCACAAGTCTCTTTTATCCCTAAAAACCCCCTCAAACTTGCCTTAACTTAATTCTTCACGTGCAAAACTCTCTCCTTCTTTTTGTAGCTAGGCTTTCTGTCTCTATTTTCTCACAATACCATTCACTCGTCAGTTTTCTTTCTGTTTGAACCTTGACTTTCCTTTCCTGACCAATAGCCAAGAATCACTTTATTTACCATTTTGAATGAAATAGATGCCTCTCTGTACTCTTAGGTCTTGGATATTAGATATCATTTTCAAAAAAGTAACACACTTATTTTCCATTAATTCCTATATTTGTTTAGATACCCATATTTAATTTCTCAGAAACATAACTATTCTGATGGTCTGATCTCACAATTTTTGCCCTTGCATAGTCCAGGAATCATAAAATTACAGCAGTGGTGGGGTCTTTTATATCTTATCATCTCCTTGGTTGGTGTCATGTGCTGCAGAGAGACACCTGCTGGCCCAAGTGTAGTATTGCATTGTTTATCTGTTCTGAACTCTGTCATACTGTCAATTTTAGGACCTTACACTTCTGTACTGTGCAGGTAAGCTTGTATATTGGAATGCATTGACATCACCCACCTAATCTCCTCAAGCATTTTAAGGATTGCCAGCTCAATATCTAATCAGCTGAAACATATTCGTACCGTATCACCCAGTCCAGGAGCTGATCTTTAATGGGGAAGAAGATTTCATGGTAAAACTTGATTCCTTACCTTCATGTATTCTTAATGGGACTAGAAACGGGTGGTTTAGTTGAGCACCCACAGCCAAGATCCATTTAAAACTTTTGGGAATGATCATTCACTCTTCCAAGATAGTTAAGAACTTCAGTTTTAAATGATGTAGGTTTGCAGCTTGATTTGTTATATGAGAGGTACATTTGGTTCTAGTTATAAGTCTAGAGCTGGAAAAATAAGAATCTAAAATCTATTGCTTATTTATTTTGAACCCTTAATCAGAGTATCATAGTGACTTTTGTGCAATGCAATAAGCATTCTCAAAATTCTCATTGATTTCAGAGGCAAGTTTATTTTAAAGGAATCGTAATTATGTACATCTCTGAGATTACTCAGCACGTATAATTAAAGATTATAATGTGCAAAATGATTCTTTTAAACAAAACTAAACCAATGTTCACCTGTCTGAGGAATATGTGTAAGGTTTATTGGCAATAAATGAGACAACATACTTCAGTTTTCTGTGTTGAAAAGATGTCATTTGAGGAGTCATAGAAGTTTCTAAATATTTTGTTACTGAAGCCAAGCCAAAGTTTAGGGTTTGGTTTGGGGATAGAGTTTGGTTCTTTGACTATGTTCTAATTTCAGTCGTGATTAATGAAGCCTTTCCATATCATTATGAGTGTAACAGATTTGCTGAAAATTTAGCCAAATATTAGTATATGGATTAACACATTCCTATATTTTACAATTATTTTAATAAAGTGCCATATAGCACAATTTGGATTACTTTGTTTTGTAGTATCTAGGGTTTGAAAATATTGTGAGAGGAGAATAAAGCAGCAGACTTCAATAGCTAGATGTTAAGGTGTATTTATCAAAATCTTTTGAAAAATCATCTAAGATTTCATTTTGATTTTCAATTTTTTTTTTACTTTCTAAGACAATTTTTAATGAATCGTAAAAAGTTTTTCCATTAAATAAATAGAACCCATACGACATTAAAAATTTCTGATGTTTTCTTCTTAGCCTTGAGTTAAGGGACACTAACTCCTTCCTGGACATCCATTCTTCAGATACATTCTTCCTTCTTTTACTCACTAATTACTTTGGGGATTAATTAAATCAGTCCAGTATTCTATAGCCATGTGCACTCATCGCTCTTGGGTTAGGACACAGTTAGTGCACCGTCTCCTCATGGAAGAGGGCCTGGAAGGGTCCAGGGTGATGCAGTGGTACTTTTCTGCCAGTTGTATCATTTCAAGACAGTTGAGGCCAGTCCTAGGAAAATGCCAGAGGGGCTGGAATGGTAGGTGGTCCAGAGCTCTCTCTAACTTGAGAAAACAAAGGGAATCACCCTAGAGCTAATGGAAAATCCTGTCTTGATAGACTGAATAAGCAGCTCCTATATAAAAGCCATGAAGACAGATCGTTTTTGCCTTTCCCAAGATAGCAACGGGCTATAGCTCCCACATCACCATCGCTACTGAAACTGCTCGAACATTGATCTTGTGTTTACCATTGCAGGTAATGCTTTTCATTCTCTTTCCTCTTACCTTTTGAGACACCTACTACTTGTTCTCATTCCTCTCTGTTTATTTCTTCCAAGTAACCTTACAAGCTACCCTAAAACTTGAATGGTAGCCCTTGGTCTTCCCTTTGTCCTGTTCCATTCCTGGTTGGTGAACTCACAGGATTAGCATGCTACAGTGTAGCAGAGTCAGGTGCTTGGAAAGTGGCATGAGAGAGGTTCCAAATAAATACTTCCAAACCACTTCATTTGAATCCCAACTTTTTGAAAAAAATTAAGAAGCCGTAAAAAGAGCCTTTAACTAGAAAAATTTTTTGTTGTTGTTATTTGGAAGGAATTCTAAGAATGAATTCCAGCCTGTTTCCTAACCTGTCCTTGTTTACTCTGAGTACTCGGTACATGTCTGGAAGCCAGTAGAAAAACACGGGAATGTGTATGTTAGTCCCTTTAACCAGCAACTTTGAGAGTATAGAGAAGAGGGAGCTAAGTGCTTGCCCCCTGCCATGGCCCCACTTCATAAGCATTTGTCTCTTCTCCCCTCTGTTTCAAAAGTTAAACTAAGCATCAGAAGATAAGATGGTACTGGCTTCAGAGAGTGGCGGAACTGAAAAGGATGTTACTGATAGTTCAAGGGGACAAATGATGGCAGAAATCTGAACAGTATTTGGGAACATAAAATACTGTGTCTGAGTTTAATAACCCCAAACGGAGAACAACATGTATTTAAAAAGTATTTCTTGTCCAGTTTTTATGGCCATTTTCCTCGGTTCGTTTTCTGAGAGGGAAACTGAAGTGAAAATAGAGACTGTTATTCCTTTTATCAAGGCACCTAGATTGATCATGGAAAGTGTGAGAAGTCACGTTAGGTAGCCAAGCTCTTCTTTTAAAAGTGTGAGTAAAAGAAAAAAGAAGACAGTAAACAACAAGATATGAAACCATGTTATGAGTTGCTAGTTTTGAACTTCAGTGTTTAACAATACTAAAGTCTAAGTATTTATGTTGTTGTCATGAAATAAGGTAAGTGAAATGCTTGGTCCATTGTAAATGCTCAATACATAGCAGCCACTATCATTGCCACGTACAAAGGTACGCAACGGCACTCACAGTAAATTCTTTTAGTTGTGTTTCTTATAGTTAGGCATTAATTTGTTTTGATCTATCCTGTATTTTTGTGATAATTTGTATGGCAAAGAAAACGATATTAGTAGCATTTATTATTTCCCACATGCTAAGTGTTGGGTGAAGAGCATAGGGGTAGAACCTGCTGTCATCCCAGTTTTACAGGTGCGCATGGTATGAGAAGGCTTAGTTAGGTCAGTGTGTGAAGGAACACGGTTACCTAACCCTTGATGGGAATCAATGATAACCATAGTCACATCAGAACCCTATGCTAGTTGGCTCCAAATAATGTTGCAGCAATATTTAAAGCTTTTGGTTTTACATTATTGATTAGTTGTGACAGACACACAAGGAAAATATACTTCTTATTAAAAGAGGAGGTTTTAACAGAATAAAAAAATAATTCAGATTTTCCTAAGTTTGGAGGATTACTTTAATAATCTTGAGGTTAAAGATTTTTAAGTAAATATTTGTAATTTATAGTCTACTGTTTAGTCCTCAGGGATACAATTGTGTAATATTAAAAATATTTGAAAGTAGCATTCCTTTTTAAAATGTGTTATCAACGTGATTCATATATTTCCTGAATGTTTGGTGTTTTCAGTTGTGCACAGTACATCTTGCTATTTCAGTAGGAAATGGACCCTTTAGGCAGAGAAATTCCAAAAGATTTCAGTGTCTTGATTGTGTCTACATCAGTAATTGGAAGAAAGTAAATCCAGCACCTCTGATTGAAGGGGCAAATAAATATATATATCTATAATCAATTTTCAGTTTACCACTTTAATGGAAGGGAGCATTAACATGGGTAATCAAAAGTTTTCAGCAACCAACTCAGCCAGCTTTATTTGTGAAACAAGGAAATAAAAGTTTACTTCTCTTAAAAAATCTTTTTTCTTTTCACAGTAACTTATTTTCTTGTTTAGTTTTTGCCTTGGCTTCTTTGTTTTCTGGAGTGTGCAGCAGCCAGCAGCAGATTTGGAAATGACTCACTATGTATTTGTGAAAGAGAGGAATAGCCCTATAATTTAAAATATGTTGCAAATATTGCCATACTTTGGAATTAATACATAGGGAGCTTATTACATTTCCATTGTAGATTCAGACTCATTTGCCTATCTTAAAACTATCAACGTCAGAGCAAAGCAGGTGGTTAATGCTTGAATCTCTCCTGACAAGCCCTCCTGTCTCCCCTCCCCCGCTATTCCCATCTTTTTTGTACTTTTTTTTAAGGCGAAATTAGTGTAGGATTAAGATTAAAGATATTTGAAGGGGAAAATAAATCACAAAATAATTTAAATGTAAACATTTGAATTTGGAATTGGAAGGAAGGTTAGAGGACATTTCCCTTAACCTTTTCAGTTTACAGATAAGGAAACTGAGTTTCTGAGAGCTGATGGGACTTGCCACAGAGCTATTAAAGGGCAGGACTTACTGACAGGTAGATAGCACTTATTCAACCAAAAGTTTTAATGATTTTTTTCCGGCCTTATTGAGGTATAATTGACAGATAATATTGCAAGATATTTAAAATGTACAACATGATGATTTAATATGCCTAGACATTGTAAGAGTTCCCCTCACCTTAATAATTTTCAAAAAGGAATATTAAACCTCAGTCTCGTCTGTCTTTTGTTTTTTGTTTTTTAACACACTGCTTGGAAAGTGTGTGTCTTAGCAAAATGTAGTGGAAAGCAGAGCCTACTCATACCCAGGTCACTGTTTTTTCCACTCTGCTAGATTGGGGGCAGTCCGACACGTGCACAGATAGGAGAGGAAGAGAGACGAACTGTCTTTGCCTCAGTGACAATGAAGGTTTTATGGGATAATTTTTAAACCTGGAACCACTTCCTTTTCTAGCAACAGTTGCTCCCTGAGAAGTTCCATGTCTTTCTCAGCTGTGTCTACCCCTATTCAACCCAGAAAACAACACCCCCAATTACTATATTCTAGGGAGACCTCTGGCAGATCCTCTCAATAAACAAAATGCTCCTCTTTAGAAGGTTATTATCCACGTTATGTTCTACTGAATAGAAGCAGTTTTAGTGTTGAGCATTAACTTATTATTAGTGTACTGTGCTTGCTGAGGCTACAGTTTCACATTGGACTCCCCTGCCCCATAAATTGTGCAGCTTCCCAATTAAGAAAAATGGAATTCCCACAGCCAGGTGGAAAATGAATGCTCTTGATCCCAAGTACAGTTCATAAAGCAGGGTAAACGGGGCAGGAAAATGAGCATCATCACCAAAAAAGTCCCAATATGTAATACCACTAGTAAAAAGTGTCATATTTGTAAAGTGCAGACATTACTACTCTTTTATCCAAAAGCTGTATCTTTCTTAGAAGCTGATCGACTAGATTGGTACCTACTTGAATCATCCTTTCTTTTTTTAAAAAAACTGCAGAAAATGTACCCTAGCCCATGTGAAAAGTATTGGTTTTAGACATAATGAATACCTGGTAGAAATAAACAGTTTAATCTGACCTGGAAAAGAAGTAACCTAAATATACCTAAAAGTAACCTAAAAATTATTATAGTGATAAATAGTAAAATTACATTTCCGGCTTCTGGTATGACATTCACACCAGCATGTAGACAGTTATTATTCAATTAGAAATTGTATTTTGACAGCACTCAGCCCTATAAGTATTTTTAAAAAGGAGTGTTAAACCATTGCCTTCCTTGTAACAGACCACTTGCAGAAGGTGTATATGGTGGAGTGTGGTCAAGTGTGGACACAATGCACGTAAGCCTCAGATTTTGCCTGTTATATGAGGATTTCATTGTATTTTGAAAGCATCCTGAATTATTCTAATAATTTAATTCTCTACATCACAATGTACCATGCACCATTATGAATTAGTTTTTTTTTTTAAGTTTGGGAGATACTATGTTTATTTGGCCACAAGGCACTTTCATGAGAAAAGTTCCAAATTATGTGGTCCAGTTGTAGTGGTCACACAAAGACCTAGATATTGTTTCCCTTTTGTTCCAGATCCATTTGCACTGGTCGTTTTAGTTCAGATGATATAAGAGGAGGAACAGTGCTTCCTTCTTTGAATATGTGGGAGCATAGAGTGTTTCCCCAGCATTTAAACCGCAGTATTTTAGGTTCTTACTCATGGACCTGGTAGCTAGGAAAGGTAACCATGCTACCAAGAATGTTGTTGATTTTTATTTATTTTAATCTATCTGTATAGGCCTTATCTACAGGGCTATATAACCTGAAGACAAGGGTGGGTAGATTGGAGGAAAGAGAAGTCTTTGGTACATAATTCTTTCATATTTTCCTGAAACACGATGGTGCGCTCGTCACAGTGTATATTATACCTGCGATTTCTTTGGATCCTACTTGAAACCAATGAGGAGAGTAACACAAGTGGCTGCAAAGAAAGAGGTCCTCCTTCGAGCGCTGTATCACCTAGCCGGGCAGTAACCCCTACGGCTACTGGATTCACTGGTGGTGGAGATGAGACGTGGAACATGTGTCGGAAATGATAGGCTAATATAAAAGTTTAACTACCAGCACCTGAGAATGAATTCTCTTTACCCTTTAAGTAAATAAGAGTTAGATTCATTACAGAGAAGTAGGGACCCACTCAGTCGCATTCTTACAAGTTTTCTAGGGAGGGAAGAAAGAGATGGAGTTTGAGCTAATTTGCTGGGCGGCGTGTTCAGGATGCATAAGGGTGTCAAAGTAAAGAAGAGGCTCCTCATCTCTGGCATAGACAGGCTTGTCCTTGAAGAGCAGGGGAAGTTAGGAGAGACAGCAAAGCCAGGGTGCTAGCGTTACTGGCATAAGTTTGCCTTCGGAGTTCCAGTTTCCCTATGCGTTTATTCCCTCGTTTCTCCCCAGAGTCGCCGTCTTACTCTCAATTATGGATGGGTGTGGTGTTAACTTAAAAGGATACTAGACATTAAGAGTGAGGACTCTGGATCCAGACTCTCTGGGTTCAGATACTGGCTCTGCCTCTTAGGCAATTGCCTTCATTTCTTAGATTCTTCATCTGTAAAACGTGGATAATATTATTATTTACTAATATGGGGTTATTGTAAAGTACTTAGAACTCCATCAGGCAACTCAGCACTCAGTACGTGTTAGCTGTTGTTATAATATATGACGTTATAAAATATGACCCTATTTAATTTTTTTTAATTTCATTGTCTCTTCATAACTCCCATGTAGGAAGAATAGACACTAAACTGGGTGAAGGAGAGAGTAGTGACTTGTGTGGTATCTTTAGAATTGTTGATTTGTGATGTAAATGCATCTTTGTGGGTTAGTTTTCAAGATGAGGCCATGTAGGCATAGCACCGATTTAAGTTAAATCCACACATGATCCTCCCACCTCATTTCAAACATGATCTTTAATCTTCTTCCTAATAAACCATTTTCTTTCCTGGGACTCATGGAAAGATTATGTTTTACATCATGAAAACGTACATGCAACATACACACATAATGAAACGACTGTTTTGTGAAACAATAGTTACACTAGATGTGATGAAATCTTAATTTCTATTTTTTTCTATTCTGTTTCATTTTTGTAAAAATGCTGCTTGCAATGCATTCAAGTTATTTTATAACTCTCTAATGGATCACCTTGCAGTTTGAAAAACAGTGCGTTAGACCGATTTGACTCTTGCCCAGAGCCAAAGAGGGGGATACCTTTGGTTATAACCAATATTCCCTTCCTCGTCATTCTCGTCCTAACTTTCCCTGATACTGGAACTGGACTTCACCAGCTTTAAGCGCGCGCGTGCGCACACACACACACTTTTAAATGCCACCAGTCTATTTAGTAAAGCCACAGTTGTGTTGTCATTTAAAAGGCCTTTAAATATTACTGTACTTCAGATTCACTTTTAGCACATTTGGAACATTAAAAAAATGCATAAAACTCATATTACTATAAGATAGGGTCCAGTAGTCATTTTCAGTAAGATTAGGTATGATAATCGTAACAAGTTTTTCCATTTGTGATACCTAACTTCTACTCTGCCCACCCCTCTCCAATTAAATAAGGAATTGAGTGTCATGCAGAGAAAGGATTTTAATGTTAGCACAGAGCTCTTGAGAGCTGTTGCCTTGTCCTGAGCTGTCCATAGGCTTTGGTTTGTTCCTTCTTTGGCCAGCACCATCCGTGTGGGAGTTTACCACTTAGAGCTGTTTGTGCTCTGTGACCATGAAGCTGAATATATACCACTACCCCATACTGAGTCCTGACTCTCTGTTCTCTTCAACTGAGTCACCAGCCAGACCAAAGACCTACTTCTTTGAAAGACTGACAACGAGATTCTTACGAAGTTGATCACACAAGGCCTTCCCAGATTATAAACACTTGCTTTGCATGTGCTCTGGTCACGCACATGACCAGTCACATGTTGCCTTTGGTGAGCCTCCCCTACCCCCTGCTCCACGCAGCGCCACGCTCTCCTGGCTCAGGTATCATGTCTAATCCAACACCTTTTCCATCTAACTTGGCGGAACTGGGAATATTATATTCTGTTCTTTTCCTGCCCCTTTTCAGGTCATGGTCTTGGTTAATTCCGCACGTACTTCTTTATCGCATTTCTTATATATTTCGAGTAAATCTCTCTTTCTTTCTAAACTTTTTTTCTTTCTTCTCTCTTTGTTCAATTTTGGAGAGCCCCCAGTAGCACTAGTGTTAGCTGATGAGCTCAAGTGTGGGGATATAATTGTTATCAAAAGAAAAGAACGCAGTATATTTGGAGGTAAAATAAGGTATAATAACCAGTGTCATAAACTTTCAGCTCTCTTAAGTGCCTCAGTCTGGTTCATCCTCTTGTAATTGCACCTTCTTACACATTTGCATACAGAAAAATAAAAATCATTATTCTATTATTTTATTCCTTATATAATTACTAGTATTGCAACACAGTTACAATATACATTTCATTTCAGATATATAGTATTACAGATATATCATAAGTGAAATAAATTTTGTAGAATGACCTGGGTTCTAACTATCATTAACAGCATCATTCCTAAGAGAAGAGTAGTTCCAGTCCTAAACCACCAACGTGGATACCTTTTGGGAACATAGAGGGTATTTAAGGACTACTTGATGTCATTATTTCTTTTAACCATGCTTCTGTTCCTGGAAAGACATTGGCTATTTAAAAATCATCTAAGTGCTACTAGACTGCTTCTATAATTATTTTCAATAATTAATTAAAATGGAAATCATAGGAGAACTCAGAGTGTTCTGAAAATAAGAGTAAAATAAGAGTATGGTTAAGTATGAAAATGAGAGTATGGTTAAGCATAGATTTTTTTTTTGTTTTTTAAGTATTTTATTTATTTATTTATTTTTTGAGGAAGATCAGCCCTGAGCTAACATCCATGCTAATCCTCCTCTTTTTGCTGAGGAAGACCAGCTCTGAGCTAACATCTATTGCCAATCCTCCTCCTTTTTTTTCCCCCAAAGCCCCAGTAGATAGTTGTATGTCATAGTTGCACATCCTTCTAGTTGCTGTATGTGGAACGCAGCCTCAGCGTGGCTGGAGCAGCAGTGCATCGGTGCGCGACCGGGATCTGAACCCAGGCCGCCAGTAGCGGAGCTCGCGCGCTTAGCCGCTAAGCCACAGGGCCGGCCCTAAGCATGGATTTTGAAATGACAAATCACTTTATCCCTTTTATATATGTAGGTGTTTATGACACAGCCTTGGACATAAAGTTTGCTGCTTTTAAACACTATGTTAATTCTGAGGGACAGTTGATTACAAAACATTGGGACTTTTCCTGGATTCAAGTTGGCGGTCCTAGGTGACCCAGGACGCCCCTTCACTCTGGCCGTTTTCTCAAACGGACACTTGAAATGTGATGGCTTTGCCTGATAAAGATGTATTATTTTTTTTAAGACTGGGAAACAGCAGTCAGAAAATGTTTAAAAACAAAAGGCTATTAGATTTTCCTGTTAGCAGAATTTTAGAAGTATTGGCTCTTCATGAAGGTATTTCAGTCTTTGTCCTCTGTGCTGACCTAGTATTAATTCTTTTTTTGATAATGATTACCTAGCAACACTTTAAATTCATTCCTCATTTTAAATCTCAGGGTAATATCTTTTTTTTTTTTTGGCTTGAGTTTTAGTATATAGTCTGAAACTTATTGTACCATATGTAGCAAGCTAATGGCCACTGATGAAAGTGAAATCATGGCAAGGAGTCTTATATATTGTGATGATATTCTCTTTCATTTAAAATGCATTATCCTAACAAAATTTTGTGTTTATAAAGTGACCTTGAACTTGCAACTATGCTAGGGTGTTGTTGCCAAAGAGGTACAAATAGAGATTGTAATTTTTAAGTTAGAGTCTGCACAAGCTATTAAGAATCCCTTGGAGCTGGCCCTGTGGTGTAGTGGTTAAGTTCAGCGTGCTCCACTTCGGCATCCTGGGTTCATAGGTTCAGATCCCAGGCACAGACCTACACCACTCATCAGCCAGGCTGTGGCAGCGACCCACCTTACAACACAGAGAAAGATTGGCATAGATGTTAGTCAGGGTGAATCTTGCTCAAGCAAGAAAAAGAGGAAGATTGGCAACAGATGTTAGCTCAGGGCGAATCTTTCTCAAGCAAAAAAAGAGGAAGGTTGGCAACAGATGTTAGCTCAGGGTGGATCTTCCTCAGCAAAAAAAAAAAAAAAGAATCCCTAAGCTTAATGTAGTAAGCAGCATTTGAAATATGACTTTGACATGGCGTTTTAAAAGTTTTCTGTGTGCCCGACTTTGAAACAGAAAGGCATACATAGAATAAAATGAAAAAGTACCAATTTTAAAAAATCACCAAGATCTGAAACAAGATGAAATAGAGTCCTTGGGGTTTGGCAGTGTTGCCTCAGTAGCCACCCTGTGGGGTGAGATGAGTAAGCAGGCCCAAAGAAGGAAGGACCCTGCATCCTCTAGCCCACCACATCAACCGAGGATGCCCTGCTTTCATCTAGTGCATATATTGGGCTTTCACCTAAGATTTCATTCATCTGGGGGAATAAGAGGGGTCCCAGTGCTAATGTACAGTTTGAGAACCACTGCCCTGACAGATCCAGAGTTTACCTATTAGGCAAAATACTCGGAACACCAAATACACTAGATCAGCTCATAGTAAAAAGTTAAAGGTATCAAGTCAGCCTCCTTATTGTCGTGCCTGTGTTAAGATGTCAGAGTGCACAGTCATCCTCAAACACAGAGGGGACCACTAGGAAGAGCTTGTTCATAAATCCACTGTGTTCTAAGCTGGGATCCCCTTACCCAGAAAGTTTCCTGAGGAACTTTATACATACTGGAGGAAAAGGTAAAACCCTTTTTATTAAAGTAAATCGGAATTTTCATAGTTGTTGATGATGTTCAAATAACATTTTTGTATTCATATTATAATAATGGGATTCCCCCCAGCACTTTGGAATGAAGTAAATTGACTGGTTAAAATGGAGACGAGATGATGGACTCTGAATTTGCTGCAAGGTCACACAATCTCAGGTTGGATAAAGAGGGAACCAGGAACAAGACCCATGGAAAGATGATATCCTTGTAAATACATTTCCAACAGTGTTTCTCAGTTTCCTTTTTCCAAATCCTTTATGTTCATAGGATGATGGGGGTGGAGGTGGGCATGTCAAGTCAACGCAGAGTCTCAGAGAATATACTGCTGGCCTGTCCCTCTTGTCAGATGTGGACTCCTGAGTTTGTGTGGTCATACACTTCTAAGACGTTATTTTTTGGTGAGAATTCTGTGGCAAAGAAAACTGTATATAAAGTTCCTGATGTAGTGCCTAGAATATACTGAGCAGTCAGTAAACATTAGTGTCCTTTCTCCCTCATCTTCCTCCTCTTGTTTTTAGTGGCGTATTTTTTTGTTTTCCAGTGGTAGCGTCTTTCATGTAATGTTCTTATTCAGCGTCACATGCTGCATTTTTCAGGTCCTGCACCTTGAGCTTTTCTCTCTTTAGTGGAGCAGTAGAGGTGGGTGGGGAGGGGAGGTCAGGTGAACCAAGACTGGCCCTCTTTTTCCTGGAGTTCAAGCCACAAATTGTCCTGAGGAGGTGTTAGTGTTCTTTTTGCTTCTGATTTCAGCAGTAAGCAAAGACAAAATAAATGAATAATAAAGGAAGGTGGCAGCAGCTATAATCAGCTGTTCAGTTCCGTTGACAGGAAAGGTAGTCCTCAAACTTTAAAGTATAGAAGAATAACCTAGAATGCTGGTTAACGTGAAGATTCCTGGCCTCCATCCCAGAGGTTCTGAATCCAGTCTTAGGTCATTCTAATGCACATGGTCCAAGGACTACATGTTGAAAACCTCCAGTTCTGGGAAGATCAGTTACACCGTTGCTCCATTATTCTTGGTTTTAATTTCTTAGTTAATCGTTAGTGTAGCATAAAGATTAAATTTCTTTTGAGAATTTTTACCATTCCAAAACCATGGCTCAGAATTCTTGACTTAAAAATGTGTGTACCATGTCTATACCTATGTACAACTTTTGGGCAGTCATAGAACACAAAAAAACTTTGGCAGTGATGTGAAATGTATTTGCAAATTGCCAGTGTCGACATAGTAATTCTTTCTTCGTTGACATTGCCTGGTGAAGGAGTCAGATCTCACTGTGGTTTGTTCTCCCTGTGGTTTCCTTAGTGTTAGGGAGAATGCTACAGAAAAAACGAACACTTTCTAGTTTTGACTCACTCAGGAGTGGTGTGTCTCATCTTTCTGAGGTGGGATATAATAGGCATGCCCTGAAGGTGGCAAATCAGACTACCACACGCGTTGCCTTCACTTAGCCAATAGCTCACTCAGAACGTGTATATTACGGTGTGCAGTTTCATTCATCAAGGGGATTTCAGGCTCCAGCAGCAATCAACTCTGAGTCTTGGGTGACTCCTGGGCTTTGGGCTTTGCGTTGACTCCTCCATAGAAACAGGGAGGTGCATCTGGCTTTGGAAGAATGAATGGTAATCCAGGTAAGGGTAAATTGGAGAAATTGTTCCTTTTTTTCCTTTGGGTGGATTTGAGATTTTAGAAAAATTAGTCCTCTCTCTGAAAAGAGCTCAGAACTAATTGTCGTAAGTTTTTCCGTCTAAATTGCTTTATAGTGTTACCCAGTCTATCATCCTTTTGATGTGAAATCCACCCTCTGCCAAACGTAGTTTCATTTTCAAGTATTAAAGTAGAGGATTCCGTTTTTCTTTCTATGCATGAAATTTTTTAAATGAAATAACTATAGTTGTTAAGAGACTAATTACACATAGGTTCCTGGTTTAGAACGGAAGTCTCAAATTTTTAGGAAGTATGCTTTAAAAGTTGGGCAGAGGGGAAATCGATGTTTGCGTTTGGTTTATAAAACAATGATGTTACGTACGTGTCAGACTTCTCCCTGTATTAAAGGCCATGTTTGGGGATATAATGCTTAATCTGTTCTGACATGAGCTCTCCGCCTCTGCCACTCCTGTCTCCTGTTTTCTGGTGGTGGGATCAGCTCCGCTTCTCTTCAGGCATGTGGTTTAGTCTGTGTATATTCAGCGCAGTGGCATTTTTCTTGAAGAACTGACTAAGGCGTCTTGGATGAATTCTCTCTTTGAAAGAGGTGGTAGAATTGCATCAGAAAGGCCTTTACAGTAAATGGCTCCCCCTCCTTCCTGTAATGACCACATGTGAAAGAATGCATCAATTCTTGTTTTGAGGAAATGAGAGTTGTCGAGTTCTATGAAAAATTCCCTTTTTATCATTAATTAACCAGATTTGAACGTTAAAAATTCTAAAATCAGAATCACTTTGTGCTGTTTTAATAAATGTCACAAAGACACAGCTTTTCACTCCATATTCTGTGTGAAGTGGTAACCAGTTATCTTGAATTCAGAAAGAAGAAATAATATTGAATATGGCTATAGTTAATGGTGTAAGCCTAAACTATATTAATTTCTTGATAGTCATTTTCCGTATTAAGTTAATATGTTTTTTAGATATGTTGCTGATTTGTCCTTCAGGATTTGAATCTCAGTGTGATAGCATATGAAGGCTAGAAGGAAACTCCCGCGGGTCATCTAGCCAGAGGTTATCACGGGAACAGTACTGCCCCCTAGGGGACATAGTAGAAATTAGAGGGCATGTTTGGTTCTACAATGAAGAGTGTTTAATGGGTGGGAGACAGAGATTTTAGATGTCCCCCAGTGGAAAAAACAGAAAGAATTGCCCTGTATCCTTCGTGACTTTCAACTGTCCTATTGGATATTCATGTGGCGAAAATCAGTTTATAATTATCCGAGCCTAGATCTAACTCCGTTTTACATAAAAACACAAGATAGCTTTTGCATACTTTTAGTATACACAGAATATATACTCATTTTCGTTCTGTTGTCCACCTATACCTCTTTTCTTTTGTTTTCCTGTACTTTTAATATGGAAGGCTCCTGATTTGACTAATCACAATCCAAGCATGTACTTTATAAGTAAGTGGTAAGCATCTATTTCATTACATAGTTACTTGGACCTGAAAATTATTCACATATTGAAATATGTAGTATTTTTGTAGTAAATTGTTTTTCTTTTATTTTCTCTTTCATATTACATTTAGGGTATTGATGTTTTAAAAATGATATGTACTAGTTATTATTTATCAAGGAATTTTGTTTCAGAATAGTAAATAGAGCATTACAGAATTTTTGATTTTTCTGAAAAGAGGGCTTTGGGAATAGTAGGTTTTGAACCAATGATCCAATCCCACTCTCTACTTTCAGGAGGGACAGTATGCAAATCACCCAGATGAGAGGGATGTTTATCTTTTTTGTGAAGTTCTCCAGGGAAGATTTCACATGTACCTCATTAATATGTTTTAGTGTCTTAAAGTCTTCACCTTAAGCTAGTTCTTCCTTATTAATACTTTCCAGGAGTCTTCATTATGTCACTCTAAAAACACAAGCTTTGGTTTCTCCCTTCCTGTAGGAAGGGACAGAGGTGTCGAGAGAGGCTTACAGGTATTCCTGCAAGCTAGCAGAGGAACTAAAATCAGACTCAGGTTTTCATGCACAGTGGGGCATTGTGTCCCTGTCTCCTTACCATGAACATGTTCATGTGCCATTTTAAACTTCTGACTGTGCTGTAAATAGAGCACATCTTAGGTAAGGTATTGTCTGTGTTATAGAATTAAATCATCAGAATCACAGCTGTGCGGTTAGGGCCCCCAGGCGCATGTAGTAGTCACTAATACTTGTTGTTGGGGCTCATGTTTTTAATTCCGTAGACCTTTTCCTTGGATTGTTATTTCTTGTGAGGTCGTTGTTGTTGCTGCTGTTGTTATGTGAATGTGATTATCACTTCTCAGATATCTCTAGGGACACGAATAAAAGTTGTTTTTTGAGTTCTTTATAGAATATCTTCACTTCCTTGAATTTTCTGGTTCTTCCAGGGTCTTTCTGTCGTTTATCTCGGTTTTCTGCTTTCATGTTGTGGGCTTTTTAAAAATGTGTGTTTATCCTTGACTGTTCATTCATGTAAAGATGAGGTGGCATTAAGGCTGACTGGGGTTCTGTATGTGTGGGTGCATCTTGCCACTGGCAGGCTTCCCTCTGGTGGCGCAGAGCCAGCCCTCGTGTTGGGGAGCCGCTAAGTGTCTGAGTGAAGAGGGCTTGACGTTGGGGTTCTCAGAACCACACTCACTGTTTAGTCCTCACCAGACATTTTGTTTAATTAGTTTAGAGAATCATCTCTCTTTTTAAACTTTTAGTTTTTGCTTGGGGGCCTATAAAGTTTATTGTTTCTTATAAAGACAGGAATTAGGCATGGAAGGAACAATTGTTGATATTTAGACTTTTCAGTTAATCTTCTTTCTACCATTCTTGTCATTTCTGTCTCGTGTTATACTTGCTTTTTCTGAGTTTAGAGCCTCTTTGGGATTTCACTGGGTAAGTCAGTTGCTTCCTTCCTCGGTAGCAGCCCTCTCAGAGAACCTTTTGGGCTGTAAGCTGCCTCTGCTCAGCTTCATCGGTCAGTGCGTCATCATTTTCTGGCTTCCAGACATCTGTTGAAATCTCTCAGGCCCATAATAGTCTTTTTATTGTGGTAGATATATATACTTTTTTACAACTTTAGTGGGGTCTTTCATGTGCCCTGAACACCATTTTGAAATGATGTCTTAGTCAGTTTAGGCTGCTACAACAAAGCACCATAGACTGGGTGGCTTATAAACAACAGAAATTTATTGCTCATAGTTCTGGAGGCTGCTTCATAGATGGCTGTCTTCTTGCTGTGTCCTCACATGGCTGAAGGGTCAAGGGATCCTCTGGGGTCTCTTTTTTAAGGGCGCTAATCCCATTCATGAGGACTCCACTCTGATGACCTAATCACCTCCCAAAGGCCCCACCTTCTAATACCATCACCTTGGGGGTTAGGATTTCAACATATGAATTTTGGGGGGACACAAACATTCAGTCCATAATAAACAGGAAGTCCTTTCATTTGTTGATTTGTCACAAGTATATCTGAAGAATTATATCAGAAATGCCTTTAGCCAGGCATTTAGCCAGAGAATAGATTAGTTGGGGGCACAATAACTGCAGTGGGTATTGGGGTTTGGGAAAACTAACCCTCAGAATAGCTTGGCTGGGAAGAAACAATGGGCTGACGTTACCGTACAAAGATACGCTTCCCAGCTGTGGAGGCTGTAGTCGTTAATCATAGAGCCCCCTCAGAGGCTCCTCTAGCTGTTGCTAGAAGAAAAGATGCATCTTGTAAAACATCCAACTTAGTCATTAAAAAAAAAATCAATAAAAGTAGTGGTTGCTGTTCCTGATCTTAACACAAATATAAATGTGGATATGCTTACTTTTTTTTTTTTTTGTGAGAAAGATGGGCCCTGAGCTAACATCTGCCAATCCTCCTCTTTTTTTGCTGAGGAAGACTGGCCCTGGGCTAACATCTGTGCCCATCTTCCTCTACTTTATATGTGACGCCGCCACAGCATGGCTTGACAAGCTGTGTGTCGGTGCGT
This sequence comes from Diceros bicornis minor, assembly GCF_020826845.1. NCBI lineage: Eukaryota > Metazoa > Chordata > Mammalia > Perissodactyla > Rhinocerotidae > Diceros > Diceros bicornis. The sequence continues at coordinate 79,344,119 of NC_080742.1, read as the reverse complement.
GCCCGGGATCCGAACCGGCAAACTCCAGACCGTGACAACAAAGCGCGCACACTTAACCACTTGCGCCACCAGGCCGGCCCCAAGAGTATGCTTACTTTTTAATTTCTCCTCTGCCTTTTGGCATAAGAGTTCCTGAGAGAATCTCCTGTTCCTTCATTTCGATAACTTTTATTCCTTAGTATAAATCCTCATACTTCTTCTCCCCTTTCTTGTAAGAAGCATCTCATCTTCTCCTTTTCCCTTTCCTTTGTGAAAAAAACTCCAAATTCTTATTGATCGTCCCTTTCTTGTATTTGTTGTGTAGCTCCTGAAAATGTATAGTAAATACTTCAAAGATGGGAAAAATTAGATGTTAACTAATGAGTCCTTTAACTTCCCTGACACAAGTGGTACCCATTTGTGTCTCAGAAGAAACTCTGAATTGATGGTTCCAATATTACCGTTCCCTTATTTACTTGGAAAAAATAGCTGTTTCCCTGTGAAAAATCCCTGGAGATCTTCCCCAGAGGTCTTCCACAATTAGAGTCAGTTGCCCCAACATGTTTGAACCTAAAACAGAATCTTCTCAGGCACATCCTCATCTCTAGGCTAGTATTAGGAGTCCCAAACCTTTCTCTAGAATTTGCGAGGTAGTAGTGTTGGATATTAATTATTCCTTGTGTAGTGGCTTAGAGGCAATTAAAGATAGTAAAGGTCCTTTGGTATCTGATCTCTGTATCCTGTAAATTGTTTACCAGCTTAGAAACTTCTAGACAGTTCTAGATCAAAGAGCAGGCCCTCTGAGTCTGTGCCCTGGAAGCAGATGTGGTGGGCACTGAAATGTCCTGACCTTCAAGGATGTGAGCTCCCAGGCAAACAGAATGTGCTCATAATTTTATTTCTGGTATTGGTCAGAACGAATATCATCAGCCTGTTCCAGGTGCCCTTCTTCCCAAACCCACTTTCTCCCATCCATCCCCATAACCTGCTGGAGGTGAGGAATGTGTTGAGTGCAGGTTGTCAGTGGTCTACTGAAAAATGATGGGCCTAAAAAGGACACTGTGTGCCTGTGAGAATTTAGAAAACCCCTACCCTGGTTCTGGGACCGGGCATATTGGTCGGCTCTTACTATTGGAGGACACGGATACCAGAAAATTCCTTCTTTTCCTCTGAAAGAAATACCTTGTATGGATGTCCTCAAAGAAATGAGACAGCCATGATAGTTAGCCACTTGAAAGTAATTCAGATACAGTCCCCATTTGGCGGGGTCGAAGAGTGCAAATCAAATTATATTCTTCCAGAGGACCTGGGGATATCAAGACAATTAGGGAGCCCTACTTTTTGCTTTTTAATTGATGTAAAATTTACATGTGGTGAAATGCACTGATGTTAAGTATACTTCTGTAGCCAAACCAAGTTAAGATACAGAACATTTCTATCATCCAGATTTTTTCATGCCCCATCCAGTCAACCTCTACCCCCACTGGCAAACACTTGCTGATTTCTATCACTGTAGAATATTTTTTCCTGTTCTTGAACTTCATATAAATGGAATCATAGAGTATGTCTACTCTTTCGTGTCTGGGTTCTGTCTCCCAACAGTTTTATGTTGTTGTGTGTATGAGTCCTTCATTCTTCCTTTATTGCTGGGTAGTATTCTGTTATATGAGTAGACCCAATTTGTTGATCCATTTTCCTGTTGACAGATATTTGGATTGTTTTCACCTTTTTGGCTGTTATGAATATTAGGCTGCTGTGAATAAGTTCTCTCTCACCCTTATTCCTTTTAGGCTTAATCACTGGGCCATACAGTAGGTGTATTTTAATCTTTATAAGAAACTTTCAAGCAGTCTTCCAAAGTAACTGTACCATTGTACACTCCAACCAGCAGTGGATGAGAGTTCCAGGTGCTCCAGTTCCTTCTCAACATTTGGATATTGTTGGTTTTCCTAATTTTAGCCATTCTGCTGGATATGAAATGGTATCTCATTGTGATTTTGTGTGTGTGTGTGTGTGTGTGTGTGTGTGTGGAAGACTGGCTCTGACCTAACATCCATTGCCAATTTTCCTCTTTTTGCTGAGGAATATTAGCTCAGAGCTAACATCTGTGCCCATCTTCCCCTATTTTGTGTGTGGGTTGCCGCCACAGCATGGCTTGATGAGCAGTGCGTAGGTCCCCGCCTGGGACTTGAACCTGGAAACCCCAGGCTGCTGAAGTGAAGCACGCAAACTTAACCACTACGCCACCCAGCCAGCCCCCTCATTGTGATTTTTAATTTGCATTTCCTTGTTGACTAACATGTTCTTATTGGCCATTTGTATCTCTTCCTTTTTGAAGTATCTGTTCAGTCTTTTACTCTTTTTATTTTTCTTTTGACCATTTTTAAATTGAATCTTTTGCCTTATTATTATTGATTGGTAGGAGTTTTATATATATATATATATATATATATATTCTGGATAAAATTCTTCTGTCAGAAATTTGTAATGCAAATATATTCTTCCAGTCTATGGCTTAGCTTTCATTTTCTTAAAAATGTCTTTTGATGAACAGAAGGTTTTAATTTCAAAGTAACTTAATTAATCAAAATTTCCCCCTATACTATCAGTACTTTTTGTTTCCTAAGTAATCTGCCTCCTGAAGGTTGTGAAGATGTCCTTCTGTGTTTTCTTTTAGAAGCATTATAGTTTTAGCTTTTATGCTTTGGTCTATGATCCATCTCAAATTAATTTTTGTGTATCAGGTAGAGATCAAGATTCCTTTTTTTACATATGTTTTCCCAGTTGTTCCAGCATGATTTGTTGAAAAGACTTTCCCTCCCTCATTGAATTGCTTTGGTGCCTTTATTGAAAATCAGTTGTCCATATATGTGTGGGTCTGTTTCAGAGGAACCTAAAGAATGTTTGTATAGACCACATGTGGCATGCACTAAAGCTGGGAAATAACAGTTCACATTGGTCAACCTATTAATAATCCTCAAGTGACTGGCAGTCTTGAACTTGTATATCACGGAACATTTGTGTCACAGGTCACTGACAAAAGCTGTGTGGGGGCCATTTTTTGCTTATTTTATAAAGCTAACCCAGCTGAGGCCTACAGAAGTTCCAGCATTCCGACATTAAATGTAATGTTCTTATCTGCACAGAAATATACCATCAAATCTGTGAGATCCAGCCTGAGCCTGCAGGCAACCTCAAGAGAACTAAATATTTGAACTTAAGTTTTCTTATTTGAAAACTTGAATATGCATGAAATTCAAAATGACTGATTTGGAGCTCATTATAATTAAATGTGGGTCAGACAAAAAAATACTACTCTTAAGGAAATTTTTCACAATGTAAAGAAGCTTGTGAAGAAAAATTGTTTTAGTAACTTGTGCCTATTGTATGCAAAAATAGCTCTGCTGACTTTATTTTTTATTTATTTATTTTATAAGCATCATAATACTTTTATTTATTTATTTATTTATTTATTTATTTATTTATTTTGTGAGGAAGATCAGCCCTGAGCTAACATCCATGCTAATCCTCCTTTTTTTGCTGAGGAAGACTGGCTCTGAGCTAACATCTATTGCCAATCCTCCTCCTTTTTTTTTCCCCCAAAGCCCCAGTAGATAGTTGTATGTCACAGTCGCACATCCTTCTAGTTGCTGTGTGTGGGACGTGGCCTCAGCAATGGCCAGCAATGGCCGGAGAAGCGGTGCGTCGGTGCGCGCCCAGGATCCGAACCCGGGCAGCCAGTAGCAGAGCGCGCGCACTTAACCGCTAAGCCACGGGGCGGGCCCCTCTGCTGACTTTAAACAAGTCTTATCCATGAGTAGAATCTCTACTCAGAAAGGTTCTTGTAAACAGTTTTACTTGGCATTTTTACTTGAATGTAGTAAAAAACCATTTTCTTTTAAAATATTTCTTGATTTGAAAACTGAAGGTTGAATAGAGTAGGAAACACCAAAATTATTCCGTTAGAGGGGTAGAATTAAATGGTAATGATCTCTTTTTGAGACCCTAAATTTTAGAATTCGTGTTTTCATGGTGTGGCAGTGCAGTGAGGTGGTTGAGCGCAGGGCTCCAACGCTGGACAGCCTGGGTCCAGACAGCAACTCTACTGGTCCCCACGACATGGGAGTGAGCCCCTCTGTGTGTCTCCCTACAAACCAGAGAATCAGAGCGCCTGCCTCAAGTTTAAGGACACAAAAGGCCAAAGAGCTGTGCCTGGGTTATCATAGTGAACACTGTGTAACTGTTGGCCTGTAGTAATATCATATTACTTTTATAATAAAAGCACACAAAAAAGGAATCTTTTTTTTAAAAGAAGAAATTAAAAAGCAAACGTAGATCACACTTTCCTATGATTCAGATCCCTCACTGTTCTGGGGTTGGTTGAATTGGTCAGGTTTGACTATTAGTTCTCATTCTCTCCCAAAAGGATATAGAATTAAAGATTTTTCTTTTGAGCTCCTTGGGAGATGCATTTCCTGAAAATACCAGAGGTGCTTCAGATTAATGACTAGAATTACTTTTGTCTCAATGAAAAGACTTTACAGGGAAAGATAGTCCCAAAATTCACACCTTCCTCTCCTCCCACTTTGCTCAGTTAGCTCAAGTGAAACACAACATTCACTCCCTGGAAATACCACCTTCCCTCGCCTGTGTTTGGACTTGTACGGTTGCGCTCAGCTCCTGGCCCCTGTTTTTGCTTTCTCTAGCAATTTCCTGGCCAGAGCAGGAACAGGAGCCGAATCTGGGAGAAGTGACTGTGACAGGCGTTTTCCCCCACCTGTGCTTCCCCACACGCCTTTGGAAGGAGGGACGTATCTGACCCTCTGTAATCCTGCGTGCACAGTTAGCAGGCTGGACAATATCAGAAAGCAAAATCCAGCTCAGACCAAACGTGAAGGTTGTTCATGCTCCACTAATGATGTAATTCCAGTTGAAATATGCTTTTTTGGTTACATATACAACGTGAGTTTGACTATAGAATGAAGAGTGAGCTTTCTACACATTGTCGCAGGATGGCCATCATAATCTATGTGAAGCATTTTTCTTTGCTCTACGTATGCAGTTAAGGCCTAAGGAAAATTGATATTATTACAGCTGACTTACCTGATCTTACTGCATTGAAGATGAGACTGGTCATGAGGTCTGCTTAGAGCAATCAAGTTTTTGTTTATGTTCTCAGTGTTGTTTGGTTAAAGCCACAGATGTACAGAGTGGCATGTGGCTCTCATGATTTGACAAATGGGAGAAACACGTTTGACAGGGTAACTTTCTACTATGTGGTGGCTGCTCCCTGCTATCCCAGTCCCCTCTCGTCTCCCAGCAGCTCTGTACACGTGACTCATTCTCCCTCCTCCACCTTACTCCTCCACCTCACTCCTCCACCTCACTTTTTATTCTCTGTAGCTGGCCACCCCTCCTACGTCACAGAGAAAATAGAAGCCACAAGGTGAACTCTCTCAGGTTCTTGCCCTAAATCGACACACTTCGTCTGCACCTGCCTTGTTTTCTTTGCCTCCTGTTTCAGTGGAAGGAGGAGTGCTTCCTCATGTCCAAGGCTGTGAATCCCATCCGCTCTCACCTTCTTGGAGACTCTTTCTCTCTGACCTTATACCCACTATTCGCCATTGACTTTTTCCTGTGAGCATTTAAACCTACTCAAGTCTTAACAATTAAAAAAAAAACACAGGCCTTCGATATTGCCTTGCCTTTCGGTTACTTCTCCACTGACTTCTCCCGCCAGGGCCAAACTTCTTGGAAGAATTGTCTGTATTTGCTGCATCCGTTTCCTCACTCCTGCCCCCTCTTCGGGCTACACCAATCTGGCTGTTGCACATGTGACCAAACTGACACTACTCTGGCCAAGGCTGGTAGTTGCCTTGCTGTCCTTCTGTTGACACATTTGTCAGATATATTTGGATTCTTGTCTTCCATGACCTCTCAGCGGTGACTGTGTTTGATGTACTCTCCTCTCTGGCCTCCTAGACCCCGCCCTGTCTCTCTGGATTTTCTTCCTGTTGCACTTCACGGGTTCTTTCTGTCCATCTCTAAGCTCCATGCTTTGTATTCAGATGCCAACTGGACATTTCCACTTCGATATCTTCCTGGCACCTCATCTCCAACAGATTCCACACTGATCCAAGTTACCCAAACTTGAAACCTGTTGACTTATTGGCCCTTCTCTCTCCTCATCTTCCACATGCACAAAGAAACCACATCTGGTCAAAACCCTACACATCTACAGTTCTCAAATCCGTCAACTTTGTCTGTCTCCCGTGTGTCCTTCTTGGTTACCATCACCTTTTACCTAAACTGATGCATTGGCAACCCTCTCTCTACTATTGGTTTTCTTCCCTAATCCGTTCTCCTGACTGCATTCACAGTGATGCTTCTAAAAAGCACCCTCATCATGTCACTTCTCTGCTTAAACTCTTAGCCATTTCTTTTCTTTCTTTTTTTTTTTTTTGGTGAGGAAGATTAGCCCTGAGCTAACATCCATTGCCAGTCCTCCTCTTTTTGCTGAGGAAGATTGGCCCTGGGCTAACATCCATGCCCATCTTCCTCTACTTTATATGGGATGCCGCCACGGCATGGCTTGACAAGTGGTGCGTCCGTCCGCGCCTGGGATCCGAACCTGCAAACCCTGGGCCGCCCAAGCGGAGCACGTGAACTTAACCACTACGCCACCGGGCCAGCCCCAAACTCTTACCCATTTCTATTCCTGTACCCACATTGACTGGGGCCTCTGCGGAGTATGTGTTCTCGCCCTCTTTGTAAACAAGTCATCAAAGCACTAGAATTCACGGAGAGATGGAGAAGAGAATTATTTCCCCCTCCACAGAGCAGAGCATAATGAAAATCCCAACCAGACGTCAGTCACTCCCACCTTCCAAAAGTTCCTGATCATGGGCTTCCTATCCCTCCCATCCTTCCATCCTTTCATCCTCCCATCCTTCCCCCACTCAACTGTTTGTGCTTCCCAGCCCCTCCCACCTGTACTACTCCTGTTCTGTCTACCTCCTTTTTCTTATTCAGAGCAGCTTAGCTCTTTCCTGAATGTTCTCATCCTTAAATTTCATCCTTGTCTTGCCTTAGTTTGGGTTACCCTCAAGGCAGATTCTGAACAAGGATGCGGTCTGGTGTGACTCTACTATGTAAGAGCTATGTGACCTCTCTGCCTTGGTTTTCTCATCTTTAAAATCCTACTTTATAAGATTGTAGTGAAAATTAAATTAATTTGTGCATGGAAAGTGCTTAAAACTCTGTCTGACCCATAGTAGTAGTCAATCAAGGTAGCTACAATGATGATAATAACTACTATTATTATTAAAAATGTCACTTCTTACAGGTTTCCAACCTCAATCTATCTAGAACAGATTGAAACCTGCTTTTATGGGTACCAGTAGCACCCTATGCCTCCTTTAAATCATAATTACTCGTTTGATGAGGGAAGGATGGTGACATCCTGTTCACCATCCAGCACCTCGCCCAGTGCCTAGTATGTAGTATATAGTATGTACTATGTACTCGATAAATATTTTTTGAAAGGAACTAATCAATCAAATGACTTGGGGAAAGAATATTCCAATTATGCTATGCTTCTTACCTTTAATAAACTGCCCATTTGAAAAATAAAACATAAAACGTAGCTATGCTCCAGGGGTGTGTCTTTAAATCCAGCACGACTGGAGGGAGCCTGGGCAAGCTCTGTGGGTGTATGTGTCCCTGGAACAGCTCTACCTAAGGGCCTTTGTCCAGCTCCAAAATTCTTCAGTTCTAGGGTAACTGTGCAGTAAGGCTAGAGTACATTTTTAGGACACCCAGGATTTCCCTCGTAGTTAGGTTTTTTCCTGTTGGCTGATGAGAAAATGTCATCTTGTTGTTTGGACTTGCAGGTTCTTTCCTAGTTGCGGGGAATTTTTCAAGCTGGCTATAATGAGAGGGTCTCAGAAAACCACAGAGAGGTCTGGTATGTTCTCTTCAAGTTAAACATAATGTCCCTTCTTATTTTCGCTTTTGATCTTCTGTGTTTCTGAGCTGACTTCTATAATTTTATCTGGAGAATCTAGTATCAGAAATAAGGCCTATTTTATTTTTATGCCTACATCCTTGACATCCTTTAAACTTGCTTTCATGTCACATCAGAAGCCTTCTTCAGGACTGCTAATTCTAATGACTTCTTCCCTTCCTTCCTCCCTTCCTGCCTTCTTCCCTTCCTCCCTTCCTCTCTCCCTCCCTCCTTCGTTTCTTTCAGTATATATATATTTTTTAATTGTGATAAAATACATACAATATAAAATTTACGGTCTTAACTGTTTTTATGTGTACAGTTTAGTGGTATTAAGTACATTCATACTATTGAACAGCCATCACCATCATCTATCCCCAGAACTCTTTCATCTTGCAAAACCGAAACTCCTTACCCATTAAACACTAACTCCTCTTTCCCCCTGCTCCCCAGCCCCGGGCAACCACCATTATACTTTCTGTCTCTATGAATTTGACCACTTCAGCAACCTCATTTGAAGAGGATTCATACGGTGTTTGTCTTTTTGTGACTGGCTTGTTTCACGTAGCATAATATCCTCAAGGTTCAACCATGGTGTAGCATGTGTCAGAATTTCCTTCCTTTTTAAGGCTGAGTAATAGTCCATTATATTTCTGTTCTACATTTTGTTTATCTCTTTACCTGTTGGTAGACACTTGGGTTGCTTCCACCTTTTGGCTGTTATGAATAATGCCTCCATGAGCATACATATACAGATATCTCTTTAAGACCTTTCTTTCAATTATTTTGGATCTAATGATTTCTTCAACCTTCTCTCTTGATGCTTCTGTTGTTTTCATGGACTCCTGCCTTCCTCTTTTGTCCATTTACTATCCCCTCACCCCCATTAACCTTCTTTGCCATTTTCCTAATAATGTCCTGTGGTTGAGATCCTCGTGCTTCAGTATGATCCTCACAGACCTGCCACATGGAGAAAAGTCTGACAATTAAGAAATAGGATTTGTTCCCACCTCCTACACACTCACCAATTCCTACTCATTTCTGAAGGCATACCAGTGGTTCCTAAATTAAAAAAAAAAAAAAAAGTCCCTTAGTAATAGGGCAGATTTTTGTGGCTATTGACCTTCTGTATTTTGAAATTTAACTGTTAATAGTATCGTCTTCTAGGGGCTGGCCCAACGGCGCAAGCAGTTAAGTGCGCACGCTCCACTGTGGAGGCCCGGGGTTCACCGGTTCGGATCCCGGGCGTGCACCAACGCACCGCTTGGCAAGCCATGCTGTGGCGGCGTCCCATATAAAGTGGAGGAAGATGGGCATGGATGTTAGCCCAGGGCCAGTCTTCCTCAGCAAAAAAAAACAGGAGGATTGGCAGATGTTAGCACAGGGCTGATCTTCCTCACCAAAAAAAAAAAAAAAAATAGTATCGTCTTCTTAATGTATCAGTCCTATAATTACGATAGTGTTGTTTATTTATTCTCATGAAAACAATATATCACAATCATAGAAAACTTGTAAGGTATAGAAAAAATATTACACACAATAGCACTACCTAAAGGCAGCCACTGTTAACACCTTGATGTATATTCTTCTGGTCTTTTTAATGTGAATTTTTACATATTTAAGATCATATTGTTTTGCACTTAATAATAAAGTATAAGCATTCTCTTGTTAAAAGTTCTTTGTAAATATTTTAATTATTTTATATGACTGAGAAATATTTATAGGGTGTTCATTAGCTTAAATAACATTTTTCCAATTAGCAAAAGAATGTTTCTTAGAGAAAACGTCAAATATCTCGATATTATAGAGACGTACCAAAAAATCTAAATTCTCTGTCTGTCCCTTCTTAAGCTTTTTAAATGTATTCTTTTCCAGTCTCTCTTTGGGATCAGCTTCTCTACCCTCCTCCCCCCACCCTGACCTGCCATTTTTCAGTCCCTCCCTCTCTCTCCTTGCTAACTTCCTTTCTTACCTAGCAACATCGATATCATGTTTATATACAATTTTATATCCAGCATTTTCACCTAACATTATATTTTGTGAGTATATCATTAAATATTGTCCAAAACCGTTATTGAAATATATGAATTTACTATAGTTTATTTAATCACATGCTCCCCTCCACTTTTGGATATTCCCAATTTTATATGATTGTAAGTACGTCCTCATACAGTTATTTTCCTGTGTTTCTATGATTGTTTCTTCGGGAGGTATTTATAGACATGTTATGAGTCAGAACAGTTTTAAGGTTTATAAAAAGATACTGCTGATTTCCTGAAATGATTATCTCATCACTAGCTTTACTCATTTTGTTGTCCATCCTTGTGAATTTGATTGGTAAAAAAAAAATCTTGGTGTTTGCTAGTGAAATTCAACACTTTTTCATGTTAACTGGCCTTTTATATTTTGGGGTGAATAGTCTGTTAATATCTTTTACCTTTTACATTTATAAGTAATATAAAGTATATTATCCTATTGCAAGTATTTAGTTTGTTTTTTGCCTTTCAGTTTTGTCTGCTGCTTTTGGACATACAGGGGTTTTGCATATCAGTGTAATCAGATGGATTCAGATTACCTTGCCTTTTGTTGCTTTTTTTCATTGCTTTCATAAAGCTAAGAGTTATTTTACTATCTCAAGTTCAGAAGTATTTTCTTCTGTTTTCTTTTTTTTTTTTTTACATTTAACTCTTTAATCTCCATAGAATTAATTTTGTTGAAGGTTATAAAGTAGGAGTTGATTTTATTTTTTCTAGAATATTATCTTGTTCTCATGTTTGTCCAAAATCCCAGTAAAGCTGTGATGCAAGCCAAAACAAGTGATTTTTCTTATTTTAGTGCCTTGATTTTCCCACCGGAAAAAATGAGGAGACTGTGTTATATCTGTGGAAGGGAGGAGCCAGGAAAAGGGCCTGGTCCCGTCTCAGAAGCTTTACCCCTCAGCCTCGAACTTGCCCTGCCTCTTCCCAGCTCAGGAAGTCTGATGCTCAGTACAGGCTGGTGGGGGACAGACAGCAGCAGTAATGAGGGTCAGAGGGCCTATGAGTTAGGGACTAGATGGTCCAGGGTGAGCCTCTCCGAGTCTTGACCCTGTTTCAGTTGTCCACCACTAGGATAAGGAACAAAGATTGGCTCACTGGAGACCGGCTTGAACTCAGGTTATAGCTGTAAGGCTGCATGTAGTGAGAAAGAGCCCCAGCCTAGGAGAGTCAGCAGTCTTGGGTCCAGTTTCAGCTGTCAGTCAACTATCTGTGTAACATGGGAATGTCTCCTAACTTCTCTAATTTCCTGATTTATAGAATTAGGAGTTGAGGTATATACTCACTGAGATTTATTCTCAGTAAATTATGGTCTAGGCAAGTGGCAGAGCTAGGTTGTACTGTGAATCTGTTAGCAGATATTTCTTGGTAACTAGTTCATCTTTCCTTAATTCAGTCAACCAGTATGATAGCAAGTTTAGTAAGATGATCACAGTGTCATTTAATACTCTGCCTTGGAGAATTTGTGCTTCCTACCTTTCCTGACTGTTCTTAACTACCCACACTTCCTTTCTGAAAGGCTCCTGTTTCTCCTAATAATTTCTTCTTTCGCCCAACTACCCCTTGTGTCTAAGAATTAAAGAAAGATAAGCTAGTAATCAAGAAATACCCAGAACTGATTCCAGTCACTGGCCTTGCCCTGCCATTTGCCCAGAGCTGTGGTATAAATTTTTTTAAAAGGCTGAAAAAAAACCATGAAAAGCATCTTTGAAAAATGTAAAGTGTTAAAGCGATAAAAGTATTAGCCATAAGATACAAACACCTGCTCTCAATCATATTAATTGTTTATTATTGGTGTTAATAAATTATTATTTATATATTAATAACAAAAATTGCATTTAGAAACAAAACAGCCAAGGCCAAACCTTTTGAATTTCAAATATGTTTATACTAATGTACTCTATTTTAGAAAAAGTAGCACAGAGAATATGTTTTAAGTACTTTTTATGTAATAAAGACATCTGTCAGTCAATCCATTATACTTATTAAAGTGTTTTTAACATTCATCTCCCACTTTTTGATTTCCAGAGTGAGTGAACATGGTCTGATATTTGTGGCATAACTTATATAACACACAAGGATAATTCACATACTATTTAATGATGACCCTGTTATAAGCTTAGATACCTCAGATGAAAATTTCTATGACATTGACATTTTCCTCTTGAGAATGTATTTGCTGTAATAAAATACAGTGACCACTTAAAATACAGTGACCACTTGAAATCTACAGAACTTGTGTGGAGTCTGGATAAATCTAAACAGTTTTCTTTTTTATGCTCCAGGAACACACAGCACTGTATATTAAATAAAGTATGAGTATTTATATATAGCTGCAACCAATGTTTTGTTTGATTACACTTACGTATTGCCTGATCTTCAAATAACTTTGAAAAATAGCCTTTAACATAAACTTTGAATGGATATAATCTTCAGAGAAACAGTTCCTTTATTAATTAAACTTTCATTTCTCACTATGCGTTGCTTTGATCTTGTAATATTTTTAAAAATGTCTTGAGGGCTTATTTTCAAGGCTTCCAGACAAATTTTTATTTCTCAAAAGCCATAGTATATTCATGGCTCGGTAAATCCCAAAGACGGTATCTTTAAACCCCTGTTAAGTTTATTTTTCTTAGTGTGCTCGTCTACTGCTTAATTTTCCTTGCTGTGGGTCACGTGATTCCTCCCGTCCATAGCACACGCACTTAAAATGTTCACTTCCTGATTGAGCCATCAAGATTACGTAAAATGTAAATCAGTCTAAATACCTAAGAGCAGGAATTTTAAAGGAAAAATGCTGTTTTCTTTTTCTGTTTCATTATCAATATCTAAAAAATTGCAGTGAGTGTGTGCTTGCCTGTTTGTATTTGGAAACAAGAGACTGTTAAGGATTTTTTTGTCCCTTCCTTTTCAGATTGAATTAGACTTTGCTTTCATTATAAAAATAATGTACCAACTAGATAGACTGTGGGAGTGGTATAGTTGCCGCACCGAAATCAAAATGGTTCCGATGACTGAGAGAGCTGTTCATTTACTTATTACTCTTTTCATGATCTGAATGAAGAACACACCATCTCTCCAAAGGTAACAATTTGAAACTTCAGAATCGTAAATGGCCATTTAGCCTTTCTGCTGCCTGATATTAATGAAAGTAATTTCTAGTAGGCTGCATGACACTTGGTTTATCGTGGATCTTAAACTCCCTCACATTCTCTCAAAGCAGTTTTGAAGTTGTCATAGTAACAGCATGATATTTGGAGGGTCTTTTTAGTAGTTCTTTAGCTAGAGTTAATTAATTTTATTAACTCTGGATGTTTTTCTTTTTACTCCTCTCTGACAGACAAGGGCCATAATTGCTCAAATATGTATCTTGTGTTCTTTATTTCTTGGTGACTATAGTTCAAGGACTTGATGTTTTTTGTAAGTTGTTTCAGGAAAGGAACAAGAATGTTGTCAATTGATTTCATAGAGGTTAGACCTGGGTTTTTAATTTACTTCTCTGTAAAATTGCACTACCATTGTAGGGCCAGAATTTCGTTTTATTTTAAGAGAGGGCTTGTGGGAGATGTTCCCCGAAATTTAATTGTGACTTGCCTCCAGAGGTTACAACTATCCTTTGCTTTGATTCTGATATATCTGGAATAAGAACTGAGGAACACGGAAGGGAAATATGTCAGACTTACAGGAGAATATTATTTCTTTAAAAATGCAGCACTCAGATACAACACCAAAAGCATATTCCACAAAAGAAAGAAAAGTGGATAAATCTGACTGTATCAACATTAAAAATGCAGTACTCTTTGAAACTCTAAAGCATACTAAAATAAATGATCTTCTAGGAAAGTTTTCGGGAATTTTTTATTGGGAGAAAGTAGGTCAGGATCTTCTGTTAGTAAAGCTGTGTGGCAGAAATTCTTGCCAATATGGCTATTGGTGAGAAAGGATGCCCTTCTCTTGGGCAGGGAGAGGGTCAGGAGAAAGAATGGTCTGTACTAGGTCTGGATGCTGAGACTTAAAAAAAGTATCAGATGTTCGATGCTTTTGTTTTCTTGTAAAAGTGATCAGAGCGATGTGGCACTTAATGAAAGGTATCACGTGAGTTCTGTGGTTTAATGCTCATGCCAGCATCCTTACTGTTCTGTGGAGGATTTGTTCAACCGGGGCGATTTAAGACAGTCGGGGTAGCAGTGTGTGCAGCCAACAGCAGTAGAGGTGCTAATGCACGTCCAGTGATGTCAGGAGTTACGAGACAGCGGTTTCAAAACACTGCAGTAAACAAGGTCAAAGTGTCCCATTTTGCTGGAAGAAGGTTTGTTTTTATGAGCTGGACAGTACATGGATGAAGTAATTTTTCAAAGCAAACATCAAATTTGTATTTTTTTTTATTTTTTGGATTTAGAAAAATTAACCAGATGAGATTTAGTAAGGATTACATTTTTAAGCAGAATTGTACTTTTTCCCTGTTTTTTATTGATTTTCTATAGTTTTCACAGAGGAAATGAAAATACTTCTGATCTAGGATTCTTAAATACTGTTTGAGAGAGCAAAATATGACCCAGTACATGGCAGATGCCGATCACAGTCACCGGTAAAATATTCTTTCTAATTGTGTACCTTTTTGCTCTTACTTAGGCAGGCATTTAAGTATGAGAAAGTTAATGGCGCAGAATCCTGCTGACTGCGTGGTTCTCGTCTTAATGCGTTTTCCAACCTTGAACCCGAGAATGCCAGAGGCTCGAGTCTCTGGACACTCATCTGAGCAGTTATCTCCTGGTGGCCTGGTTCCTGAGGTAACAAGTGGGTGTCCCGGGTGTGTGTGTGGTAACAACAGCAGTGGTGCCACGTGGCGCCCAGAGGTTGCCTCGGTCTGTCCTGGGGATTCCTGGTCCCCGGTGCTTCTGAGATGAACTGTGAACTTGGGGCGTCCTGAGAAGAGCAGGCGTTTCGGAGTTCCACAGCAAATCGGGATGTAAGCATAAACACAGCTTTTAAAGTGAAAGCAGGGGCCTTGAGGAAGGAATTACCCTCCTCTCATTCCCGACCTGCTTACTGTGCTGGAAAACAAAGTAAGTTCTGTTTGTTTCTTTGTTAGTCAGTCTCTCCTACGTGTTTTTTCTTGCTAATGTTATTAGACACTCAATATCTGGCAAATGCCAAGGTTTTTTTCCCCTTCACTGGGAAGTAGGATATGAAGTTTGTTAAATGGCTAATTGCTTCTTTTATCTTTTCTATCTCTCTTTCTATATCCAGCGTGCTGGCTTGCTTGTTAGAGATAGTAAGAGATTGAAATTGATTATCAATGAGAAAAGAAAAAGCTCTCTTTTTTTTTTTAAGTGGTCCAAAAACTTTGCCATTAATTAAATGGCAATGGCACAGACAAGGCTTTTTACGTGGTGCAGCCAGGAGCACGTGTAGCCAGACGGCCCTGGTTCAATGCCCTTGTTCCCACTGGGAAGCAGGAGGGGTACAGATAGAAGACAGGTCTGAGGACGGTGTCCCCATGGGGGACCTGCTGAAACTAGGTGGGAACGGCTCCTGGACAAGAGGCTGTAATTTAACCTGTCAGGAAACGGAAGGGAGCTGAAGAATACAAATTATTTAACGATGTTAAAAAAATCAGATTTAATATAAAAATGGGATGAAATGCGTAAAGACCTAATCTTGTCAACAGAAACTGAACTTTTCCTTTGTATTAGAAAGTTTCATGTCTCTGTAGAGTTATAGAAAATGTGTTTAA
The DNA here is from genome assembly GCF_020826845.1 of Diceros bicornis minor. Classification (NCBI taxonomy): domain Eukaryota; kingdom Metazoa; phylum Chordata; class Mammalia; order Perissodactyla; family Rhinocerotidae; genus Diceros; species Diceros bicornis. The sequence continues at coordinate 79,328,362 of NC_080742.1, read as the reverse complement.
TAACTTTTAGAAAATAATTAAGAGGCTTCGTCACCTCTACAGAAGATTCTATGACACCAGCCTAATTCCGACACTTGGCCCCTGTCTTCCAGTTTTGCTTGTTTGTTTTTTATGCTAATCCTGTCTGCAGAGACGTTGCATGGCTTGATAAATCTTTAAAACAAAGTTGTGTGGTTATGAAAATGCAAAACAAATAGAAATGCAGAGTGGTTTGTGATTTGTAATTAAATTACCCTTCCTCATAAAATGGACTGTTTTTACCATGGAATTTTCTTGATTTTTCTTAACTTAAACAGTAACACTTTGAAGGTAGAAGGAGGCAGTGTGACTGTAGTATGGCATTGGAAAGCAAAAATCAGAGGTCTTATTTCTAAATCTAGTATAGAAGACTGTGAATTTAAGTTAGGGCTTCTGTGCCATTGGGAATTCACTTTTTATCTCAAAAGTAGTGATGATAGGACTTGGGGTGTCTGTATTTCATTTGAAACACTCCAGGCTCCCTAGATGAATGTCTGTGAATTATTAATTCAGCAAACATCTTTAAGTACCTTCTTTATGTATAGCATTGTGCTCAGAGCTTTAGATTTTCACAAATTTACGGAGGTTCAGTTTGTAAATTAAAGATTGAGAACAGTTTGAAACAAGTGTGAATGAACAGAGCATTACTATCAAAACGGTTTGTTAAAGATGGTGCCAAGTGAGCAGGGCTGTCCCCTTCTGAGCTGCCCCTCCTAATTAAAGGGGAAGGTGGCTGCCATCTGTCTTCTTTCATTCAAGGCAGTAGGGGGCCTGGGGTGGAAGGAAGCAAACCCCCCCCCCTTTATTTTTTTCCCAGTCTTTTTTATAGTCTGCTTTATCCCTAGCCAGTGACCCAGAAGGTCATTGATGATCTGTCTATCTCAGAATGAATAGTAACATAAGCATGCAAGGCACTTGCAAAAAAAAAAAGTTTATAACACGCATTTATCCATTTAGAATTCTACTTGAATTATGTCTGAGAGTATTGTAATCTCTGTGTTGTTGTCTTTGCCCTTTTTGTTACTGAGGGCACTACTAGCAGGAAAAGTGGGGAGTTTCACTTTTATTGAGTTTGCTTTTTCGTGAAAAACTGTTTACACTCCACTGGGCATAATCAGAAGATGGCAGCATGTAGCTATCCAGTGGGGATGTACAGGAATATTATTCTTATCAAAATCAAGGACACCTGTTAATTATGGTATATACACATCATCTCAAGGGAAATCTCGGACAAGGGTGTTAACAGATGTCCAAGTTAGTCAGTGGTTTACTGCGGCTTCTTGGACAACTCTGAAATAATTCACATTGTTTATCCTTCAGTTAAGCAATAAGCCTTTTAGCCCCTTTCTCATGAGAATAGGTTATGGGAGAATTTAGTGAGTTTGGGGTCATGGCTTAATTGCTTTTGAAATGTTAGAGTACTTGACAAAATGATTGAACTTTGTTGCCTCAGTTTCTACCCCTTTAACTGAAAGAAATATGTGCCACTTTTAGAAATATTTAAGAGAATATGAAATATTTCCTGTCTTTGATAAAAACTTTGTGATAACTGAAAAATTCTAAAATCTTTGGTTATTTCTGTTTTCAGTTTTTATATACTTAAGTCAAGTGTCAACAGTCATCTAAAAAGATTGGGTCTTTACACGCTCTATTTAGCCCCCCAGGCAGTAGATACGGACTTCCCAGAAGATGCTGGTTTTTAGAACTCTTTGTGACATGGAAATGTGGTCTTTCTTAAACCCATAACAATATGTTTGGAAAGCCCAAATATGAGAGTTATGTCTGTAGTTTTATTTAGAGTTTTTTTCAAATTTGTCATCAACTTTGTCATGAGCTTTCTTGGAACCATAGCTGTGCTTATGTTGTTGAATCTGGGACGAGCGATGTGAAGGTTCTGGAGACACTGATGTCAGTCTGTCTGATTGGATGATACCTGAAAAGTAGATCACTTCCTAATCACTGACAGGTACTCAATGCTGAACAGGAAGGTCTTTTTGGCTTTTTCAGGCAATAAATTTGGATATTCAACAAAGTGCTTCACTAACTATCCTTTTTAAGGTGTGATTAAACTAATTCAGTTTTACCCATCGGTATTTATTCAGGGGGACTAAATAAACGAATCAAATGAAGCACATCTATAAAGTGTGACTCTGAAGTAATGTGATTAATGTTTTAACACACACAGCAAAAGACACATAAACATGCAAATGAATGTTGCTGCCTTAAAGTGCTGTGTTAGCTGGGAGGAATTTAAACTTCTACTACGGTGATGCTGTCTTTGCCAGGGACACGTTTAGAACCGTTTGCCATTGCCTTAAGAGCCTTCCATCTTTTTTAAATTATCCATAGTGGTGGAAATTCTCTGTCCTTCGAGGGTAGGAAGGAGCCAGTAGTTCAGTCTGATGAATAGGTTTATCATCAAATAACTGATTTGAGTCATTGATTCATGTAAACATTTACTGAGCCACCTACTACATTCCAGTGGTAAGTACTACAGAGTCAAAAATGAGCATGTCGTGGACCTGGCCCTCCCAAAAGACACAGTTTAGTGGGATAAATGACATATAAAGAGATAACATTATAGACTAACAAGTGCTATGACAGAGGTACATGTGGTGTACCTAGAGTCCAAAGGGGGGCTAAAATAAAATTTGATGGAAAAATGAGAATTGTTCTGTACATGATTTGTAAAGTGGCTTACATAATAGAATTTCGGAAATTAAAGCCCTGAGAAATCTCTTCTATTTTAAGGATGAGGAGATTGGAATTTATTTCTGAAATTCTTGAATTCTCAGCCAGTTGAAGGCCTTAGGAGAAAAGGCGTTCACTCTATAATAGACATTTTTTTTTTTTTTAACCAAAAGAAGTTGTGACTATATAAAAGGTGAGTCTAAAAAAGGTTTTGGACATTGTTAGAATAACTCTGTATTCTCCAAAGGAGACTATTTTGAAGAATGATTCTTCTTTACATGTTAAAATTGAGTACTTTGACATACTAAATATACCAAAGCACTATTACATGTCATGGTTATTGCTGAGAATGAGTGTGTAGCTTGTGAGAGATAGTGAACTTGAAGCTTGCTTGCATCTCTGAGTATACTGTGAGAGAGAAAAGGCTTCTTCACATCCTCTTTCCTGTTTTATTCCATGAGGACAGACTTTCTGTCCTATAGCCAATAATTGATCTCCCCCGTGGATAGGTTCATTTAACAGTTACGTGTGGAGTGTCACTCTGTGCCAGGCACTGTTCTAGGAGCTGATCAGAAGCTAAGCTGATTGATTGCAGACCCCGGATGCTGACCTCCTCTGTAGGTCTCTACAGTCAGCCTCCGTTTCCTGGGTGCTTTTCTTGAGCTTGACAGCAGGGCCTGAACATGATGCTGCCCTTGAAGAGCTTGGAGCTAAGGTTCTGTGCATGGATAAAGTTAGGATAAATGTAGAGAAGAGAGATAAGTGTATAAAAATAGATACGTAAATTAAACACACCACACATTTGTACAAAAGAGAGATTATGGCTGTGGTGATCAAGAAATGTGTCAAGGACTAAGGAGCATTTGAGCCAGACGTTGAAAGAAAGGTAGTGTTGGACTGGAGGACTTGGAGGGAGAGTGTCCGAGTCCAAGGAAACAGGAACAAAGGCATGGAGAGGGATGGGAAATACCGGTGTACAGAGTGGGCAGTAACTGATTTGTCGTTGCTGGGCAACAGTGTGTGTAAAAGTGACTAATGAGAAGATAAGGCAGCAAAGGTCTGTTGAGGCCAGGTCTGGGAGAGCTATGAGTGTCGTATGACTAAACGATTTAAACTTTATACTGAGTGATTGGGGAGCAGCTGAAGAATTTTGGTCAGGAGAGTGACAATAGAGTTTCTCCTGTAAGAAGCCTAGTCTGGTATCAGTGTGTGGGCTGGTTTGGGCAGTGAGAGAACCAGAGCCAGCGAAGCCGTGAGAGCTGTTGTGGTAGTCCAGGAAGGAGGTGAAGAGGGCCTACATGGGGGGGACAATTGGAGTGGAGAAAACTAGATAGATTCAAGAGACAGGATTTAGGAACTGCCTGGATAATAGGGGTTGGCTGGTGGGGAGGAAGATGGAAGCAAAAATAACTCCAGAGTTTTGAACTCAGGTGCCATTTATTACTTCTATGCCTTTTGCCAGGAATTTCACATAGATTAGCTTGTTCAATTTTATCGTAAACCTGTAAGGTTGGTATTTTTGTCCTTATTTCAGAGATAAGAACACTAAGGCTCAGAGAAAGATTTGTCTAAAGTTGTATAGCTAATAGGGTATAGAACAGGGCATTACAGGCATCCCTGTTTCCATTCTTGTGTTTTTTCTACTCCATTGGGTTTGGAAGAGAGTAGATGTGAGAAAGAAGATGATCTCTATCCATTTTGTACATCCTCAGTTTAGGTGCTGGTAAGATGTCCATCAGGCGAATGGAGATGTGGACATGCATCTTAAGGATGGAGTTAGGAAGATCAGAGATAGGAGTTTAAGAATCAACTGCATGCTCAGCGGTTAGGTGCGCGCGCTCCGCTGCTGGCGGCCCGGGTTCGGATCCCGGGCGCGCACTGAGGCACCGCTTCTCCCGCCATTCTGAGGCTGCGTCCCGCATACAGCAACTAGAAGGCTGTGCAACTATGACAATACAACTATCTACTGGGGCTTTGGGGGAAATAAATAAATAAATAAAAATTAAAAAAAAAAAAAAGAATCAGCTACATGTTCATTTATTCAACAAATACTTGTTGAGCGTCGTTGTGGACCAGCCCTGCATGGCCGTGAGAATACATCGGTGAACGAGGGAGCTGTAGTCTCGCTTCATAGAACTACAGGCTAGTGAGGGAGAGTCCGTACTGTGGGTTGAGTGTAATGCAGGGGGGAAGTACAGATTTGCTATAGAAGTACCTACCAGGGGGACCTAACCAAGCCTGGGGACAGGGAAAATCTCTAAAGGAAGTTGTAATACTTAATGTGATGCTCAAATGATGAGTGCCAAGATAAAAGTGAGAAAAAAGTATATTTTAAGCAGGGGAACTACAGTGTAGTAAGACCCAGGGGCAAGAGAGAAACATGGTACATCTGAAGAACTGGAAATTATGTGTGGCTGGAATGGAGGGAACACTGCAAGGAAATAAGGCTGGAGAGAGGTAGGCAGCAGCTAGATCAAGAAATGCCTCAGAAACTGTGTTGGGGAATCTGGTCCTTTTCTTAAGGACATAGGGAAGTGTTAGTGAATTTTAAGCACTGGGGTGACATGCTTAGACTCTGTCTACTGAAGAATAGATTTTAGGGAAGCAAGTACTGGAAACAGGAAAACTGGTTAGGAAGCCATTAGAGAGAGGAATCTGGGTGAGACATGATGGTGATTTGGATAGAGAAGAGAGACTTTGATTGAATTTAAGGTTGGTAGCTGTGTCGGAATTTGGGGATTTGTTGGATATGGAAGATGAGGGAGAGAGAAGAATACAAGTTAACATGTAAGTTTCTGACTGGGACAGCTGGGTTGTTGATGGTACTTACCTATGGGACACAGTGGGAGGATCAGATTTGGGGTTTAGGATTATTAGGTTTCATTATCCCAAGTAACTAACTGGTATCCTAAGTGATTGATAAAGGGAGCTGAAGGATAGGAGGTTGTGGTCAGAAAGAGGAATGTCAGAATTTATTATTTCAGAAGTGAAGCAGTTCAAATGATAATAAAAGAAGAAGGTCATTAGAGTGGGTGAGTAAAGTGGAGGGGAGAGGCTGGCTACGGGAGATGAGGAGGTTAAGGAACTAAGAGACCCGGTGCTGGATGGGTTTTTCGTATGCAAGTTGTGGTCACACAGGTTGTTGGCAGGACTTGGAGCAGAAGGTCGGCATGTAGGTTGGTCACTACCTGTTGAGTAAGGATAGGGGTTGGGCACTGAGGTGTGCATTGAAAATGTGACTTCCATGGACTCTGTGCACAGTGTTAGAGAAGAGGAACAAGAGAACAAGGGGAAGAATGAAAAGGACCTGGGACTGAACCTCTGAGAGGAGGTAATGGTGGGAGGAGACCAGGGAGGTGTTTTCAAAGGGAAAACAGGAAAGTTCAGAGTCCTAGAAGGCCAAAGGAGGTCAGTGCAGAAGAAGGAAGTGTTCAGCAGTGCCCTGCTAAAGCAAGGCTAAGGAGGATAGGACTGGTGAGAGGGCATTCGGGTTGGTGAGCCCGGAGTCACTAGTGCCTTTAAGAGGGCTGTTCCTTGGAGTGATAGAAGTGGAAGGGGCGTGCAAGAAAGTAAGGAGTGAATGGAAGTCAGTAAGTATAGGCAGCAAGTATAACCTATACTTGTAAAAATATTAGGTTGAAAGAAAAGACAAAGAGACTTATGGTAGCTTGAAGAATTTGAATGTATTGTAGCATCTAGTAATGTGTCTTACTGTTTAATATTTTTTGACAGTCTTCTAGTATTCTCTGCTGTGTGCCCTTGGTCAAATTATTGACCCTTTCTGTGCTTTATTTGTACAATGAGAACCTGCCTCATAGGATTGTTGTGAGGATTAAATGAGTTGTAAAGCAGTGTCTTGCACATAGTAAGTGCTCTATAAATGATTGTTAATAAAAGCAAAGAAGGAAACTAATACAGGTATGTACCAGCCATCACATTTTAGGCACTTTTCCCTGAGTATTCACAATAATTCTGTATTGCAAGTGGTAGCGACCTCATCCTACAAACAAAACAGAGGTCTGGAGGGTTTTAAGTATTCCAGGTTATGCTGCCAACGAGTGGTGGAATTGGGATTCTTCGGCCTGACTTGAAGTTGATGGTCCTCCCACTGCACCGTGCTGCATCCTTGGGCTGTTGCCGAAAGAACGTTGGACTTGAAGCCTTCCGTGGCGGGAGGCTGAGGAGCAGCTCTTCTAGATGGGGTGTGCACGGTGCACGCTGCATAACGCCCACCGCGTTTGTGTCACTCATTTGTCTGGGATAAGGCCCTTAGAGGATTGAGTTTGCAACCCCTGTTCTAAAGGCTTATCCTTTCTGTGGACTGGAGTGCATTCTCCTGATTCATCTTACTGTTCAGATGCCATCTTCTTCTATATCTGCTTTAAAGGTTTTCTTCAGACTCAGAATTCATCTCTAAAGAAATGGCTGCCTCATCTGAATTTATTGCCTTTAATCTGATCTCAGAAAGTGAAGTTGCTGTATAATCCAGAGGCTTTTCTTGCAACAAAGAACCATTGGAGCATCATCTCTTTTGAAAGGACAGTGTGATGGTTAATTTTATGTGTCAACTTGGTTAGGTCACAGTACCCAGATGTTTGGTGGAACACCAGTCTACATGTCGCTGTGAAGGAGTTTTTAGATGAGATTAACATTTACATCAGTAGATGTTGAGTAAAGCAAATTATCCTCCATAATGTGTGTGGGCCTCATCCATTCAGTTGACAGCCTTAAGAGAAAAGATTGATGTCCCCTAAGGAAGAAGGAATTCTGCCTCCAGACTGCCTTCCTCGTTGAGACTGCAACATCAGCTTTTCGCTGGGTCACCAGCCTGCCCTGCAGATTTTGGATTTGCCAACCCCCATGATCGCCTGAGCCAATTCCCTAAAATAAATCTCTCAATCATTCTCTGTCTCTCCCTCTCTCCTCCCACACACACCACACATATCCTGTTGGTTCTGATCTGACTGATATAGATAGGAAGATACAGAAATTTAAATTGTTTGGCTGCTGTTGGTATTAGCAAAAAACTGTACCAGACCTCTCTAGGCATTCTTGGTGTATATGTATATTGCTTGTTGTATAGATGAGGAAAGTGAATTATGGAAGGGATGTGGTGTACCCACTGTGATGCAGAAGGTTGATGGGAGAGCCAAGCAGAGAACTCAGTTTCCTCTGGCGTGGTTCAGTCGCTTTCTTGCTATTTGGCTCTCTTGTTTTTATTAGCAAGATAATAAGGTTACTGGGTTTGCCACGCATAGTTGTTGCTAACATTTATGGAATATTTTCTATATGTCATGTCCTATTCTAATTGCTTTACAGATGTTGTGATTTTAATTCTTACAACTACTCAATGAGATCGGGACTGATATTAACCCCATTTTACAGATTTTAAACACTGAGTCCCAGTGAGCAACAGGGTCATTGCTGCACAGCTAGTGAGTGACAGGGCCGGGCCTGGGGCCTGGGGCCTGGGCAGCCCGGCTGCAGAGGTTGTGCTCTTTAGCCGTTCTACTCTACTACTTCTCAGCTTCAGACGTCCTGAACATAGCTCTTCATCTGACCCTTTTGCATTAGGCAGAACATTCATTATGGTAATGGTGCTTTTGGCAGGGCTTGTTTTCATAGAGAAAATGCTTATAAGTTATTTTTCAAGAGGTCATCCAATAATGCTTGCTACCTTGTTGAGAAAGAGAAAACATTCCCATTACAGCAACAGTATGGGCCTCTTGGGTATATTTTTAACAACTAGACTTTCCTGTCTAGCTTAGTGACACTAGTGGCCATCTGATTTACCAGAAATCATACAGAAATGTGATAAAGTGGTGATGTGAGTTAGTTCCTTGTCCAGCGGTTGTGTGTGTTCTGGGAAAGAAGATAGCAAACTTCTTTGTGTGTGTGTCCCTTGGTTCTCTGAGTTATGACACCATCATAATTGCCGGTTACTGGGCCTTCGGTGTGCCGGGACTGCTTTAAGTGCTGTACAAACACAATCTCACAGAGTCTTCTCAACATTATCATCCCATTTTACATATAAAGAAAGCAATGATTAGAGAGTTAAATGTTTCCAAGGTAGATAGCAGAGCAGGATTTAAATATCTTAATGTCAACGAGGGCATTGAGCTCACCACCATATTCCAGCATCTACCAGGTTCCTGACACAAGATAGGTGCTTAATGCATGTTTGTTGAATGACTGACAGACACACTCTCTTCCCTGTGATCACTACCAAATAGCGATGGGGCCAGGGAGAGAGCATTGACCTGTGAGGGTGTTATGGACTCGTGTGGATTTAGCCCTCAGGCACCTATTCGAGGATATGTTCTCTTTCCATGCTTCAAGATGAGCATATCAGCCTGGGCTTCAGTCAGCTACTGCATGGCTCTGTCATGACTCTCTCCTTCCCCGAAGAAATCTAGATATTGTGTACATCCCCATCATTAGCATTCAGGACCAGTTTTTATAGCTTGTACTCCACACTGGTCTAGGACAAGATCTGAATAATACTGGTACTTTTCAGAAATCATAAAATTACATATTTTTAAAACGTTGCTAAAGTTCTCTGTTTCTTCCATCATTCCAGATTGCTCTCTGTCTCTTTCTCTCTTTCTCTCATTCTCTCTCTTTACATACACACTCACGCACACCTTAGTTTGTCACCTATCTCAGAAACATATCTCCTTTCTTTTTATGAAATACATGGTAATACATGGAAAACCTCTTCATAAACCAGAACTGTATTATTTATACTTATATTTCATCCCATTTTTTTTCTCAAAGTTTATTTCCTTTGCTTCTCATAACTGGAAACTAGATATTAAATTCAGCACCATTATATAAGCTCATTTTTTCCTCTTGGAAATAATAAATTATGAGGAGTTTGACCAAAAAATATAAATCAGAATTAAGCAGTATTCAATATTTAGCCTTCCTTATGTTCTTCCCTTTGATCGTGCAAGTATATGGTGATTTCTGCAGACCTGTAGTAAATAATGTGAATTTTCTTTTTTTCTCTATAAAACAGATGATATGGTCTCAGAGAGTCACCTCTGGCTTTGTATGTTTCGTGAACTATTCTGTGATCAAGGTTTATGCCTTTCATAGTTTTTTTCACCTAAAAAAACCCTGGACAGCTAGAAACTCTATTATTGTTAGTGTAAGCAGCCTTAGAATTTATATCCAAATCAAGGCCAGGCAAGAATGCAGATTCACTGCGTAAAAACTCATCAACTGCCGGCTTTGTACAGACGGCACCTCCTCTTAGCTTTGGAAAGCTTCAAAGTAGGGCAGTTTGCATTTGTGATTGACCAGTCAAAATAGCAAGACAGATATAGGCAAGAATGCAATTTTTAAAAATTTAAATGGGGGGCGAGTGGCGGAGCATACATCAAAACAGAACACAGTCTTATTTGAGCTATAATACTTTTTAACAGTGTACTCGCTCAACCTTCTAAAACTCAGAATTTTTGCTGACACTCCTCTTTTTGAATCTCTATTCTGAATTGTTTATTCTTCTTTTAGTAAGGAGGAGAAAAAGTTCTTAAGAATTCACTAGAAATTAAAATTAATCTCAGCGTTTCATATTCTTTAGAATACGGTAGAGACTGATTTGAAAGGGCAGTGCTCAATTTGATCAGCCGTGGAAAAGCATAGGCAGGAGTCCTGGCCAGCACATCTTCGCCATGTTGAGGAAATGGCGTTGTTTTGTTGTAATTCTTTCATTCCGTTCCTTGCCAAGCCCGGTGGCTTCTGTTATAACATGCGGCGACTTCTCCCTTGGAGACTAACGCAGTCCAAGTTACCATAATATTTAGGACTGGCTACAAAGACATTTCTTCCCCTAAACCCATGCCAAATCTAAGTCAAACTATCTTCTCCTCCCTGGCCATTCAAATAGATCCAGCTCTTATTTGAAAAGGACAAGAAATGCACAGGCCTCTTTTTGTTTTATGCCTGTTGGAACAGATAAATAAACAAGGCACATGGCGCCTGCTGTTGCTTTGAGCTCAGTCACTTCCTTCTAAAATAGACTCTGGTACTGTGTTCATCTTAAGAATTGCAACTTAGATGTTCGAGAAAGGAGAAAGCATATTTTAAGTCTAGCTACAACAAACTGCTATCAGTATTCATAGAAGAAAGAAGAGTAACTAAAATCACAGGCCTTCAACAGGTGCGGCTCTGAGCTTCTCCTGGACAAGCCTCAGCCTCGAGAGGCCCAGGACTGTGCAGGGCAGGGAGACGTTCTTCTCCCTAATGGCCTTGGATCATCCACCAGCTAAACAGTTAACACTAAACAAGCAACATCAACTCTTTCTGTTTTTAAGAAAGAAAGCCTAGGAGGCAGCCTGGTGGCATAGTGGTTAAGTTCGCATGCTCCGCTTTGGTGGCCCGGGGTTTGCGGGTTCGGATCCTGGGTGTGGACTGATGCACCGCTTATCAAGCCATGCTGTGTCGGCATCCCACATATAAAGTAGAGGAAGAGGGGCACGGATGTTAGCCCAGGGCCAGTCTTCCTCAGCAGAAAGAACAGGATTGGCAACAGGTGTTAGCTCAGGGCTAATCTTCCTCACAAAAAAAAAAAAAAAAGAAGAAGAAGAGGAAAGCCTAGCACAATAGAAAAAAGATTCCTGATAAATAAATTTGTTCTGACCTGTAAACCTGGTCATTTTCCCTTGGCATGTGATCCATGTATTACATGCATGTTTTATTCATCCTTGTTAAAGTAATTATTTTCCATAAGCAACTTTATTAGTATACATTATATTCCATAAGCAACTTTATTAGTATACATTAATTTCTTCATATTTTTAGCAAGATTTACTTTCCTTCACTGCTTAGTTTATTGTTTTGAAGTGTGAGTAACTTTCAACACAGTTTATTTTTATGGGTTGTATTTCTGTCTTTTTAATTTGTTGATTATTTGGTACATGCAAAAGATTTTATGTAACATATGAGGAAGCTCTAAAGCATAATTTAAAAATGCGGTCCAGTGAACCACTGCCCAGTTTAAGAATTAGAACATTATAAATACTTCTGGCTCTCTCTGTGTACTTCATTCCTATTATTTCCGGCTTCCTCATGGTTCTGAAATTTGTGTTTTTAATTCTCTTAATTTTTTAACAAGTATATATATTTTATCACACAAATTTGCATTGCTAAAAGCCGCTTGAGACACATAAAAATGGTGTCACACTGCATGTGGTTTTTTTACAGCTTATGTTTTTCCTCCGTATTGTTGGTAAAATTGATCCGTGTTGTTGAGGGTGATAGCTATAGTTTCTTCGTGTACATCGCTATAATGTTCCAGTGTGTGCAAATATGTCACAGTTTACCCGCTATCTTGTTTATGGGGGAGGGAAGAAAAACAAGGAATTGTGTTTTAGACATGTTGACTTTGAGATGTCTATCAGAATTCCAGTGGAGATGTTGAGCAGACAGGTGGATAGTCAACTCTGTAATTCAGGAAAGAGATCTGAAATGGACATGGCAGCATGTAGATGGCATCTAAAGCGTTAGCTCTCCAGCAGTTTCTAGAATGCTGTTTAACCTATCAATTGAGATTTTTATTTTAGAAATTATTATTTTTATTTCTTAAAGTTCTATCTTTTTTCTTTTATTTTTCCAATGCCTGGTCACTTTGCTTGAAGTATGACTTGGAAAAGAACAAATGAGGAGAGTGTGAGCCTCAAAGAAAATAGGAGAAGTGTGTTACAAACTCTACAGGGCTGTATAAAATTATTACCCCTCTCATGGGTTTCATGAGGTCCAAATAAAACAGGATATATAAATTTGCTTTGTGAATTGGAAGAGTAGACACTTAATTCTTATATTTGATTTTAGTACCTTGTTAACTTAGTTATTAGCTAATGTTCACCTAGTGCTTCCTTTATGTGTATGAACTCATCTACTCTTCACAACAACCTGCGACAAGTAGATACTATTTATTCATATTTTATGGATGAGAAAACTAAGCTCATAAATGGTAGACCCAGGATTCGAATCCATGGAGTTGGCTCCTAAAAGCTGTGCTCTCAGTTACTATGTGGGACTGCCCCTCTTGTAAATGACAGATTTCACCCAGTTCCTTCAGCTTCAAGATTTCAAAAATTTTAAGATAATGTTTCAGCGTGGCCACCCTGAACCCAGCTACAAGACGGCATTGCAGGCACCGGGCCCTAACAAAGGCCTGTGTCTGTACTGACTTAGTTTCGCCACAGAACCCGGCCTGAGACCTCACAGAACACTGCCTACTTACCAAGTACCCACTCTATACCTGCTGAAAATGATGTCTACTTGAGTTAAGTTACTTGACCGAAGCCACCTGGTGAGTCAGCAGTGGGCCAGGGACTAGAATCTGGGGCTCTTGCCTTTCAAGCATCACATTTGTTTGGTGTTAATAAACCAGATTTCTCCAGGGGATCTGGCAGAAATTTGAAAGTGCTTAATTTTATTGCAGTAAACACTAAGAATCCTTTTTAAAGCAAAGAAGCCAAGCCAGGCCAGGGAAAACACAGTTTCTCTGAGGACCTTGGATGCACTCACACTGGCACTAGGATTAGATCATAGTTCATTGGCCTCGCTTCCATCTCCCACTGGGGCTTGCTGAAGGAGTTAAGACCTCTGCTGTGGCCACAAGGCCGCAGCCGGACCTGAAAATGCTCTTGCAAATGATGCTGGAAAGCATGATGTCCTGCTCACAGAGTCAGCAGGTCACAGCTGCTTGCCAACAGGAGGGTGTGATGGGGAAGGTTACTTTCTTGGGACACTGGTGATACAGGTCAGGACCCAGGTGAATTAGCCCAGCTGTCAGAATTGACACTTTTCTGCCTTTCTTGCTGTGTGTCGGATGCTGTGCTGTTAGCTTCCTGTGTTTGTGAATGTGCCATATTTTCTAAAGCCACGTGAGTCAAGAAAAGGATGTAGGTATTTAGGAGAAGAGACAAGGAAATCTGAATTATAAACTACTTGAGTACAGAGAGTGTAGGGAGGGAGTTATTACTTTTGTCATCAGAAGAATGCTAGGCATATCGTAGACCCTCAGCTAATAATACGTTGTGATAAATAGATTGAGAAGCAACTGAGCAAAAGATTTCAGCAAGATGAAAGCTGAATTTCCAAGGTTGGTGTGATTGTGTTCAGGTCAAAACTGAGTTTGCATGTATTTTTCAGACGGGAGGTTATCACAGGAGAGCCACTATATTACGGTGCACAAGGACATGTCTTCCTTCCTTTTAATTCTCACAGTTCTCAGGGCAGCCACAGGTGATGGAAGCTTATAGTCTGCCTCTGCCTTGACAGAAGAGTGTTAGGCAGTCGTGGCAAAATCGGGCCAGATTTGGGCCGTGGTCAGTTCAGCAAGTTAAGTTTCCTGTCGGTAACTGTTGGTGGACAAGATGTTTCAAAGCTATAATGGTCTGTTTGGACTTTTCTTTCCCTTAGGCGAAGTCTGTTCACACTTACCCTGCGGGGCACGGGACTGTGGTGCCACTTCCTGCAGCCCGTGCAGCTGCAGAGACTGAGTGTGAGGCTGGCAGCCTGGTGGGCAGGCGGGGCAGCGCACGCAGCCTTGGAGACCCGGGCGGCATCTCGGCTCCGTTGCTTGTGGGCTGTGTGAGCGTGGACGAGCCCTGCTCTGTCCTGCGTTGATGATCCCCATCAGAGGACGGGTTGTATGAGGAGGAACACCTCGGATGCTCCCCCAGAGCTGGGTGATCAGAGGCTTCACGAGAATCCTCTTAGTGACACAACCTGCCTCCCTAGCTGTCAGGTCTGAGGTTGTCCTCTGTCCCCAGTGACCCTGCTTATTTCAGTAAATGATTTCTCCATCGGTCCTTTCCCAGAAGCTGCGTTTTTATGTGGGTGGTAAAAATGAGAAGAATTGCTTGAGAACTAGTTCTTCCTTTGCACAAATATATCCAAAGTTAAAATCAGGGCTTTGTGTTTCCAAGACATGTTGAATGAATAGAAAGGGAAAAGATACTGGACCTTTATCACAATTCTTAAACTATCCACCTAGATAGCAAAACACAGCTGTGTATTGACACACAGATAACTTGAAAGGTCAGTAAGCAGAACTGCCTGCTTTAGTGGCTGTTGTATAGATAAAACATGAAAGATCTAGGTGCCAATCATTCCTCATTTCTGTGCCTCTGTGTCATAAATAATAATCTTAATTTAATGTTAAAAGATCGCTTGGGGTTGTTATGAGATTTGATGAGATAATAGTTACAGAGAATATTAAATTCTGTGAATGAAAAATCCAATGAAACTGTAAACGTACTCCTATTTGCTAAAAGCAGTGTAGCTGCTGTTGCACTTTTTCTTTCCTTCCTTCTCTTCTTCTCTTACTACTTCTCTCTTCTTCTCTTCCCTCTCTTCCCCTTCCCTCCTTCCTGCCACAGTGTTTATACAAGGGTAGCACAGGCGTTAATCCTGCCTTCATGGAATTTACAGAGTATGGAAGAAACAGGCAGCATGCAAGCACACAAAGACAATTTCAGGTTCTGATGTGTTGTGAAGGGAAAGAACATGTGAAGAAATAAATCCTAGTGTGTGTCAGCTCTCTGCATGCTTATTCAGAAACAAGGATAATGACAGAGCTATTCCATTGTTACTTGTTAGAGGGTAGATTTATAAGCGTAAAGACTTCGGTTTTATAAAGCTATCTAGTACAGAATCACTCTTGGAAGTTAGTGTTATGAGTTTGTTTTCATATAGGTGATGGATAGATGGATGGATGGGTGTATGGATGGATGGATAGATAGATAGAAAGTTTTTCCTAACAATCACGGATGTCAGTCTGTGAAAACTAATTTCTTATGTGTTTATAGGATTGGATGATGACTGTTGATTGAGTTGTGATAAACCGGAGGAGAAAACCTTTTTAAATTTTTTTTTTTTTTTACAAATAAGATTAGACCTAAGATATATATATTCTCTACCATTTTCGGAAGAGGAATTGGAAAAGGGAGAGCTCCTTTCTGTGGTGTTTGCAATAGCTGTCTGTTCCTAAAGAAAATTCGTGAAAAAAATCCCATCAGTGTTCTCAGACTGAAAACAAGGATCGGGTCTGCTGTTCATGGAAGACTCGGAGGGCAAGAGAGAGTGGGTATAAGGAAAGCCACCATCCCTGCCGAGGGTGGCCACCCTGGCTGGCAAGTCAGCTAGCTCAGACTTAACTTCTGAACATGGACACCTCTCCGTGTGTGCTGGGAGCTGCTTGGCACAGCCTGTTTCCTAGTTCCTGTCACTTGAAAAGAGGGCTCTGGAACTCTGGCTCTTCCCAGTCCTCACCACTGAGGCAAGCAAAAACAGTGCCTTCCGTACAGGTACCGTGTCCGGTGTCTAAATTCTCAGGGTCTGTCCTTGAGTTCCCTGGGGACAAATCTTGTCTCGTCTTCTTTGGCCCTTCTGACTAAAAGCAGCTAGGGTGTTTAAACCGACTAATTCTTAAAGATTTCCAAATAGAGGAGAAAGTTAGAGCAGAAACCTATGAAAGCTGAAAATTATCTTTACAATTACCTTTTCTCATTAGGAGTGGAACACTACATCATTGAAAGTTTGTTCACATTTCTGATTGATCCTATATTTAAATAATTTTAACATAAATACCTCATTTTAGTGTTAACAGTTTGCTTCATTGTCCATACCACTGTTATCATTTCCATGAGGTTCTAGGTCTTTTGTGAACAAATTAATATGGGGCTCTCTTTATGACATGAATTAAATCTAGATCCCAGTGATATTTGGCACCTCCTAAATACCCAGATGGGCACAAGCGTTTGCCTTGAAGTGAAGACGTGCGTAGGGTTTTAATCACATCATGTTTTATTTTTTTCTCTTTTAAATATCGCCTTTTCAATAGTTGCTTCTTAGTGAATGACTGATTGTTTACTGTGGTTTATAACTAGGAATTTGAACATTAAAAATTGTAATCAAGATGCAGATGGAAGAAAGTTTTCCCTCTCATTCTCTCATCGCTTGCATTAGAATAAAAATAAATTGTCTTTCTTTTAGAAACTTAATAGTTTGAGAAGTCCCATCATTCTCTTCTTGAAAACTTAAGTTTAATAAATCAGTTCAGAGGGAATTTAATTATAGTTCTTAAACCATAGAAACTCTTATAAAATGAAAACAAGGCTAGGACTAGAATAAGTTTCACCTCTTGACTGTAACTGCCATTTGCAAGAAAACGTAGTTAAAAAATAATTTTTGCTGTATCTTCTCCAGTGTTTAATTACTGAACATACTTGGATTTTTTTTTAACAGCAAGAACAAGGCACAGAGTTTGTTATCTACCCAGGTCATTTGAGTCCAAAGACCAGATTCCAAATGAGGCCTCAGATACACCTGTAGAGAACGTGGGTTGTTCAGGACACCCAAAGGCAGAGAGGGCGTATTCTGTTGTAGGAGTCTTAAATGAGAGTTTGGGTCCAAATTTTACCCTCTTTTATCTATGAAAGTGAGTAAATCTTCATAACAGATTATTCTCATGAAACAAGACTGCCCTGATGACCACAGGGAAGGAATGCTTTGGGAGTGCTCATTTAATTGTGAAAAGAAAGCGCTGATAAAGGGAGGGGCCGAGTATCTCAGAAGCGTTGTTCCTTCTGCTGAACTTCTCTTCCAAATATGAGCACAGAAGTCATGGGAGCAGGTATGTCCATTGCCCTCCCTATGTTGTGCTATGCCCACACACCTCCAACACACACACACACACACACACCCCTCCAAGACCACCCTTCAGCCCCCAGTTTTCCAGCGTCAGCTGTCCCAAAGGACCCGAGCACCGTGGGTTCAGGCTAGGGTTCGGGCTTGGTGAAAGTTGCTAATGCTCCCAAGGCAGAGGACTGAACTTCAGGCAACCATGTGGCAACAGAAAGCAGTTCTCTGTTCCATGAGAGCGGTGGGATGATGCTTTCAGATCCTGTCAGCAGATTGCCCAGTATGTCTGTAGTTAGCAGTGCATTTATAATGGAAATAAATGATCTTACACTCACTTAGCTAAATATAATTTATAATTTTGATGTAAGGTTGAAACATGAAAGATCATGCTTTTCAAACTGCTCTGATGACTTATACAGACAACTCATTTTAGATGATGGTGAGTTAAGCCTGCCAGCATCTGAACATTTTTCACCCATTTGTTCAAACACCTGCAGTTGGGTGCTAATGTGCATGTTTAATTGCTTGAACTTAAATTATAAAATCCCTCAAAGGATGTTTCTATCCTAGAAAATAAGACGTGTCTCTTGCAAAGACTGTCTGCCTGCTCTTATGAGCTCCTTGCGTTTCCTGGGACTTACGTGCCAGCCCCTCTTAGAAGAGGTCTGCTTTGAGATACAGGAAGTTGAGCTCTTCAGGGAAAGTGCAGATGTCTGAGCCATCAGCAGAATGACTACAAGCATTCCCCGGGAAGTGTATTCTGTCAGAAACAAGTTTAATTCAGGAGCTGTCATTTATCCAGGTTTCTTGAAGGCGGTGATTAGTGCTGGACAAAGGTCTATTTTATCAGCCCAGAGACTGCCTTTATTTTAAGCTCTAGTCATTATTCACCTCTGCTCATGCTGACTCCCTGCAGCCACAGGAGATATCAGAACGAGATGAAAAGGGCCCTGCAGCAGAGCAAGGTGCTCTTGGCTCACCCTCATTTGTCCCTCCAGTGGTTCCTAGCTGTTGTGACGTCAAGGCTGCCATTCAAAGCAGAGAAAAAGGAAACCGTGGCCTCTCTTCGCATCAGTAGCCTGGACAAGCTGTTGTTTCTCAGGCATCCAAAACGCTCTCTGTCTGGCAGAGCTGTGCATTCCATGCCTGGATGACCTGGTTAAATGGAGGAAACCAAATGCTCTGCGCTGAACACTCTCCAAAACAAGCATTCCACCCTGAGCTTCTGAAGCGCAGGCTTCACTGCTTCTGGGGACTGTAAATGGAGCTGCAGCCTGGCTGTGCATTATCGGCTTGCATATTCAGCTTCTGTTTAGAGTCTTAAGAGAGAGCATATCATTATCAGTAGCCTTCATTAATATACACTGCAACAACATCATTATGCTGCCTTGGGGGTCAGTGCTACAAAATCCTTTTTGGAAAACCATTGCTGTGTTACAAATCTTTTGGAATCATAGTCAGGAGTTCAAAACCGCTCAGCTGGCACCTTTTCCTTCCCATCCCACTTCTGTTCCCCCCATCCCACTTCTGTTCACCCCAGCCTCCAGTTTTCAGATTTCTGAATTCTAGAAAGGCTCTTGTATATACTTACATATTAATTTTGCACAGTGCATTATTGGGCTTGTATATCCTTTGTATATATGTGAGAAAGAATCTCTACTATAATGTGTAGATCACAGGCTCTGGATTTTTCTTAGGAAAATGAAGAGTAACATCTTTTGCTTTTCAGAGGGAAGGAGCTATTTCAAAGTATCACAGAACTGCTGTCTCTTTAGGAACACGCCAAGATCCCCACAGCAAACAACAATCTTGCAAGGCCAAAAGCTCACTAGTAATGTTCTGATGGCTTACACTGAATGTCTCAGAATTTACCAACTTAAGACTCAATCTTCTGAGGGCGTGCCTTCTTGGGTTTCTTTCTGGCATGGGAGACATCATTATTTTATTAGATTCTTGGAGGTGGACATTATAGTCACCAGAAAAAGCACAACAACCACACTTTGTATTCCAGAGTTGTCTTGCTTCAGTCAACATGCGTTTGAGGTTTTTTGTTACAAATCCCATTAAATCTTTCTCAGAATAGCCCTTCTCTGAACCTTTGATTAAAGGATATTTGCAGAAACCAAAATTCAATTTAATACACAAGTGTATATACATATTTTATGTCAGGAAGGACCTTGATAGAGTGGGGCCTTTTTAAAGTGAATTATTATCAGACAAAATTCTTCCAAGTTATAAACTCTTGCCTTCTGGAAAAAATGTAGAGATCTTCAGGTAATTGGATAAAGATGGAATTGATGGAATAAATCTTGTGAAGTTAGGGTTTACACTGAGAGTTTGATAGACTGCAGTCTAGTTTTGCCTGGACACTCAGACTAGCCCAAGGGCTAGCCTAATGCCATGTGGATGCCGTATCTAATGCCGCCATAGATGCAGTGGTGGGAATGGGGCATGGAGTTGATGAGCATGACTTCTTCATGGGTGTTTTGAACTAAAGGAGCCTGAGAATCTTGAAATTCGAGGAAAACTAGGGCATTACTTTCCATTTGTGGATGGAGAATTAGTCATTTTTTGTTGACTTATTTGCATATCAGTAATCCTTTTATTCTTCCATTTTCTGTTACTACTATTTCAGAAGATCCTTGTATCTGAAGATAACTGGTACCATAAAACTACTACTTTAAGAGAATCAACTTAAAATTGAATCAAACGTTTAAAACAAACAGTAAAATATTTAAGAAAGATTTTATTGGGACTAAGTCTTGAAAAGTTAAAAAAAGAAAGTTGAATCTAAGTTTGTTTTACATGATATAACAGAAATTTGGGATATGATGCAACAGTATGTTATTTCATAGAAGGAAGATTGAATGTTGACTTCTGTGGCAGAATCATAAAGAGGGTGATCTTTGCATAAGCATTCAAATTTTCCCAAGGGCCTCTCTTAGTCTTCTGATATACAAACCATTCTCTTGGAGAAGAGTCTACCTCTCATGCAGTCATCTCTGTTGACTTTTTCTTCCTCGGTTGTCAACTGTTCAGCTTTTGGATCCGTATTCGTCAGTGACTGTGTGTGACCCAAGCAGTTCTCCAGTGTCACTTTTATCAACCTTCTGTAAAACCTGCAGTTTCACATTACAAGTGAACTACATCGTGTTTGCATTTTTATTCTGCGATTCTAACCAAGAAAGTGAGCAGGAATAGATGATGATGTTAATGAGGACTAAACACTAAGTGATCACTTTGTCAATGTTTTTATATTATGATGACCTGTTATTCCTTACACTGCCTGGTAACTACAAGGACTCAGAGAATGATTACTCAAGTAATTAGTGACACCCTCCCATATTATGTTACATTTAAAGCACTCAGTAGGATTTAGTGGGCTTTATAATCAACCCCATGTAGACTTGTATGTCATTCCTGGCACTTAACTAGGTTATATAACCTTGGGTTGAGTTATTCACAGAACCTCAGATTCTTGATCTGTAATGTAGAGTAATCAAACCAACCTTGTAGAGTGGTCGTGGGGATTAGAGCCCATGTATATAAAACTCCTGAGTAATACGTAGTGCATGCAGCTCAAGAAGTGATCCCTGTTAGGGTTGCTGTTCCATTTATGTGGTGTGTTACATTTTACATGAGACATTCACATTTAATTCAGGTGGAAGAACTTAAATTTTGGCAGAGTCACTGAAGATTTTTAAGGTGTGCTGTAACCTGAGGAACTAAATTTTAGAAGACTATATTTGGTAACTGGTACATCACGGATTAGATCATATAATTTGATAGCCGTCTTGTTCGTTATGCCATAGATGAGCACACTGAGGCCCGAGGAAATTACGTAACTCTCTCAGGATCACATGGTTTGTATCTGGCAGAGCCAAACCCAGAACCCAATCTTCCTATGCTTTACTGTGTTTTTGCACTACATAGTTGCTCACTGGCAAGTGAATCAATTAAAAAGGCCATCATACTTGTTTGGGAACAAAATGATAAAGGTTCCACATGTTTATTGGAAGTGAGAATGGGAGGGAGTGGAGAAAGGCAGCAGTCACTGAGAACAAGGGCTGATTAGATTTGGCCACTGATTGGCTCAGCTCTGCTCCGTGAATAAGCCTGGTCCAATGACCATACAATTAATTAAACCAAGATAAGTATAATTTGTTGGTTTTGTTGTTTCCCGGTGAATTTAAAGGGACCGCCCCGTCCAGATGGAAATATGTAGGATTAAAGGTAGGAGACAATGCCAGTGCTGAAGAAAGAAATTTGAGAGTCCAATGCCAAAGAAAGAGCATTAATACTATATATACGTATCTGCACCTCTGTGTGTGTTTGTTTTAAACTGGACTTTGTGGCTTTGTGGCATATTCCCAATTCAAGACTGAGCCACATTGTTACATTGTAACTTACTGCCCAGTTATAATTACAAACTGTTATATCTTCATCAGAAAGAAGAGCTGTTCCCATAGATTCTTCTGTGTTTGTTTCGTTGGATGGATCCTGCTGTGGCACTGAGAGACAGACTTTGCTGGGCCCTGCTTTGTAAACAAATCTGTTCGTACACACTTTCTTCTATCATTTTATGTGTACACTGGCTCTGCTTTCCCCCACCAGACACAAGGAAGCCTAGGAATTTAGAAGCTTGTTTTCTTTTAGAAGTATGCAAGCATCAAAGAAAAACGTGCACATGCATTTAAAATGTGCACATCTACCTTAGGTAAGGTTTTGAATTCTCACAATTTTAACTCTGGGAGCTGAACTCTGCAAGTACATTGCAGCCCAGGACACACACACTTCCCTTGGGAGGCATCCTCAGAGCCACCACAAACTATTGATGGAGCTCAGTAAATAAGGAAAGCTCTTTTTACCCTTAAAGTTCATTCTGTGGGCCGTAAGTGGGATCAGTCACCCAAGATGATATAGCGTAATACTGGTTTTTCCAGGAAGGGAAGATTGGTCCTTTTCTTAGATTGGAATATGAACTTATAATAACATATATACAGCCACTTCATACCTATAGTTTTTTCATGTTTTATTTAATATTCCAACCAAGTTCAAGTTTTTATGACAGGAAGTATGTGAATGGTTATGACAGGAGTAAATAACATTTGATTTTATGATTACAGTACAGGAAGTAACTTTTCACGCCAAGTAAATCTTCAGGGAAAAAAAGTGCCGGCTTATAAATTTAACGTATGTAAATTTCCCAGAGTCTTTGCTCTTTTAAGTGGAAATAAAACCAGAATGTGATCTTGTTTCTTTCTCTTCTTAACTTTTCCAGTCAACAAATGTCTTTGTTTTAGGAAGAGGCATTTTCACATATTTTGGTGTGACCCAACGTGATATGGAACCATCAAAAAAATTGTAAGTGAAAAGAATAAGGCCAAACTTTATAGAATAAACAGCATGAAAAGCTTGAAGACCCTAAGTAAGAAATTACTTTTTTCTTGAAGAGTAAATGGCCAAATCATCATTCACCATCGAAGCTAAGGAGTCCCCCCATTTCCAGTTACTCCTGTAGACAAGTTCAGTAAGCACGTGGGAAAGACAGTTGAACATCCAAGAGTCTGCATATGAGCAAGTTTAAAGAGAAAAGAGAACTGGGTAGAACGTCAGTTACATTTATCATAGGCAGAACTTTAATAGAGGCTTCATCTTCCCCCGACTGTAAAAAATAAATAAAGGGAAGAAAGGATGTTTTTCCTCATGTTTTTTTTTCTTCTTAAAGCCTGAGGAACTTGCAGTGAGAAGAAAGTTTCCAACTGACGCTCGGTTTCTGAGGAAATATTACACATACATGTGTCACATGAATGAACGGATGCCTGGCAGTCAGAATGAAATACCCAGGAAGGGGGGTCAGAGTTCAGGTGCACTCGTAGCCCCCTGTGACACAGTGAGTGGCACGGCGTTGCTCTGGGAGTTACAGGATGGAGGTTCAAACTTGAACTTTGTGGCCGTGAGCCTCACTTAACCACACTGATTGAAAACATGATCTCTGAATCCCTTCTCCCTCTGAAACTCAGTATCACAGATACGCAAAGAAGTAGTTCGCAGATTATACAAAGCTGTTCTCGGAGAACAAACTAATGTGTTAGAGTTACAGTACTTAGTTGTCATTAATTTTCTTTTAATTCTGCAGAGAATATATTTGCACGTGGCGTGATTAAAACTCTGTCTCGTGTTGTAGTTTTCAAGGCAGTTTCGTAAGTGCTGTTTTAACAGGCACGCCAGCCTGGTGTGAGTGGCAGACGTGCTGATGGAAGGCTCTGGAGCAGAGTGGTCAAGGTTAAGCTCCCTGGCTTTGAATTCTGGCTCCACCACCTACTGATGGTGTGATCCCGGTCAAGTCCTTAAACTCCCTGGGCTTCGTTTCCTTATCTATAGGATGGGGATAATAATAGAACTTAGCTCGTAGAGTCGCTGTGAGGATTGAATGAGTAGATAGATACGTGTAAGGCTCTTGGTAGTGCCTAAACCAGCCCTGTACGTCAGTATGCTGTTATCACTGAGGACTAAACTGGCTTGTAGAGGTTAGGTGATCTGAACCCCAGAGCAAAGCAGAGCCAGAGGAAGAGCCAGAACTCGAACACAAGGCCTTCTGACTTCCCACCGTCTGGTGCCCTTCCCACTTGAGGCCACTCCCCCTCTTTTCTATAAAAGTGTTACTAAAGAGTGCACTTCTTTTCATTGTTTAAAAGCAAACTTTGAGTAAACGTTAAACATGAAGAACATTTGTCACAGAGTCTTATTTTGTTGGGGGGTGAGGGGGACAGTGGGCCCAGAGGTCTGGAGAGCAAATACTGATTCTGTAAACTTGGATTAGAATGATGTCCACAGCATAGGAAATTACAGCAAGACCTGGATAGTTTCTATAATCTAATCACATTCTAAATACCCGACCTTAGAAATAACCTCCCTCAGCCCCCAATTAACAGGACTTCCTAAAGCACAGCCGCTTCTTGGCAGCGGCCACATCTCTTGGGTTCATGTTCTCTCTGCTTTCCCCCAAAGCTTGTGTTTCATGGTCTTTATTCTTTATTCTGCTTTGCTCTACTTTTCCTTTCTCTTTTTTAAAACCTCTGCATTGGCCACCCAAGGCTTAAGAGGAACTTTCCTATAAATATAAAGCTCAGTCTGAAATGGGAACAAACTGCACAGAAGCTATGAGAGCTGCGAGCATGTGTGTGAACATGACAGTGGGAGAGGGACGTTTCGTTTTTAGGAAGTGAGGGCATTAGGTATTCTAATATTTGGGTAGTTGTCAGGCCTCTAATCATTGCTTTTTCCTTCACCAAGCTCAGTATCAATAGGACTTTTTAAAAATTGTAGCTATTTCAAGTTGCTTTCCCTGTAAAGGGTTCCTGTGCTTTTGACATTATGCCGAATGTTCCTCTTTCTATGGAGGAAGTTCATAGGTCTTGGGAGTGAGGGCAGAGGGATGACTGTTGTGTAGTGTAGTTGGTTTGAATTAAATTCTTAACACTACTTGTCAAGGCTCCTTTTACTCATCCTCCATTTGAAGATTATATTCATATCATACAAATGGTTTCCATATTCTTCTTTTTAAAATTATCAGTTTGGTAAAGACCACATGCCTCATTAGTGGAAATTTCCTTCCAGAGTGTAAAACACACATGGTTTTATTAGATTTTTTACATATATTCTTCATGTTTATCTTGAGTATTCAAAAATGAGAAATAGAGCAGTTGGGGTTAAGTGGCAAAGTGTCACCATGTTAGAAATTAGGGGCTTAGAGGTCCTGGGTAACAAATACCTATGTGCATTTGATTTATTTGCTTTTATACTTCAGTTCCCATTAAGTGGAAGCCAGTATTTTTTTCCTCCCACTTTCGTGAGCTCCCTTTCCCCATTATTCCCACCCAAGAAAGAAGTGCATCAACAGCCTGGAAATAAAGGACAGGCTTTTTTTAAGCTCATTTTTTAGCAAAATGTCTACTAGTGCCTTCAGAAAATCAGCTCTGTCACCACTGGTACTCTTTAAGGTGGGATAAAAGCAATTTCTTGCTCTGTTTGTCCAGTTGTCATGAAATTCTACTCTTGTCTGATATATATGATCAAGTTTGGCTAAAGCCAAGAGAAATACAAAAGGTCATATTTTAGCCCCTCGTGGCCAGTTTTCACAGGGTGCTTTGGTGTGAAAGCCACGTGGCCACTCTGTTAATGTGACGGGGTCTTATAAATAAGTATTTTTCTGGCCCCGTCACAGACAAATCTGAAAAAATTCTTTCTTCTCACAAACCCCCGGGATGGCGCTCAGAGGCTGTGTCTTCAGTGTCTCAGTACCCAGTAGAGAAGATGATTTCCATATTTGAAATTTGGGGACAAACAAAAATAACTCTTATTCTTTCTTTGAAGGGTTAATGCTCTAACCAGCCTCAGATTGGTTCACTCGAATCTTAAAATTACTTTTCTGGTCACGCGCACTGAAGGTCCAAGCATTTGTGAAATGTCTTTTTTTCCTTTCTCCTGATGCTGTTCCCTGTTGGCTGTCTTAATTACACAGGGGTTGAGAAACCAAATTAAAATTAGGCGTGGCTGGTAAACAGTGATCACGTTGCATGCTTTACGCCTTGCTTGTTGCAGTTCTTTCTCCTCTCTGTGCTGTTTGCCTCCCCACTTTTTTTTCCCCAAAGGAAATATCATAAGCTCTTTTAGAAATACTCACAGGAAGTGAGTATCCATATGCTGGTTACTCGCCAGCCACGGAGCGTTGACAGGTGGAGAATGCGGCTGCAGCCCTCCCAGATTTATTTGAATATTTCCACCCAGGCAGAGGATTAAATCCGGGGTGTACAGACCAAAGGGTTTTTGTATACTGAGGGAGAGTTCTAAGAGGAAATTGGTCATCGCGTGTCATCTTGAGGGATGGTGATTCAGGGCGCCGTAATAGGGGTCAGCGAGGCACGTGGCTGCCATGGCTGAGGTTTCTGCTCCCTCCTCAGAGGGCAGGCTGCCTTCTAAAAATTAATGCTCCCTCCACCGCCAACAACGATTCTTTTGCAGTGAATCATTTCCAGAAATGAATAGCCACAGTTTTTTGGAATGAACGTTGTGAAACCCCTCGTTTATAATGGCAGGTTTTCAGTTGGTGGTTTTATCAGAGACAGTTTCTCAAGATCAAAACGAAACCTCCTCTTTAAAGAGAAAGAAAGTACTCTCGATACAGAAAGCAAAAGTATTTCCAGTCTCCTACTGAAGGACTGTCCCAGAAGATCTCGGTACCTATATTTAGAGATACGTGTCCACGTATTTGCTTGAATGTGTGGGTTCTTGGAACTGTGGACTCACTGCCGGTCGCGGTGATTTCCTCTGCAGACGGTCGCTAACTCCGAGCAATGTTCTACGCGGTGAGTAGTGGTAGATTCCGAAGATTATTGCTAAACCAGTGTTTATCGTCTTGAGTCGTGGATTCAGAGGACTACTGGCAAGCTCTTAAATACTTCTGCTTTTTATGATTTAATGGATGGGACTGCAGGACTCAGAGAAGCCTGTGAAGGGTTTTTCAGAATGTGGATTGAGTGATCATGGACTCTTTCGAATATGCTTGTCCTTTTGAGGAGGAAAGGATGGTTTACAGAAGGAAGCAGTTTGTGGGGGGCATTTAGACGTAGAGTTACTGCTCTTCTATATTTTTCTTAAGTGTCACTTTATCCTCTTGTGTGAAACAAATAAATGACTACACGGTTTCCACAGAGAAAAAGTTATGCTAACTCTTTTTAAATGAAGAAACTTCACTCACATGTTACTCCTACCTGGATTTTTTTCCTCCTAAATATTCACAAAGGGAAACTATCCCATGAAGAAGACTAACCTTCTGGCAGTACTTGCGATGTGTCTCGTTCGGACCCAGTGGGCTCTCCTTAGTTTATGGGTAGCACTTTCATCCAGGGGGCAAAGAGAGGGAATACGGTTACTGGAAATAGTGAGTGCAATTTAAGGAATTGTTCTCTCTCCAGAGTGGATAAGTTGTTTGACCTACTGACTCATTTCATAGGAATTGGGAAAACAACCTAGTGTGGTTTTCATTGTTAGTCCTGGAGGATTCCAAAATCTGTGTGTCTGCAAATAAGATGAGCTGGAGAAAGGTGGTGCGGCCACTTGCTGTTTCTACTTGCCTGTTCTAATGGAATTCAATCCCTTGCTTCCAGGACAAGTCCAGCCTGTGCTTGGGGATCCTCTGTGTGACTGCTCTGTGGTGAGTATGGACGACAGCGATTTCTGATTTTCACAAGTTCTTGTTTGTGAATTTCTCAATGGCATTTCGTCAAAGGAAAAGCTTTAAAGAGCATTTTTTCTGGACACACTTATACTGCATTTCATATTTACCTGTAGAAAACACTCTGGGTGTGGTGATAATTACAACAGATAACGTGACCTGTAGACAACAATGAAAGTTAAGAGTTAAGATATATTTTGATAGATTTTTGTAGCATATTGACATGAAGGCAGTTTTGATGTTGACATGTTTATATTAAGTGATTTTTTGTAATGTTATTTAAAACACAAATATGGAAAATAACAGTATATTCTAGCAAAGGTAATATAAATACTAATAGTTAATGAAAAGCATATGTTTTGGACTGGTAACATAATATTTATGTGCAGGGAATCTTTTGATTCATGATGTTTTGGTTTTAAACCAGTAAGCTAAAGGTATCAAAAGAGGACAAAGAAAGTATATTGAACTTGGATAAAAGTAGAAACTGAGATGTTTGAAGTGACTGATATTTAAGTGTTAGATTATTGCCTCTGTATAATTTCATAGGTGCTGGCTCCCCCAAAGCACACCCTCAAGTTGTGTTCTTCATTAATGCAAAAGATGCTTACTGTATAATTATGATAGAATTTCTCATGCTCTCTGGATATGGCTGAGTAGAAAGTTGAATCAGTCATGTTGGTGCTGTTTATTCAGTTTACTGCTTTATGTCTGAATGTCTTAGAGTTGGAGTTCTTAACCTTTTCAGGGTGTTGGGCCCCCTTGAGATTCTGATGAAAGCCATCAGTCCTCTTACCACACTCGTACACAAACATTTGCCTGCATTTTCAGGGCATTTGCCCCAGTGAAGCCCATCCGGGGCCACCAGGTTCAGGACGCCAGCCTAGAGTGAGACCCTACCGTGGTTCTGCCGTTCTTTAGCCTCCTGGTAAACTCTATGATTTAAAAGAGGAGACATCCCAAGTCAAAAAGAAGTCATTCTCTGTGGTTGCTAGGTGAAGGTGCAAGGCCTGGGAGAAGGAGGAAGGGTGGAGAAAGTACGTGACTAATATGAAATAAATAAAGAGAATGGTTAATATAACCAAGAGAGTGGTTAATATAACCAGAACCTCCGAACAGATACCCCGGCATCCCTACACATTCGGCCACGTGTATTTGTAAAGTACACTGTGAATTCCAGTAGAGACTTAAAGATTCAATGCTAAACAATTGGAGAGAGTCTTGCCCATACATAATGAAATCTCTTTTCTTTCTTTTTTCTTTTCCATTGTGTATGTTACCAAATTAGGTAGGATTGCAAATCATCTGAACTCCAGAGATATAATTTATAACAGTTGTTACAAACTGGAAAAATGATCCTACATGAGCAGAAGAAATTTGGTGGGGATAGATATAAGGTAGTTTGAGTACAAAAAGACACCATTTGCCTATCAACTAAATTTAAGTCAGTACTGTAAGGCTGTTGTGGGAAAAATAGACATGATTCTTGGGTATATTAAAAGGAATATGATATAAAAAGGGTAAGAAAATAAGACTTGTGTTAGTCAGACTCCTTATTGTATCCAATTTGAGTCACATCTGAAAAAATTTGGGGGGAATTGTGAAGAGCTGATATACAAGCAATAGAAGTTATATACCCTTCTAGCAAAAGATAAAGTAACTGAGGGTTTTAGTCGGAAAAGGCTAAAGGACTTGTTGCTAATGGTCTTTGAGTAGTAACAGTCTGATTTATCTTTATATCCCTGGGGCCTAACACACTGCCTGCTTTCAGTAAATTGTAGTGCTTTCAGTGACAGTCCTGTGTAGGGACTTTAGTAATACTTCCATGATAGACTTGGCAGGAGCAATAGAGTCAAAACCAAAGAGATATGTCAGGGCATAAAGTATATAATAAATAAATCTGTTGGCTGATGAATAGATAAGAAAGAGTATCTCGATTGTCAAGATGATAACATAGATGAGTGGCTAGCTGAGGGAAGTTACGAAATCTTTGGTTGAGATCTCTTCAAGATGAGAATAGGTAACTCCGTTTTAGACAGTGGAAACTTTTATTAATTCATTCAGTAAACACTGAGGGCCTGTTTTGCTAGGTGCTCACAATCTGGTAGAGGAGGGAAAGGTACAAAAACAAATTCACAATGTATGATGAGTGCTGTGGTCACGTAAAAACAGCATACTGTGGGACCTTGTAACACCTGGCTGCCATCCATGAGGCTTCTTGACAGAGGTGACGTCTGAATTGACTCTTAAAGGACAGCCTTCAAGGAGTTAGCTAGACAAGGGGGGGCAAAATCGTGGTGAGGGGTTCAGGCAGAAGGAACAGTATACGCAGAAGCTCAGAGCTGTGAGGTGTGGCAGCGGAGTTGGGGGAAGGAATGAAGAGAGAAGATGAAGCGGGAGGAGTCATCGATGAGAGAGGTCTAAGGCTCCAGGCCATGCTTGCGTGAAGATTTCTGTCTAGCAGAGTAATGTGGCCGGATGTGCCCTTTAGAAAGATCACGTGGCAGTGTGGAGCATGAATGGGGGGCAGGGGGAGTGGACAGGTCAGGCAAAGCAGGGAGATGGGGTAGAAAGAAAGCTGCTCTTGTCATCCAGGGGAGAGATGATGAGGGCACCGATGGCAGTGGATTCAAGGGAGATCAGTGAGGTCGAGACGAGGGAAAAGGTGAAGTAAGGATGGAGGCTTAGGTTATTACGCGGTCTCATTCACCACAGAATGAAATCAGAGAGGAAAAACAGGTCTGAGGGGAAGATGAGGCGGCGTTTGGACGTGTGGGAGTGCACACGGAGCAGGCGGAGAGAGAGAGAGAGTGGGGGCGGCGTATATGGATGTGGGCCTCGAGATTCAATGAGGAACAACAATTCAAAGTCATAACCTTATTGGTGGTCTTTACCTGTGTGAAGACCAGTTTCTAAAGCAGTGGATCACTCTTCCAAATTTTTAATATGGCATTTTAAATTTTTTTCTAATTAATTTGTAATAAAACTTCTTTTAAAACATAGAATAGTATAAAGAAGAAATAAAAATTATCTCTGATCCCATCCCCCAATGCTCTGTTAATGTTTGTGTGTATTTCCTTCCAATACTTGTACACACACACACACACACACACACACACAGTTTGCAGAATAAGCATCATTCTGTGTAAGCACTTTTATATCCCACTTTTTAAATGAGCATTTTCTCCATGTGCTTACAAGTGCTTTAAAAATATTTTTAAGGGTGCATTATATTCTTGAATTTCAGACTGTTTAGTTTGCTTCAGTTTTTTAAAAGCCACTTTTACGTTACAATAATTATCCTTTTAAATATAAATCTTGGACATATTTTTAATGATTTCCTGAGGATAGATTTCTGGCAGTGAATTTAAGTCAAAGGGTCCGAACTTTTTAAACATCCTTGGTACCAGACAAAACTTGAACCAAGTTATACACATTCTAGCAGTGTATGAAATGCCTCTCTCACCATATCTTCATCCGTACTGAGTATTATCTTTTTAAAACAATCTTGAGACAAAAACGTTACATTATTTTTGGTTCGTTTATTCAGCAGCTATTTAATGAATACCCACTCTGTGCCAGGCGTGTGGCATTTTGTAATTACTACCAGTGAAGTTTAACTTTTTCATGTGTTTATTAGTCCATTATTTCCTTTTGTAAATGTTCTGTTCGTGTCCCCCATCAACTTTTCTATTGAGTTGTAACTGTTTCTGTAATCTATTTGAGGTCTCTGTGTATGTGTGTGTGATATTTGGGCAAATATTTTTCTCATCTTTGGGCAAATATTTTTCTCATCTTTGATTTTTAATTTTGCTTATGATTTTTTTGAGATACAGAAACTTTACATTTTTTTTAGTTGAATAAATGATTTTTGTCTATTTTTTTTTCATTTGTGACTTCTTATACCTTGGGCTGAGGAATTCCTTCCCACCCAGAAATTAGAAAATATTCTTCTAATTTTTTAAAAAATAATTTCTTTTTTTTATATTAAACTCACCAAATTAGAAGGTGTGAGAAAAAAATCCAAATGGATTTTTTTTTCCCCACACAGTAAATGCCCCAACATTGTGTATTGAGTCATTTCTCTTCCCCCAGTTAATTTTTGGTGTTTGCTTTATTTTATATTTCAAGACCTTTTACTCTTAGATCTAGCTGTAGGAGTCCATGAATTCTGGGGATATTAGTACTTGAGTGGAGGTTATGATAATGCCTTTTCCCCACATTTTGTTGTGAAAAATCTCAAGCAAATAGCAAAGTTGAAAGAACTGTACAGCGAACCCCCCATGTACACCAGCTAGATTCTACAATTACGTTTTACGACTTTTGGCTTAATCATCTATCTGTTCATGTGATAATTTTTAAACCTCCTGAATCATTATTTGAATTCAAAAGTGGAATGTCAGAGACATTTTCTCTCATTCTGTTTTTTCTCTAATTTGTAGTTTTGATTTCCAGGAAACTTTTAGCAATTTATATTAGTACCGTAAAATAGTGAACATCATAATAAATACCAAGAGAAACTGCTTTCCAAAATATGTTTTGGTCATTTAATTTTATAAATATTGCTTTTTAAGGGTTATGATTGTTATTCACATACCATGAATTTGTTTTTCAAACCTAAGTCCCTATTAAGGGCTCTGTCTTCCAATACGGTACAGTTGCTTTTTGCCCTTTTGGCTGGAACTGAAGAGTACATTTAAGAAAGGGATAGAACTATAGGCCACAGACAGGAAGCAATGGAGATGCTTGTAGAAGTCTGTGGTGGGTGAGCCTTGTCAGAGCTGGTGAGGGGGCTGCCTGGGCCACAGTGGGCTTTGAAAGAAGACTTTTGCCAGAGTCAGGCCACTTTCCCAAGTGGCCACCATCACATTCTGCCACGGGAGCTCTTAGCATAAAGGCTGCTTTGCCCAGAGCAGCCTGTCACCCCAGACCGGCCCTCCTGATGTCTGGCGTTGAGTGTCCCCGGTCACAGTGAGTGACCAGGTTGAATAAATCTTAGGTCAAGGAGCTTAATTACCGCTTTGCAGCCTAAATGATGAGCTCCCTAAATTGCTATGAGTTTTAGCATCCCAGCTTAGAGATGAGTCTGCAACTGTGTCTTAACGTAAACTGACCTCTGCATCTGCCTCGTAGTGCAGCATGCAACTCGCCGAATGGAAAAAGGCACAACCTGCGTTAAAAGACCACTTCTGGTCACCACTAGAAATTAACCGTGATTTCATTTTTGTACTGTTATTTCCCGTCCGAGCCTCAATTTCCTGTCTGTAAAATAAGTTGATTTTATTAGATTATGTAGAAGATGTTTTTCTTTATCCCAAATCTGTGATTTTAATCTAGAACACTGAATGTAGGTCAGTATCCACCCCTCTCTCAAATTTGGGAAGACAGTTCTTTTTCAGCTTGTCTGAATAATACTTTCCAGGGTGTTATGACCACTGATGAAGTTCCCCAGACTCTGGATCTAGGGCTAGAATTTTAAAACCATTAGCTACTGTGAAAGGAATGAGAGAGCATTTCTGAGATCATTCAGGGGAGACAGCGTTACTCACAGGAAGCTTATTAGCTGACCAGCTACTTACTGAGCATATTCCCGCCTCGACCTCCGGGAGACTCACTCTGTGGTCTGGTGTCACCTTTGTTCTAAATTCTAAGCCCTTAGTGAACGATGCTGTTGTATTATTTAGAAGCCTAGCCAACAAATGCTTTGAAACTCAAGGATAGCGATACTGAAAAAATTTAACATAATGTAAATTGATATTCTGATAACATCAATATTCAGAAGAGGCACCCTATATTTGAGTGAATGATTTTCAAGAAAGAAAAACTCCTGCCACTGTCCTCTCTCACTTTTATGTTCCAGCAAGAGTCAGCTTGTTGCTTCCCAAAGCTGCTGTGCTGTTTCCTGTTAGCCTGCCTTTGAGAACGCTGCTCCCCTACCCTTACTCCACTGTCCACCTCTCCCACACCGTCAGGCCACTGGGAAGCTGACCCAGAGATGCCCC
The DNA here is from genome assembly GCF_020826845.1 of Diceros bicornis minor. Taxonomy (NCBI): domain Eukaryota; kingdom Metazoa; phylum Chordata; class Mammalia; order Perissodactyla; family Rhinocerotidae; genus Diceros; species Diceros bicornis. The sequence goes on along the minus strand of NC_080742.1, from coordinate 79,294,753 downwards.
ACCGTGTTAACCTCTCCCAGCCTAGTGCTGCCTTTCACTTTACAGATGCACAGATACTAAAGTTTTGAGTTCACTTGGCTTTCATTAATTAGCCAAGAGCAAGGGAGGGTAGTCACACTGCACTACTGTAACCTGTTATTTTCCTTACTGTTCAAATGTAAAGAAGACTGATGTAAGAATCTACTCTTGCCACCAGTCATCACCATGGTGTGCAGAGGGTTTATGAATCATCCTCTAAATCCACAGCTAGTTTTAAAATTTAGCTTCCAGACTAGATCTGCAGGAAATAAGACTGTGAGATCATAAACGCTGTGGAGTGAGTATGAAGTTATTTACCAGATCCCATAATGTTAGCACTGGGAATCCTGAGGAAGGTGTCATCAAGCGAGCTGCTACATAAGCTGAGTCACACCTGGATGGAACCTGGTATCTCCAAAGGTGTTAACATGCCAAAAATATGAATAGCTTTAAAGTGAGTTTAAATGAAAGCATAAAGTTTGGATGTATTCACAGGAAATGGGATTAGATAACAGGTTAGTAAGGAAAAGAAGAGATATTTGAGGTACATCATTAACTTTTAAGATAGATGTCTTGAAGAGAAAGTGCTAATGAAATATACTATGGTGTTACTCTCAAGGATGAAAACAAAAGAGAGCACAGAAGCAGTGTTTCAGAGGGATCAGGGATGTTTTTAATGTACTTACTTAACTGAGAGCCCTCGGGTATGGAACTCTGGATCATCAGCCCCGTGAACATAAAGTGTCAGCTGTGACCTTGTGCGTACCTATCATGACTAACCCAGGACCCGAGGTCACCGCAGTTGTGTTTCCTCTGGCCTCAGAGTTCTGGGGTCAGGGTGAACAGAAGTCATTCATTTCTGTGTTCACGTCTCTAATTTTTCATTCACGTAAACTCAGGTGAGAGGCGACCTGATTGCCAAGGTGCAAGCGATTAGTAACGATGGGAACAAGAACAGCAGGAGCTCACGCTCTTAGCTGAGCGCTGTGCGCCAGGCAGCGTGCTGAGTACTTTACTTGGTTATCTGTTGTAATAAACAATCCTAAGTGGCAGGTACTATTATTATACCCATTTTACAGATAGAAAACTAAGACGTGGAGAAATTAAATCATTTCCCCCAAGATTACAGAGCTAACGAGAGGAGGAGCCAGGATTCGAATCATAGCAGTCTGGCTCCTAAGCCCAAGCTTTTAATTTGCATCCTCTTTGGTTTGCACAAATGACTCCTATTTTGGAGGTATTTTTATCCTTCGGGGCCACTCAATTTCATGTAGTTAATTATCTTTTATAGTGGTTTTAACGTATAGGGAAGGACGGATGCATCCCCCACGGCTGGGCATTTTCGTGCCATACCTTGTTCTGGATCACGTGGTTACAGCTTGTTCTTAATGGCACATATTACCACAGCCTGCCCTCATGCCTCCAGCGAACATGCTGGTGGTTGTAAGAGAGAATGTCCGAAAAAGGTAATTAACAAAGCAACTGTCCCAACTACTTAAAAAACAGCTTGGCATGGCCCATGATGGAATCCCCTTTCTTTTATTTTTGGAAGGGAGTAGAAGCTCATTAATGCCGTGCCTTCCGGTAACTTCGGGCCCATGATCTAACTGCACTGTCAAGACCCAGAAGTCTGTTGTCTTGTGATATTGTTGTTGCTTGGTTGACTACATAATGCCTCAGTCAGGGAAAGCTCGTTTTCCACTGATATGGCACAAAGTCTCTTCGTGCTCTGTCTCATCTCTTGGTATTCTTGCCCCTATTCGATAGTCTCTGGTCCAATGAGATGTAGCTGGTCGTGCTTGCCCTCTGCGTGGAAGCTCTTTTGCTCCCTCTCTTCCTAGCCAACCACTACTGTTCCCTTCAGATGAAACCCCCTCCAGGCAGCCTTCCTTGATTGCTCAGGACCAGGTCATGCACCCTCTGTGCTTCCACAGCACCCTCGGCTTACACCTTTGTGAACGCATCATACTAGGTTCTAATTTCCTATTTCTTGTCTGTCTTCCCTGTTGCACATTAGCCCCGTAAGAGCCAGGATTGGTGGTATTTACTTTTGGATAAACGCTATGACACACAAGACAGTGCCTGACACATGGCAGACACTCAACAAATGTTTGAATGAGTGAGGATAGAAATGACACACTTGGTGACAAGGGAAATATATTAAATGTCTAGTATTTACAGTTATAAGTTACTTTCGTATACATCACGTCACAGCAACTCTGGGAAATGGACTTCTTGATCCCATTGTACCAGCGTGGAAACACCAGCTTGCCCCAGTACGTGTACATGGTTAGTAAGTGGTAAAGCCGGGATTTGAGCTTAGGTCTCCTGACCCCAGATCTGTGCTCTAACATGCCATGTGACCATTCCCAGGCCAGTCTGTAGAGACAGGTATTAGAGTCTGTAACAAAAGCAGTCCGTCATTCTTGTCCTAACCAAGTAGATCCGAGGGAGAATCGGCAGATTTGCATTTCTCTCCCTTTCCTCCTTAGCATCCTCCTCCTCCCCACAGGTTTCCAGTGAAAGCTTTACACTGACGTGTGATGGGTCCTGTCCAAGTTTCAAGGTGCTGACAGTGAATCTTTTGTATTCAGCGCAGGCTGGCTGCCGCCTTTCTCTTCTTGGGGGTAGAGCTTTTGGAAAAGTGGAGAACTGTGGAGGTTCAGGTAAAGTCCTTGAGCAGGTTGAATAAGTAGGATCATGGTGTGTGAGGGAGTGAGAAATGAGCCAGGTGGGAGGTGTATGTGCCCGGGCACTGAGAAAGTGAGCAAGAGGCTGTGAGTGGAGGGCTGGTCTGGTTGGCATGGAAGAGGCTGTAGAGAGGTTGCTGGCTGGGATGGGCTGTGTAATTAAACAGTTGAACAGATCTTAATAACAGACTGGAGTGTGCTCCACAGGCCTGCAGGGGAGCAGGCTGGAAGCAAGGGGGTTGGCAGCATCTTTGGACACACAGAGCTAAAATGACCGACCTACCTGGAGGGCAGGGCCTATGCTGTTTCCACAAGCAGGTAGCCCAAGGAATCCAGCATAATCAGAGGAGGAGGAGAGAGAAATTTTGGGCAGCATTTCCTAAACTTTGAAGATTCAGAATTTAATACTCAGCCCTGCTCTGTTTTAGGTACTCCTGGCAATGTTGTAGATAAATTAATTTTGTTACCACAGTAGAACATTAGACCAAGTTCATGAATCCCTTCAGCAATGGTTTGGGGTGTCAGTTATGAACTTCTCCTTTTATACCTGGTTATTTGCGGTAAGAAGATAGACCAGCATTTATTGTGTTTTCATTGGGTGTGGGGAGCAAGGTCAGAAAGAGATGGAGATGCAGTTAGAGGTACCTTCTACAGGACATTCGGAGATCAGAGCAACTCAGGGAGGTCAAGGTAGGCTAATGTCATTGTTCATTCATTCATTCAACAAGATTTTTTGAGCACCTACTGTGTGCCAGGCCCTGGTTAGCCTGGGCCTGAGATGATGATGGTAGTGATGAAGAAAACAAGCATGATCTCTGTCATCATGGAGCCTGAGTAAATGCACAGAGAAGCAGTCCAGTAAAACTCAGGTTACGTGCCATAAGGGCAAAGTGCTCGAAGACGAACGGGGCCTTCCTTTCAGGTGGTTCTCTGAGAGGTGATGTGTAAGGTGAGAGCCACAGGTTGAGAGGGATGTGCCAGCGGAGGAGTTGGGGTGAGGGTTCCACACGTAGAGAACAGCATGTTGAAAAGGCTCTGAAGGGAGAATGAGAGTGGCCTTTGAGGACCCAGAAGAAGACAGGTGTGGCCCCGGACGAGGGGGAGAGAGGCAAGAGGTGCAGCCCCTTCAGTGTGGTCCGTCCCTGCTCTGGAAGGCTTCCATCTTGGGAGTCTCACGGAAGCTCTTGATAATCCCTGTAGTGTCCCCAGCCCAGGGCACCCCAGGCTCTTAGGGGAGCCCTTGTCTCTTTCTGTTAACGTCCCTTGTTGAGGAGAATAAACAAGGATATATGGTGAAAGCGAATGTTAGTGAACTTGAAGCCAGGAGTCATCTCAGGTGCCGAAAGGCATGAAAATCTGCCCAAGGGACTCTCTGCAGTGACTTTAATCGGAACTGGTTTTAAAACAGATGATCTGGCTTGTTCCACTGTGGGTCTCACTTGCAAGGCTTGCGAGCTGAAGACCAGGTGGTGAATGCAGCAAGGGGATAGGATTCAAAACAGAAATCTTGGTTAATTCTGAAAAGTGAAACCGGCGTTGTTGGCTCCCGGAAGTTCTGGGGAAGTTTGTCCACTGGATTGAGTGGAACTGTGTCCTCAGGGGCTGTCCTCAGGCTCTCTTCCTGACGTGGAACCTCCTCGAGTTTGGGGATGCTAAGTGAGCGGCAAGGCGGCCTCAGGCCAGTGCTGGCCTCGAGAGCCCATCACCCCCTCTCCTGCTCTGGCGTCCTGTGTGCCGAGGACTCCGTGCTGCCCCGACATTCGGGCGGCCCGGTAGCAAGTACATCTCCCTCCCTCACTCTCTGTGCGCTCTTTGAACCACCTCTCCCTTCATTTTAGAAGAAACGAACTTTGAACTGGGGGTTGGGGTGGGGGCTAGAAGGAAGAGAGCGCTAAAAAGTGTTGTGTCAACACTGGGGTTCTGATCCTTCTAATCTTTTACTACCTGTAGGGACAGGTGGATGCAGAGAAGCTGCTGGCAGGAAAGGCCGATTCTTTCCAGGCTGTGTGTTACGCAATAGAGGAGCATATCTTTGAAGCTGCAGGGAGAGGTCAGGGCAGCTCGTCCAGAGGCTTATTACGCAGAAGCTTCCCTTCAGAAGATCTTACTTGCTTGAGTATCGTTAGGAATTTCTGTGCCAACATTTAACTGGATCCTGAGTGAGTTATCGCCTGTCTATAAAGTAAGCAATTTTTTTTAAAGGATTCTTCTTTCCAAGTTTTCCTGAGATGTTAGTCTGAGACAGTTACCTTCGACAGTTGTTTCTGAATGGAACGTTGTTATATCCTGGTCTAACCTTGTACTCAGGTCTGTGAGGAAGCAAAACCGAGAATCTCCTCTCTATCCAGTCACGAAGCGGAGGTAGACAGCGACGTAACAGGTTCTGTGGACCAGGCGGTGCTGAGCTTGTGTCTGGGACAGTGACCAGACAGATAAAAGGAGAAGTGAGAGGTATTTTTAGCATGTCAGGGCTGCCTGGAAACATTGGTTTCTCCCCACCCAACAGTTCCAGTGGGGAGATTCAGTGGTAAGTGCATTTGCTCGAATTCAGCGTGTAGAACATTTGCTTCTATATTATACTTGAGAACATTCGAGACGACTGGGGAGTTGCCGATTTGATGGAGTAGCTTTGAAGCCCACACAGTTCAGCCCGAATGTGTGACGTTTGTGCGGAGGGCCTCCCAGGGGCCTCCTGTGGCCCACTGTGGCCCAGGGACCAGTCCCTTCCCTCAGTGCGGCTCTCCCTGGTAATCGGGGCTTGAGGACATAGTTGACTCTTTTTCCCTTTTCCTGTGTTGAGGTGATTCAAGCACGCGCCGAGGTTCTGATGTTGGCTCTACAATTAGGTTCTTACAATTTTGGGTGCGCCAATTTAAACCACAAGCGATGTTAAATCAACTGAGAACTTCAGCGAGGTTATAAATGGAGAACAAGTTCAGAGAAGTTTTGAAGGGAAGGGATCCTGTCGGGGTGTACGGGCTGTCTCTAGAACCACTTTTGCAGACTGAAGGGCTTTGGTACGTGATAAGAAAAAGTGTCAGTCAGTTTCCGTACAAGGCTTTTTACCCCGATTTGGTAAACTTCTGCTTGGCTGGCCATTGTTTCAACTGAAGGCCAACCTGTCTCTCCTGGCCATCCAAGCAAGCGTGCCAAGAAGAGCATAGGAGAAACCACACGGTGTGGGGGAGAAGCCCTGGGGTGGCATTCGGAGGCCAGGTTCTTGTCTCTTCCCTCCAACTCCCTCCTCCGCCACTACAGCCATTCCATGTCCTTGTCCCTCAGTTTCCTCGTCTGTAAAATGGGAATGGTAAGAGTACCTACCTCATAGGGCTGTTGTGAGGCCTGAATGGGTTAATGCATGTGAAGTGCCTACAAGATGATTTGCCTTTCCTAGGATGGATCACAGACGCTGCATTCCAGGTGAGAGGCTGGACCCTGTCTCCTGCCTCCTCAGGCTGCTTTCCTCTGAGTGGCAAATAGTCAGTGACCAACATGTTCACAAGAGAGCCAGTCAGAGCGAGTGGCCAGACCAAGGAAGCCATAGGGGCGGGATAGGCTCTCGATGCCCTTCTACGGGATCGAGTCGGCACCTCCTCACGGTGCCTGCCTCCTTCCCCTGATGCTTACACAGCAGTCCTCGCCTCACCAGAAAGAGCGGCTGCGCTCAGCCCCGCTTAGAACATGTGCCCCAGCGTCTCTCAAACGACCTGCACAGTGGAGACAAGGAGCCTCAGGTAGGCAGTGTAGCTGACCTGGGAGCGGTGCCCCCACAGGCTTGCCGAGGTCCACAGGCAGCATTTGTCACTTTTCTCGCACTTTCAAGGGTCATTTTCAGACTCAGTCATGGGTTACCAGGCTCTTTACTAGCCAGTTCTCCTTGATGGAAACTCTTTCATTGAAACTCTCTGTTCGCAGCCTACGTTGTTTCAACCTCTCAGCACACTTCTCTGAGGGCTCAGCTGACTACCCTTGAAATAGCCCAGTGAGAGATAAGAACTCTGATTTTCATGCTGTTCCTCCAAATCAGTTGATATCTCATGGCTTCTGCAGAGGTTTTCAGTGGGAGAAAGGTATGTTTGGGGGCAAGCTCAGAGAGCTTGTAGCTCCTTTGCAGAATTTACTTAGTGGTTTGGCCCTACATGGTGGAGAACCCCGTTCTCTGAGGTTTGAGTGGTTCCATCCAATCTTCCACTAAGAATTACATCTTTAAAGGCTGCCTCTGGCCGGGAGAGTGGGGGCTCCCTGCTAGAGACCTGGGGACTGGTAAGGGGCATCTACGAAGCTGAGGGGGGCTAGCAGGTGAGCAATCTGGAAACAGAAAGCCAAGGTGAGGGCAGGTAAAGTTGTGTTGATTGTCTAGCAAGTCACAAACCTGAAATTTTAAGGGAACGCCCCTGAATGGCTATAATGTCTTAAATCGACTTTACAATGAACTAAACTGCGAGAATGGTAACTATTCCTTATCACTCAAAATTGTTAGTCCAAAAAGCCTGGAAAAGGCCAGCCACTTCTGGTGGTCAGAAGCAAGCGTTCCAGAAACCTGGAAGTGCTCTCGCTGCACCCCAGGGGGGCTGGCTGCTGGAGCGGCCGTGTGAGGCTGCCCCCTTGTGGCCAGCACCTGGCAGTGTGTGTGTCACCTGTTGCTGGATCCTCTCTGTGAAATCTATTAATTTTAAAGGACTTCTACAATGACTTTTCTCAGTCACGCTCTCACTACACATATCGTTCCATTTCCAGGGCTTAACCACTCTGCTTTGGCATCTGTCTAATCTGTACTTTTGCCCCCTTTTGACTCCAGAGTCACTACCTTCCAATAAGCTCTTCTGCTCAGCCTCCAGGCTGATCTTTGCGAAATGTGGATCTGATTGTCTTTCCCTGAGTTAAAGCCCTTCAGTGGCTCCGCATTGTCCACGTTCCAGCGCATCTCTCAGAAGACTGCAAGAGCAGCTCCTCTGCCCAGGACTGCATCTCTGCACGTGCCCTTCTCTCTTCCTCGCCTGTTTACCTGCCAACACCTGCTCCTTCTTAAGATTCATCTCAAGTATCACCTCCTCCAGGAAACCCTCTGCGTTATATTAGATAATATAATAATATAATTTAACAAGAGAGGGAGTAGGGAGGAAATATGAGGGAACTTGACGCACCACGTTATGACCAGGTGCTTTTCTTCCTCTCCCACAAGACAGAAGCTATTTGAGAGTAGAGACTTTATCTCTGTATCACAGTGTCTGGCATAGAACTGTTGCTCACTAATTATTAGAAGGAATACGGGAGGAAGAATAAAAGCAGCAAAGATCCAAATCACCAAGTGTTCCTCCCAGGTATGACGGAGCTCAGGAAGGAGCCAAGTTAAGCTCCAGGGGCACCCAGTAAATGCCCCGCGTCAGGGCAGATGCTGGGAAACTCCGTCCCCTCGATAAGCAGCGCTTACTCACCTGGCCTGTGTGCTGTTCCCTGTCTCCATTCAGCCCGTCCCACTGCCAGATTAACCTTCTGTAGAAGAGGCCAGAGCCACACAGTCTTTAGCCGGGCAATCCAGGACCTCCACAGCATGACCCCAACCCACCTATATTTCACACCACTTGTGTGTGCCCTAAGTGCTATCCATATTCTAGAAATCAAGAAGCGTTTGCTGATGAGTTCCATTACTTATTTGACAGGCAGTGTGGAAAAGCACGTCTTAAAATTTCAGTTGACGTGTGTTATTGAACGTCTGTGGGTATAAGGCGCCATGCTGGTCCCTATGGAACCATCAGGGAAGCAGGTGGTGTTCTGTGCCTGCAAGGAGCTGACAGTCAGCTGAGGAGAAGACGGGAAAATGCAGGCGGCTGAAGGAGCAAGATGGCAGAAAGGAACATGTCACGAGGCAGCGTGTGATTAGTTGCCAAATAAGTGGCTCAAGAACGTGTTGGTGGTGAAACAAGATGTGTGTGTGAAAGTCCCTCTGCCCTATAAAACCCTGTAATGGATGGGCAAGTCCCAATTCCGGGGGACCCTGCAGTCTGCCTCCCTCTCCCACACAGGACGTAACTGTCATCACACTCCACACGTCGTGGGTACTCAGCCCATCATGCAATGTCTTTCACGATGAGGCCCTGGTCCACCTCTGCAGCCTCCTGTGCCCCCACCCTTGAACCCCAAGCTGCAAAGGTGCTGAAGAGAAGGCCCTGTGTTGTATATTGAGCACACGCATTCCCTGATACAGTCTCTCCTCCCCATCGCCCTTCCTCGTGTAACCTATTCTTCCTTTAAAACCCTCCTCTGCCTTTAGAATTCAGCCTGGAGTCCTCAGTAAAGCCTTCTCTGACTGCGGGCAGAGCCACCACTCCCTGTCAGACACGGCTCCTTACATGTGTGCACTGTGGGGCGGTGCTCGTGGGTGCTGTCCTCTGAGGGTGTGAGCCTCCTGCCCCAGGGACGATGTCGGGCTCTTCTGTACTCCAGCACCTGACGCAATATCAGACATGGAGGACATGTCCCTTCAGTGTTTGTCGTTGATTGAAACAGCTGAACACGTTGTGGGACTCAGTGCACTTTAGTTGACTTCACGTTGTTAAGACAGAGGGGCTGTGCGTGCAGAAGAGGGTGACGTGCCCAAGTGGTCCAGGAGCCTCCACAGCGCAGGTGGGAAATCCTGAGCTGAGCGTTAAAGGTTTCGTACATTAAAGATGGGCAAAGAATAAAAAGAATCCCGGGTGGCGGAGCTCGGTGTCTGTGACGGCTAGCAACTCCACCGTTCTCTCCAAACAGCGTGGACGGAGGGAGCCCTGCAGAGCCCGGGATGGGGCAGCTTGTGTTAGTTGGAGCAGAGGGTTTATCTAAAGGAAGGAGAGAGAATGCCCTGAAGGTGGGCTGGACTTAGGTGGTGGAAAGACCTCAAAGGCAAACGGATGTCTTACCGGCAGTGGGCGTCATTTATTATTTTTGAAAGCAGTAGTGACTTGATCAAAGTGGTGTTGAAAGTGGGCCCTGCCTTCATTTTCTATCCCGGCATTGAGGCTCCTGTGGTGACCAAGGCGCTTAGGACCCAGGTATGAAGCCCCTCTGCTATTGAATGCTTCACCTTGAAGGGCTGGGTCTTTTGTAAACAAAGGCTTTCCTGCTGGCGCTGCCCTTGACCTGGCTCGGGGCTGTTGATCCTTTAGGTCCATTCAGCTCTGTCCTGTCCCCGCTCCCCTCGTGACTGGTAATGACCCGGAAGGTGGCAGCACCCACGCAGCAGGTGGCCTCCAGAGCTGAGTCACCGCCCTGGGAACTGTGCCCTGGTGAGGCCGGCTCAGGCAAACCAGAGAACGCTCCACCTCATCCCGGCTCTGTGAGGGCTCTCAGTGCAACAGCCAGAGCAAAGGAAAATGGATTCTTTTATGCATCCAGAGTGTCACTGAGCTGATGAGAAAGCCAAATAAAGCTAACTGAAGATCCGAAAGGAAATTATCCTAATGGTTGTCTCTAGCTGGTGTCTTTGGCGAAGCACAGAGTTTCCTTCATTATTATAGTTATGGCCATGATTGTTTTATTTAAACACACCCACCCAAATTATCGATTTACAGATATCTTTAAAAGTGGAATGAAGAGGATTTTAAAATGATGTTTTAAGATTCTGTTTGGGGCCGGCCTGTGGCTTAGCAGTTAAGTGCGCGCGCTCCGCTGCTGGCGGTCCGGGTTCGGATCCCGGGCGCGCACTGACGCACCGCTTTTCCGGCCATGCTGAGGCCGCGTCCCACATACAGCAACTAGAAGGCTGTGCAGCTATGACATACAAGTATCTACTGGGGCTTTTGGGGAAAAAAATAAATAAATAAAATTATAAAAAAAAAAGATTCTGTTTGGCCTTATGGATTAAGAGAGCTTAAGGAATAAAATGATGTGGAGAGATACCTAAGCTGTCAGTATTCTAGGAAATGAGCAAATGAGGTCTAGGGTGTTTTTTTAAGTTTTCTTTTATTCATAGATACTCTGATGAATGTTGTTTCTAAAAATTATGATGCTTTTATTTCATTCTCAGAGAAGATAAAAATGTAGTGTTGCTTCTGAAAGGAGGGTTTACAAAAAAAGTCTGGCTTGTTTACTACACCAATGAATAGAGATGACCTCAGTCCAAAAAAAACAAGTTAACCATAATATTGCCTAGCAAAATAAGCCTTTATCTAGTACCAAAAGAAGTATAAGTCTGACCACCTAGTCATCATTTCAGTTGATCAGGATTTTCCAAAAGATAAAACAAAAAGCTCTCTACATTTTCACAACTGAACAATAGCTCTTAGGAAATACTACCAGCTTATTCAGTTCCTATAAGACCATAAAAAAGTCTGGTGACAATTAATCAGTCAGTCGCCTGAATGCAGTTGCTGTACGTGGTTAACTCTGCTGTGAGTTTTCAAAATTGGAAAAAATGACATCACGTCTCTTGCTTTTCGAGTATGAAATTTTTTAACTTCCTGGGTACATGCACATGCTCTGTGACCACCATGGGGCCCAGACGAGATGCCTTCAGCAAGTCCACAGAACTCCAACACTTAGTTGTCAAATATGCTGTGAACTGTGACTCTGAAGTTGGGTTTTCTTCTTTATTTTCCTGTTTACTTTCCATATGTGTAGAAAATGAACCACACAAAAATATGGATGACCAAAGGTTTCCTAGTTTTTCTACAGCAGAAGAATTGAGGCAGATGCTACTGGAAACCATAACCATATCCTGATTCCTACAACCTTTATGATTTCAGATCAGTAAAGGCTGAATTGAAACGCACGTGGAAGTTAGAGGTCAACTGATTCTAGAATCCATTCCAGTCAAAAGACTCTCCAGACTTACTGGATTTGGGAGTGCGATTTGGGGAAAGAGGATTTTAGAAAGAGGGAAGCTTTATTCTTTATTTCTTGACTTGAGTGGGGTGGGAGAGCTAACCTGCTTTTGGATAAAGGTTGCAAGAAAGCCAGTCCTAGAGACCGTACAGAAAGATTAATGAGCATTCAGCACCGAACTAAATATGCCCAGCCTTTAAGAAAGCTACGTTAATAGTACCAATGTGACAGCGTTCACGATGGAACCCTCAGAAGATACTTGGGGACACTCAGGCACTGATGAGTTAAAAAGGCAGAGACATCCAGTAAATGAGTTCTTTCCTGGGCACGAGTTTGTTTATCCTGCCCTTCTGAAGTCAGAGCCAACATTCTTAATGGTTTTGAATGATGCAGAATGTTTCTCTCTTGGCAGGGCCACTTTCCACACATGGGCTTATGACTGAAACCCCTTAGGTGAGGTCCAAAGCAGAAACTGGCCTTAGACTTAGTGTCAGATTTTAGAATCGTCTTATTTTAGAGCAAAAGGAAAACTATCAACTACGGCGTCCTTGTTTCAGAGATGGAGAGGCTGGACGAGGGGGCTTTGGTCTGCCAGAGGTCACCGATTGGGAAGGAGAGGCCAGTCCCAGTCAGGCCGCCTTCCTCTGACCACACAGCTCCTTGTCCCAGCCTTCGGAGGAGGTCCCAGCGTGCCCTCAGCCTCCCAGTCGGGAGAGGCCAATGCCCTTTGAGGAAAGATTAGAAAATTGCTTAGGTCAGAAAGGAGAACTTCATTTTTACAAAATGGAACAAATCAGTTATTTATTTGTCACAGGCAGCTTTTTCAAAATCTCCTTTGTCAGTGTTGTGAATTTATTAGCTCCCAGGCAGATGGATGAATAATAACATTTCTATCTATATGCCAAAATAAGAGACTTGATATCTCCTTCGCTCTCTCTCTCTCTTTCTTTTTCTGGATGAGAATTAACTATGCCACGCTAGTTCTTAATAAAACAAACTTTGACTTCTTCCCACAGGAGAAAGAATTGAGTAATGTTCTAAGAACACGTTGTACTCTTTCGGGCACTGAGTAAATGTAATATTTAGAAGATGCTCCAGAAGCTTGCAAGTACCTCTTGGTAAGAGTAAACGGGGGAAATGGAGGAAGAAGGAGGTAGGGAAGCTGGATGGACTGGAGGAGGAGGGCTCAGGAGAGGTGGCTGGCTCCCCCTCTTCCTGCCTGGCCGAGGACCTGAGGGCATTTCGAAGCCTACAGGAAAGGACTCATTTCCCCGTGAGCCAGGGCGTGAACCACTGACCCCAGCTGGTCCCACCTGACAGAGTCAGGACCGGTTCTCCTCTGGACCTGCGCTGAATTGCATGTCCACAAGAGCCAGAGACAGCATCTCCAGAAAACGACACGCACGACAGGTCCTTGCGCCTGCCGCGCTGGCTCTCTCCCAGCCGCTTCTCCAAACCCCTAGGAAGACCATGTGGCCTTTGTTCGTATAGGGACAACAAGCTGAATTAAGAGATGAAGTCATTTATCTGAGGAGGAAAAGCCAGTCAAAGGAGGGGGATTTGCACCAGATTCCTGCCCAAGGGCCCTCCTGGGGAGCATATCCTGCACCGTTCTTTCCCGGTGGCGTTTAAGCAACTGTCATTTATCACTTTCCTTTAGTAATTACACAGTTATTATAAACGTGTTCCCTCCGCAAGAATGTAAACTAAATATGTCATAAGTATCAAGTTAAGCGTCTCCAACAGGATCTTTTCATAGGAGGAACTGTTCCTTAGTCCTAGTAACAATAGGAGCTATTTCTTTCCCTCCTCCCAGCCCATGGAAACAATGCAGAGGAAAAATTATCTTGTGTTTAGCTTCCAGCATGATATTAGAGATAAATAACAATGTTTTTTTTCCCCATCGCCCATATTGTCTTCACTTTTAAGGTAGACAATTTATTTTAGAAAGAGCAGGAAGGAGAAGCGTTTGGCTGTCTTCGGGTGCCACGTGGCCGTGATGGCCTTTCCTGGGGTCACTGTTCCGGGGAGGGGGGGCTGTCCTCACGTGCTGCACGACCCAGCGCAGCCTGGGCTCTGCCTGAGTGAACCGCAGAGGCGTGGGGTGGGGTGGGGGCGTAGCTTAAATCTACCTTTGAGTTTTTAAAATTCTTGCTTTGTTGTATTTGTGTGTACTTTAAAAATGAAAATCTAGTAAATGTTCAGATTTAAGCTGTGGGTAAAATCTTCCTAACAGAAAATTACAGAGTCAGCTGGAAAGATGGGATGGAAAGCAGCGTGTGTTGTTTCCTTCTAAAGGCTTTTATATCTGCAGTGGATTAGAATGTGCCTCGCCCGCCCTTGCTCTTCGTTTCTTGGGGTGGGTGCCGTATTAAAGCCTTCCTGTGTGAAGTGAGACGACTGGGGTGGAGGGTTTGAGAGCCCCGTCCTCCCTGCTGTCCCCTGTCAGTCATGCTAACTTCCCTGCACCCTGGCAGGCACATGGGAGTGTCTTAGCTGTGCCAGTGAAAGTCACACCTGTGTTTCACCTCCAGTATGAGTGCAGTTCAGCATCTCGGGACATGGTCATCCCCTTTGGCCCTCTAAAGGAGTTGGGGTCTGGGAATGGGACTCATGTTGAGCTGAAGGGCGTTTTACAGGCGTCATTTCATCTGTTCTCCCCGTCTCCAGCCAAAAGTGCATTCCAGACACATGGGTACCCATGTACCCTGTTCATTCAGGCATCCTGAAACGGGACTCCCAGCCTCTCTGGGAGACGCAGAAGGAACTGACCACGTGCATTTCTTCTTGCCCATATCTCTGTGGAGGTGGAGACGAGGAGGCCCTGGGGGCAGCTTATCCTGAGCCCAAAGTCCGGTGCCTCACCTGTGGGCTCCAATGGCCCTAGAGTTTCTCCATCCTAGTTGTTGTAATAACAGCACCCCCTGTGGCTGGCAGACTCCACAAGGACTGGTGCCCGTTTTGTTCACACAGTGTCTCCAGCACAGTGCTTCCCATGTACTAGGTCTTCAACATCTGTTTCTTCTGCTCTTCATAAACTTCATGTTTTTTCTCATCTCCTGCTGTCCCTGATCTCAATTAACTTTCACCTTGTGTGTGTGTGCGGGAAGAGATACATACGTGAGCTCGCTCTTGCTCTCTCTCTCTCACCTTCTGCGTCCTGTGTTAGTTACCGCACATCCCTTGCTGTCTTATTTCCCAAAGGTCCCACTTCCCAAATGCAGTGGCTTTCCCCCAATCTCCCTGAGCTTCACCTCCCTGCTACAGTTTACATGATGTTACCTCCCCTCCCTGAGACCCGCCCCTTTCTCCACCTGCCCAGGCCACCCCTGTGGAGCCCAGCTCAAGCCCCTTTCCTCTGTGAAGCCCTCCCCCCCTCACCAGTAGTCAGCGTGCCCCAAGCTTATCGAATCCTAAATGACTGTTGTCCTCTCTGTCAGCATGGCACGCCTGAGCACTTTATTCCTCCCTGTATGCTAGACTTCATGCCACAGTTAGATGATAAGACCACATGCAGGTGTATCCATGTCATCTACTTGTGCATTTTACTAGCAGTGTCTAGCACAGTGCTGGGCTCTTGGGAGGCAATCAGTGAATGCCTGTTGATGGATTTTAATGGCTCTGTCTTTACCAATAGTGTTGAGAAGTAACTTGTGGTTCTGCAGCATTGCTGTTGGATAATCCCCCCATGAAAGATGCGACTGTCCCCATGTGCCCCCCCGCCCCCCCGTGTGCTTACACTGCACTCATCTGCCTCGTTTGCCTTCATGTCCTCTGACCCTCCTACAGCGCCTGGTACATTGTAAACTCGGTGAATCAGTGGTGCGAGAATAGACAGATGGAAATGGTTGGAACGTCCTCATCCCCGTTTCAGATCGTTTCTGTCCTTCACAGACTCTTGACTCCTTGTTTTGAAATCTCTTGGCCTACCCTTTCCCTCAGAGAGCCCCCTGACCCACAGCCTCTATGTACTGATGCCCAATATTATTTTTGTCTTTCACACCAATTTTAACGTATTGTTTGTATATACATTCTGGAAATTTTATCCAAAATGTTAGATGTGCTGTCCCCTCACAGGGGAGTGTGGTGATGGTTTTTTTGGAGAGGGGGTGGTTAACATTTATTGAAAATCTATGTAGCATGGGTTTTACTTGAGTGAGTTATATTTTCACAAGTCTGAGAATTAACATTATTTTCACTTCCATAAGTGAAGAAACTAAAGCTAAAAAACGGGTTAAATAGCTTATCTAAGGCTGTGTAGCAAATGATAGAGGGAGAATTTGAATCCAGGTCTTTCTGATCCCAAAGCTCATGCTACTTGTCTCTCTGTTCCTAGTTTAAATGAACCATTCAACAGGAGGTCCTTTAATAGCACTTGACATTAAACAGGCAGCATATAAGTACATCAGCTCAGATAAGCTGGTGTTCGTGAGAAAAGGCAAAGATAAGGACAGGATATTTATTGGAGATTTGATTCTAAGCAGAGATTGACAGAGGTCAGCTTCTGAGACCTTCCAGGTTCAAGAGGATAACTGCTGAGCACCTAGGAACACCTCCTTTGGTGGGCCCTCTGTGACAGAGGGCTGTCCTTAAGAGTGTAAGTTGAGCCTTACCTCTCAGGGAGGTAAGTTGACCTCCCTGAGAAGGCGCAGGAGTCCCATTAGTGACGCATCCTCATTGGCTGGGCTGAATCATTGCTTTTCCCTTTGGTGATGGCTTTGGTACAGGCCTCAGCCCTGTGTTGAGATGAGAGCCACCAAGAGCTACTGTGGGCGGCGCGGATTCCAGTGCTCATAAGAGGAGGCAGGGATGTCAGCGGGAAGCTGAAAATGCATTCGTCAAACTCATATCCTCATAGTTGAGAAACCTGCTCACTAACTCATATGGTTTTCTGGACCACAGCTCTTTGTGCTCTGTTTTCCCATCTGTACGTAATGCACGTACATCTAAATCTTAGGAAGCTGCAGGTGCAGGGGTCACAGGACGCTCCCACGTTCTTTAGAGGAGCGACAGAGAGGATGGAAGAGGCATGCTGCAGAATTGGGTTTTATCATATGCTTTTACAGGAAGAAGTTAACTGAAGGAGGACTTCCCAGATGAAGCCTGGGAATAAATGAGCTATTCCAGATACACAGCCGACTGGCATTCCTCACAGACTGACATGCATCTCAGTTACCGTTGGAGAGAGAAAGAGCTCCTCGCTGACTTAGGGGCCTGTCATCGTTTTTATGATCAATTTTGGAAACGTGCTATTGTTTTAAATTATTATTTAAATATCCCAGAATTGTGTGTGATTTAATAGCTCCACATAGGTTTGAATTTTTTGTTTACCCTGATAGGTCTTCCTTCCTATTTGTTCTTCTCAGCTTGAATATTTTAGGTTTATTTTTCTGTTGTAAGACAGTGTTGAGTATAACGATGGCTTTTCTCAACCATTTCTCTTACTGGTCAAGATCCTCTTGAATTTTAATCCCAACTTTTAAGAGTCTTCCCTACATAGTACATCCCTGTTCTGAGAGCATCTTGAAGCACATGAGCACAGTCACTAAAGAACATGTTCAGTAGCGCTTGGCTTAAAGATCGCGCCTGTGAACCACAGGTCGTAGTCTCTCCCAGTCGGTCTGATGCACATATCTGGACCGTGTCAAGCTGTCCACTGGTAACGTGGCCTGCTCGGTGGCCTCAGCTGTGTTTAAGTTCCTCCGTAGGATTGTAGTCGTTAACTTAGAAATTGCAATAGGTAGTAACTGGACAGGACGGACTTTTCTTCATCAAACTGCTGAGTCACTCAGCCTCTTGCTGGGTGAAGTGTGCACTTTTGGGATTTAAGCCCCTTGTCAGGAACCCTCCTTGGGACTGTTAGGAAGGCACACCCTGTGGCTGTGGCAGGTCACATGCATGGAAGACTGAAGTAGTACCTTGAATGATCAGTTATCAGAAACGAAGACCTCTACGACATTGGGCTTCCTCTCCTGTGATGTGGTGAAAGGTGCATTTCAGCTTTAAGGTTAGACCACGCAGGGGAGAGAATGTCATGCAATTGCAGTTCTAAATTGCCCTCCGCCTGATTCCGAAGCAGTAAGAGAAGGTTGTAGTTACAGACTAGTGCTGCCCTCTGCTGGCGTTCTAGAAGCTGTGCTGCTGCAGCATGAGGTTGCAAAATCAATTTTGAAAATAGAAACCTCCCCCTGTCTTCTGTGCAGGCTGCTTTCATGCCTTTCTTCTGTGATTGGAGCTATAGGTTTACACCATGTTTTATTTCATAATACATCTTGCTGAGCAAACCTTGACGATCTGCGAAACGCGCAGCCTCATCTCAGGGACACACCAGTACGCAGAGAACACCCGCATGAGGAGACGTGTGTGGCTCTCTGTACAGGAACTTTCCCAACCTATGTGTCTTAAGCAGGAAGGAGAGGTGCTTCTTATTTCTTGTTTTTAAAAATTCGTCTCTTTATGACATTGGTGGAGCAACAAGAGAAAACAACTGACTTTTGCTTCCTCTGTTGCTCTGGGAGATTTCCTAAGGGTTCTACTGTCATTTAAATTCCAGGTGCAGATCTTCTGAACAAATGCCTGCTGAGGATTTCTGTGCCTGGAAAATGTCTGTCAACAGATTGCTTTCGCACTCCTGTGTAAGTAGAGGCTTGTGCTCGTAAATCAACCTCTAGGGAGTTTTGTTTTATTTTGTTCCTGGATGATTCTCCAGTAAATTTTTTTAAATGGTCATCAGTGTTTGATCTCTATTCCTTTTCTATTAAACACTCAACTCCCAATTTACTGTCATAAAAAGTCTATAACCTGAACTCCTGCTTAAAAGCAAGGGTACAGATCCGTATTCAGATCTTAGAATGGGAAGAGGAGAAGAAGGCAGAAAAGATTAAAGATACTTGTTTCAATTAATTCAGTAGGAGATGCCATTTGTAGATCTTTTCCGGTTTTAGTCTTCATCAGACTCCTCTGCAGTTACCTACTCTCTGAATCGATGCACAGCAAAATGTATGAAAGCATGATCTGTGAGCTTTTTCCATTTACGAGCTGTGACAGATCTGTTAGCCACATCTCTGCTTATAATGTGCTAAAGGAAAAATGATTTATTATCTCTATCATCATAGCTATCATTTATTGAATGTTTACATTGTGCTGTTGCGAGTTCGAATTGCTTTACCTGATTTATCTTATTTAATTCTCATGGCAACCATAGGTGGTAGGTACTGTTATCATCCTTGTTTTACAGATGAGGACACTGAGGCACAGAGAGTTAATGCAATTTACCCAGGGTTGTGCAGGGAGCGAGGTGCAGAGCTTGGCGTTCTGGCTCCAGAAGTCTGCATGTGGCTGTCTTGCCATACTGCCTCACGGGAACGGGGAACTTAGGAGGATAAACTGCTGGGCTGTATTTCGGAGACAGTATTTTATTACTGTCATAATCACATGAATGATCTGTTGGGCTAGTCACTATGCTCTTTTGACTTGAGCTTCCTTAAGATTGGTGGGAAACAAGGCTTTCGAGAAGATGTGACTTGCTTAAGGTCACACTGCAGGTCACAAGTGTAGCTGACGGTCCAGGACTCTGACCATTCAATGCTAGCCAAATCCTACTAATTTCCAAGTTTTCTCCTTCCTCTTGGTGGATTGATTGATGCTGCTTCTGCTGATCAGAGCCAAAGCTGGTTTGAATGGTTTGCTCATGTGCTCATTGGTGAAACCCTGACATCGGAGCCAGTTTGCATTCACAGTTCCGTGTGGCCGTGTGAAGATTAGCCATTGTAGTATCTATAAAGCTCTGAGCAGCAGAGAACCACGGCTAAAAGCCTGGGCTTGGAATGAGGCAGATCGGGTCTGAATCCTGGTCTTGCCATTCACAAGCTTTGTGACCAAGGGCAAGTCACAGATGTGCTCTAAAGCTCTGTTCTCTCACCCGGAAAATGGAGATACCACCACCAACCTTATTAGGTGGTTATGAACGTTGAAAAAATGCATGTAAAGCATGTAGCAATGTCTGGCACAGAGTAAGTATTCCAAAAATGGAAGCTATTATTGTTTTTCAGAGTACCTTCCCGTCCATTTCTCAGTTCATTTTGTACTTCACCCTGAAAAGGCGTCTAATAAAATAACAAACATTTGTGTAGTGCTTTAAAAATTACAGACTGTTTGCACGTACTAAATTACATCTCACCCTAACAACCATTGCAGTACAGGAATTTATATCTCCATTCTCTAGATCAGGATAATAAGGCTCAGAAAAATTAAATGATTGCCCAAGAGCACATAGCTAGTAAGTAGCACAGCCAGGACTTCAGCTCAGAACCACAGCTCCAGATCCTGTGCTACTCGTTTGTTTGCTTCCTGTAGGAAAGCTTTCCCTAAAGGTGTATAAATCAACAGAGAATGACTTACAACTGTGTGATCCAGCTTTGTAGCGGTAACAGTTGCATCTTTAGTCTGGCCTACATACTCAAGTTAGGACTATTGTATCCTGATGTCTGTAACATTTTGAAACTAGGATCTTAAAGAACTGTTGTAGTCAGATACAGCCTCCTTGTGAAATCCTCAGGCCCCAAGGGAAGTTATCTTAATCCAGTTTGCTCATGCAAGAACAGACTGGCATTTCACTTCAATGAAAACAACGTACTTCCACTGTTCGGCTTTTGCCACACAGGAGTTACTGGTGTGGTTTATTGATTCACATTTCAGGCTCCAACTTTCCTATCAGATTTGGAAGAAAAAATACAAAGAAGGGCATCTTGCTCAAAAAGCAGCATAAAGTACAGCAGTGAAGACTGGATTTTGAAATGGAAACACATTCTCATGGCTTGTGGGCTGAGAGACAATAAGGAAGGATGTTGTTCTTGAAAGATGATTATTTTAATGCTGGAGATGGAGAGTTTGGCAATTTTAAGGGTGTGTTCTGCATGTAAGAAAGAGTTGTTTAAAAATAACATTACTTTCAAATGATGCAATACCTGAAAATTGGCGATGGTTAAAATAGAAACACCCTGAGTTACAGAAATTCAGCCCTACAGTATCCTGGCCTAAAAATACGGAACAATCAGGTTGATTGTTGGAGACTGGAGGATAAGGAGGAATGGAAACATGGTAATGTTTACTGAGTCAAATCTTTCCTTGTAGTTGAATGTTACGGAAAGACTCAACAAAGTAAGCGGATACCAGCTGCTGTCTTCCCGTTTCCCTGTGCACGTCCTGGAAAGAGAATGAATGAACCCCTATTAATTTATCAACTTTTTTTTTTCATTTCCCAACTAGCGAATGATGCGATTTTTTTTCCTATGTTAATTTGGTAGCCAGTCTCCTCATGCAGACCTTTTTTCAGGAAACTGGCCTCTTGCTTTAGAAGATTATGTGAAAACAGAAGCCCAAACTCAGGATCCCTATTTCAGTGTGTTTTAAGTCATTTTACAGTCACTAAGTACCTCAGTTTCCCCCCAAGGAGCTTAAAAACTGAAGGGAAGTTTTGACTGGTCTCTGTTTATTATGCTTTATCTGCTGAAAATGCCTTGTCAAACTGGGCTCACATGGAGAGACATAGATGCAAAAGAATATGTCCATCTTTGTTCTTCTGCTGAATTTTTTGGAAGCATACTCAAAAGATAATACAGAAAACTTACCATATCTGTTTGTTTCTGCTAAGGGAGCAAAAGAGTATGGTGTGTCTATAGTATGGATGTGTGTGTGTGTGTATGTACATCTGGGAGTGGGACATATATTTGATGTATGAGATATGTATGATCTTATCAGACATAAGTAAAAGGAAGACATCCATTCTTTAGGAAAATTTTCCCCATAACTGAAGTGTCAAAATCTTTTGAAAAAAACTTCTAAGTGGCAATAGGCAAAAGCTGTGATTAGTCATTTGTAAAAAAATAAGCAGACCTTTTTGTTCTGGATTTTGGATTTTTTAACTGATGAGAATAATCTGGCTGTACCTTGCGTACTTCAATCACTGATATTATGAATTACAATAGCATATACAGAAGGATGCAGCGGAGCCCTGAATTAATAAAAAAATTAGTGAAATCATTATTTGAGAGTTCCAGTGATTCTTCCGTCTTGGCACTTTTTCAGGTTTAAATGCTTGAATTTACTATCCAACTGGAATATTTAACTGCCTGCTGCTTCATAAAGTATGTGCATTTCTTTGCAGTCTATGAGCTATTGCATCTTTGATAAACCGATTGCTACACATCTCTGTAGCCCATGCTGTCCTATTCCCTTATTTACAGAGATGAGAAGACTAGCCTGGTAGCAGTAGGCATGTGCGGTGGATGCTTCTCCATTATGAAGGATGAGTTTGTATTGGGGTCTCCTGTGAAGAGATAAGCTGTCAAGCCTATAAGGAGTAAGAACGTTCATCACATCTAAGTAAGCACCCTGCCCCTCCTGGCTTGTCAGCATCCTGCTGAATCCATTTGAAATCGTCAACCACAGGCACATTGTAGTTGGAGGTTCTTCCTATACTCATAGCAGAGATTGTAAATGAGGGTGATGTATGAGCAAAATCAAAAGGAGAAAGTAAAGTTTAGTTAATTTATTGAAACCAAGAGAACAGACAGAATGCACGGTACAGCCAGGATTAGAACCCATTCATCACGATAAAACCAAAAAAAGGTGGGGGAGTGTTTTAGGTTAAAAGAGACCAAAGAGTCTTAGTGAGTGAACCTCGCTGGGATCTGGGTTTGAAAAAAAACCAAGTATAAAAGACATTTTTTTAGAGAAAGTAGGAAAAGTTGAATATGGACTGGATATTGGAGGATACAAAGGAATTGTTAATCTTCTTAGGTGTGATAAAGATATTGTAATTATACAGGTGAATGGCCTCATTTTTTTAGACATGCTCAAGAAGTGAGGAGCAGAGTGTTGGGATCGTTGTCAATTTACTTTCAAATGATTCAGCAAAAAAATATACATATATCTTACATAGAGATAACATAGCTAAAGCAAAAATGGCAAAATGAACAATTGGTGAATGTAGGTGGTATGAATTTAGGAATTCATTTTTTTGTCATTCAAATTTACTATATGTCGGAAAGTTGTCATAACAGTTAAAAAAAAGAATGCTCGTCCCTTTAGTTAGGTGCCCGGACACACCAAGTATCTTCTTGGATCCCTGGAACACTAAAGGGAGCGACAATAGGCTTCCTAATAAAATGCTATCAAGCACCTAGGGAAGAGAAAAGACTGTGGCAAAAGATAATGTTAAGGAGAGCTGAGAATACAAAGCCTTACTTTTGGAGGGGGCGGAGGAGAATCTTGAATAAAGCTAACAAAATATCCTTAACTCATAGATGCATCTAAGGAATTCCATTCTGGAAAAAACATTAGGATGTCATTAGCATCAATATATTACTTTCCCTCTGAGCTATTCCATTGTCCTCCCTGGACCCTGAAATCATAGTAATCCTTTGAATCAAACAGAATTATCTCCAAGTGAAAGAACTAGGTGTAGGAAAGCGTTTTCTTTCACTTCTACCAGAGCACCTGCTTACTTTGTACCATTTGTACGTATGTTGTAAGGTTCTTCAGCGCCACGTTCTAGTTATCCTGCCCTGGGGACTTGGACCCCAGGATGAGCTCTGCTTCTTTACCCAAGTCAAGGATTTCCCTTGACTTCCCTTGAGTAACGGGGTTGACGTGAGCCTTTGCGTCTAAGTGATAAAACTGAACCTTTGGGCAGCTCAAGAATGAAGAGTCACAGGCGTGCCCCTCCCACCGCCCCGCAACACCAGATTTGGTGACATCAGTATATGCATGTATGAGATTTGTTAAAGCTCTATTTAGACCACAAAGTAAATAACTCACAACCAGGTTCAACTTTTTCCATTCTAGGTTGTCTTGAGTTTATTGTGAGAGCATTATGGAAAAAAAAAAAAAAAAACAGATCATAAAGCTTCTTCAGGAAGCTGGTTTCATATGGTGGTTTAGATTTAAATAGTGATTGTCTAGCACCATTTGAAATCAGTGTTCTTGGGGGAGACCAGCTGCACTACCAGGGGCAAAAGGAACGAATAGAACAGCCCCGAAGAATTTGAAAGCAAAGACCAGACGGCCGTGAGAACCTGCCTGCTGTTGTAGCTGATCCGTCCCACAGTGGTATTATAAATACCAAGTTAATTATGCAGGATGTCTGGTTATTAGAACTTCATACTCGTTTGTGTAATAAACCTTCTGTAGTACTTTTCCTGTAATACAGACTCCATCGTGCTTGGGTGAAAGGGCCGAATGTATGGCAGATTTATTAATCTCTGGGCCCTCCCAACCCTCATGTCCTCCTGTGACCCCTTAGAGGATGACTGATTTCTTTTGGTGTTCAGAGTCAATATAATTTTCTAGCACCATCTGAAATCGGTTATAATGATTGGGGAAGAGCAGCGTGCAGCCAATTAAGAAGAGAAAATATATTGGTGACCTTCGGGGCCATAAATAAGAAGAAAACAGAAATACCAAGCAGAAATACCAAGGTGGTTTTTCTTCTTTGGGTTTTTAAGGTGAGTTTCATTGCCCTGAATTACGTGTTATGCTAATAAATGGTTAACTATTAGCATATTGCTAATGGTTATATTTTAGAAAAATTCCACAGAATTTGTGGGGATTTTTGTTTTGATGCAAGATACCTAGAAAAAAGTGGGTAAAATCCATGACTGCCTCAGATCACGTGAAAGGAGCAGAGTGAGATGTTACACAGTGAGATGCTGTGTAACCGCATCCCTGGACACTCCCACCTGATGGTGGAGCTCACTCTGTGGTAACCAGGTTGTTTTCTTCTTTCTTTCTTTCTTTTTTTTTTTTGGTGAGGAAGAGTGGCCCTGAGCTAACATCTGTGCCAATCTTCCTCTATTTTGTGTGTGGGACGCCACCACAACATGGTTGATGAGTGGCGTAGGTCCGTGCCCGGGATCCGAACCTGCAAACCCTGGGTCCCCGAAGCGGAGTGCGTAAACTTAACCACTACGCTACCAGGCCAGCCCCTGGGTCATTTTCTTAAAAGGTAGCACCTAGCTCAAGCCAACTAGAAGTTCAGTCAAACAAGGCGCACGAGGAAAAATGGTACAGATAACTAGGTTTCTGTGTCTAGGACAGAACTAAGTTAATACGTTTCCGTTCAGTTTAGAAAGCAAGGTGAAGAAAGCCACAGGTTGTACTGGAACTGTTTTCCTAAATTATACCGTGTTACCATGGAAGAGAAGTTGTTAGACCAAAAACAACAGAATTTTCTAGGTCTAAGCAAGGGGGCGAAAAGGCTTAAGAGTGAGCTGTGTCAGCCACTGTACCACCCATGGGGCATGATGCTGTTCTGCCCACAGGTACCAACTTAGCAGAGGTCAGCCTGCTGCCGCCACCCACCGTCTCCACGTGGCATCCCAGACAACAGAAGGGGCACCTGGGGGAGTTCCAGGCCTTGTCCTTCCCTTTTCACTTGGGCCTGGAGAAGCTCTGTGGGGCCTGACAGTCACCTGATACCTGCCTACCCTGCTTCACGAAGCTCAGCCTCCACCTTTCCCCCCCTCTCACACCTGCCCCCCCACACCTGCCCCCCCTCACACGCGCCCCCCACCCCCAGCCCACCCCCCCCCCACACACCCGCCCCCCTCTCACACCCGCCCCTCCCATTGACGCTTCTGCTCTAATTTGTCGGGGAAGCCCTTTCTCCTTAAGGCTAAGACCTGGAATTTGTAGCCTAAACACTCTGTACACCACGCATATCAAATGAGATCATTTCACTTCTTCTTTTTCTGACCTCTGGTTATTTCCCCAAAACTCTCTTTTTTGCTTTCTTGCCTGCTCTGTTTTCCCTGACTAATCTTACTTACCCTCACAGTTCCAAATATACCCGCGATGTGCCTTCACGTTTCCAAACCTACACATATACTGCTTCCTTTGCCCGGATCTTCCCTCTTCTCCTCCTCTTCCTCGGCCTGAGAGCTCTAGCTAATTCTTCAACCCCTGCCTCAAATGTGTGTTTGTCTTCAGCCTCAGGCCTTGAGCACTGATAGTGGCTTTCTTCTCTGTCTTCCTTCAGAACCATATGACACTTTTCCTGTTGTCCTGTGATTACTTATTTACTCAATAGTCTTCTCCGCTGGGCTGTAAGATCCGTGGATTTAGAAGGGACAGGAGATAAACAGCACATGCTATGTACAGTCATGCGTCACTCAACGATGGGGATATGTTCTGAGAAATGCCTTGTTAGGCAATTTCATCATTGTGTAAACATCATAGAGTGTACTTACACAAGCCTAGATGGTATCACCTACTACACACCTAGGCTATACAGTACTCTTCTTATGGGACCACCATTGCATACGTGGTCCATTGTTGGCTGAAACGTTGTTATGCGGCGCATGACTGTGCATTCAGTTCTTACTCATATATACAATACAACATACATACATACACATGGCGAATTTTCCTTCTAGGCTGCTGCTTCCACTTTTCTGCCCATTCACAGTTTCTCTCCATTTTCATTTGCCATGTGCATAGGGAATGAAAACTACTTCCAACGGCGACCTAAGTTAAATAGAGGAAAATAAATCCGCTTCAAAGAGCGTATATCCCTCTCTAAAACTTTAAATATGATTTTGATGTATCTTCCATTATGGATTATCTGTGTGTTTTCTTTCTTCTATGTGTATAAATAACTAGGAACTGATATGTTTAATGAGTTAGAGAGCCATGGGTCTTTTCAGCCAAAGACACAAAAACAGATGTGCCCTAACTTAAAAAGGCAGTAAATGTATGCTAAGCAGACTGAAGCCATTAAAAATAATAATTAATAGCTACTGAGTGCCAACCACATGATTACCGCCCAGCCCTCCAAACAGCCCTGCGAGGTGGGTAGTATTTCCCCCATGTTACGGATGAGGAAATAGAAGTGCAGAAAAATTAAGTAGCTTGCCTGGGATTTCACAGCTTGTCAATATTAGATTTAAATTCTAAATCAGATTATAAACGATGATGATGATGATGATAATAGCAGCTAACACTGAGCTCTTATTTTGTGCTAGGTACTTGCTAGGTATTTTACATGAATTATCTCATTTAATCTAACTTTCAAAGTAGTCCTCTGAAGTAGGTATTATTATTATAATCATTCCCATTTTGCAGACGAGAAAACAAATGAGAAGAATTAAGTAATTTGTCTAAGATCATGTAACCATAAAGTGTTTATGCAAGAGTACGAACGTAGATCTCTCTGATTCTGGTGTCTACGCTCTTCATCAGTGCTGTTCTTTTCATAGTGGTGGATGTAATAATGGGCATGCTCATTTTGTACGCAGCCTCTAAAATGGCCCCCATTGATCCCCACCTACTGTATTCATACCCTGTGTAATTTCTTCCCGTTGAGTCTGGGCTGGACCTAGTGACTTGCTTCTCGTGGATGCAACATGGCAAAAGTGACAGGATGTCACTTCCGAGATTAGGTTATAGTAGACTATGATTTCTGTCATGCTCTTGTGCTTGCTTTCTCTCTCTCTCTCTCTCTCTTTAAGGAAAGCCACGTGCCATGTTGGAACTGCCCAGTGGAGAGGCCCACATGGCAAGGAACCGATGTCCTCAGGCAACAGCTCACAAGGACCTGAGGTCTGCCAAGAGCCACATGAGCTTGAAAATGAATCCTCCTGTAGCGGGCCTGGAGATGACTGTAGCCCCAGGCAACACCTTGATTGCAGCCTATGAGAGACCCTGAGCCGGAGGACCCGGTTAAAATGTGCCCAGATTCCTGACCCACAGAAATTGTGACATAATAAATGTTTGTTGTTTTACACCACTGTATTTTTGGGTTATTTGTTAATGCAGCAATAGATAACTAATATGGCTCATAGTACCCGTATCTAGGCTCAAACTTTCTGCTTATGGTACCTAAATTTCTTAGATAAACGTTTTTTGGAATAACTTTAGATTTACAGAAAAGTTGCAAAGATAGTTACAGAGAGTTCTCTCGCTCACCTAGTTTCCTCCATTGTTAATGTCTTATATAACCATGGTACATTTATCAATACTAGGAAACCAATATTGGTACATTACTCGAGTAAATTGCAGACTTTGTTCACATCTCACTGGTTTTTCCACTAATGTCCTTTTTCTATTCCAGGATTGGTGTCATATTTTTAATAGCCTAATAGATATCATGCCCTATAACTCTGTGTGTGTGTGTGTGTGTGTGTGTGTGTGTGTGTGTGTGTATAGAGAGAAGAAAAGGTACATGCCTGCTAAAATTTGGGAGATTTGCCCAGCGATGATAAAGGAATATTAACAAAGTCTTTAAACAGGGGTCTTGTTTGTAATTATTTGGAAAATAACCATTACATTAACTTAACTGAAAATGTCTATTATGTGAAATTACTGAGGAGGAAGTGGGAGTGGCTATAAATAAAAAATGGTAAGACCCTAACAAGTCACAAATACTTTTAAAAAGTCAAATATACTTTACTAAAAAGCAATCATGTTTTGATAAACTCAGTTTGTCTTGATTTTCATTTATTAATAAGAGTATTGAATATTACCAGATGTGCAGATGGTTATTTTGCATTATGATGTTGGTACAAATTGATTTTTATTTCTATAATACACCAGTACTTAATTTTCTCTAACTATTTAGATAGAAACTATTCAACTAAGAGTAATAATTTCCTTTTTTCTTAATTCCTATGCAGTGTGATCCTGGCCAAGTCACTTAGTCTTTCTGGGTTTTTCTTTAGTATCAGTATTACTAGAATTTTCCAGTGAATTAATCATATACTACAGCCACTTAATAGTTGTGAACATTTTGCAAACAAAACTCCACGTAAAGGATAGCAAACTTCCTATTCCCTAATTGCTTAAACACTTAGCTGCATTCTTTTGCAGCATTTTCAGGTGACACTTAAAGAACAATCCAGATGAAAGTAAAACTGTCAGGAAAGAATGAGTGATGTTGCTTAAAAGAGAAAGGGCATCCTACTTCTACATATACTCTCCTGTTTGAATATTTAAAATATGGTGTATAAATGAGAAAATCTGGTGACGGAGGAGAAAATAACAAGTAGCTAAGCTTTGAATAGATCCTAAAAAGCCATAAGCAAGACAAGATTTTAAAAATCTTCTTGGTGACCTAACAAAAAACCCAAATAAGCCATAAAAAAACAAAATAACAACAGAAACAAATTTGAACTCTGAACAGAGTGCACACATGAGACCCTGAATCTTGATGGCTGAGATTTGCTTGTTGGCTTGACTCTGAGGGGTCCAGCTTTTCTTTTTTGCCGGAATGACTCCTGATTGTCAATAATTGCCTAGTGAAAAAAAAAAAAACAGACAATAGAAGATGTTGCAGAAAGTAGAGGTGCCAAAGGAGATAGAAATGAAATGTAATTGGAAAAAAAGGAGCAAAACAATGTAACCTCACTCACACACATGACTTCCCAGAACTCTGAATTCATTAAGTTTTCTGCTTGTCTCAATTTTGAAATGAAAGCGTCAGATGACAAGACAGCAAGCTGTGTTTACTGAAGAACTGCCTGCATAAATATTTCTAATATTAGATTTTGAGGTTAGTACATAATTCATTTCTGTCTATTGTGCCTAAAATATAATCCTGGCTATTCAGAATGATGACTGATCCTCAGATTCTGTGGAAACCATAAATCATCGAAGGCTTCAGTTTTATTCATCATCCTGTGCTTACTAAAGCCACAAGAATGTGTAAACATGTTGTAGAGACTTTGGAAACAACTTTCATTTAGCCAAAAAATAAAATAGAATTTATATACTATACAGACAGAATCCATTATGTTGTGTTCTTTACATTTTTTTGTTACTGAGGTAAAATTCACATAAAGTTCACCATTTTAACCATTTTAAAGTGTACAATTCAGTGGCTTTTAGTACATTCATGACATTGTGCAGCCATCACCACTAATTCCAGGACATTTTCATGATATCACCCCCAAAAGAAACCCCATAGCCATCAAGTAGTAGACACTCCTCATTCCCCCTCCTCCTGGCCCCTGGCAACCACTAATCTGCTTTCTGTGGATTTTGCCTGTCCCGGACATTCACACAAAGGGAATCACACAACGTGTGGCCTTTTGTGACTGGCTTCTTTCACTTGGCATATGTTTTCAAGGTTCATCCATGTTGTGGCACATATCTGTATTTCATTCCTTTTTATGGCTGAATCAGAGTCCATTGTTTGAGTAGACCGCGTTTTGTTTATCCATTCATCAATTTGATGGACATTAGGGTGGTGGTTCTTTACTTTCATGTTTTTATTTCTGTCAATGTCATACATGTCCATAGGCTTACAGGTCAGACGGCTCCGAGTCCTACAATTGACAAAGGGCCATCCTCTGCCCTCCCACAAGCAGCCACTTTCAGCCCATTTATCTGTTTCTTCTGACATTTCCCTCCATTTAAAACACTCATATTGCTATTTTTTCATTTTGACTTTATTTTTTTACTTGGTCTATTATGGAAAAGGAGGACTTAGCTCTTAACACCACTACTCATCTGCATACTACTCCACTTACTTACCTTCACAATTTAATTATAGCACGATTTTTGGTTAAATCAAGAATCAGTGTTGATGATTATATAAATACTGTTGACAGCATAGCCACGTAGTTTTACATACCCTTTTAAAACTTTTTAAATTCTGAAATTAATAATTTCATCATTTTTCATTTGCTTAATTTTCCATATACTTAACTCCCAGGCTTTACTACACAACTTTTAACACTCAACCATTTTCAGTCCCAGCTCAGTCATTCAGGTGCATTTTTTTCTTGGAGCCATGCATCCTCCTGCAGTGATCTGAACAGGCTGCTCTCTGTTGCCACTACCCAGCCATCAGCCGGGGCTTAACCTCATTGTTGTCATGGAAATGCCCTTTATTCTCTCCTGGGTTGGATTCCCACCCTGGATCCCAGGATCTTTCTGGCTTTACTCTTAATTCTCATCCTCTCCTCGTACCTTGTTTTGTGCACATCCTTCAGTAGTTTCCTAAGAAAGGATGGCCAGGTGGTAATTTTTTGTGGCTTTTCGTTTTACTCTTATATTTTATTGATAATTTGACTTGTTATGGAATTCCTGATGGGAAAAACATTTCCCCTCAGACCACTTGTTTTCTAGCTCTCAGTGTTGAGAAGTCTGAGACAATGCTGATTTCTGGCCCTTGTTCTCTCGAAGTTTTAGAGATTCAGTTTATCCCTTGTTGTTTGAATTTCATAATTTTCTGTAGTGACAGAGGTCTTTTTCATTTATTGGCTAGGTGTTTAATGTCCCTTTCATCCTGGGAGGCTTATGTCTTTCAATTCTAGAAAATATTCCTCTGTTATTTCTTAGATAACTTCCTCTTGTTATTTTCACTATTCTTTTTTTCGAGAACTGTTATGTTTCATGTGTTGGGCTTCCTGGACTAACCCTGTGATTTTTCTTTTCCAGTTTTCCATCTTTTTGATCTTGTCCTACTTTCTGGGAAAATTCCCACCTGTATTTCCAAAACTTAACACTGAATTCTGATTTCTGCTAATGTGTTTTTACTATCTTGAGAGTGTTGGTTTTTTTTGTTTTTTTAGCATTTCTTCCTGTTTTGAGGATTCACATATGTTTCTGAGGATGTTAAATAGGTATTTTTTTTTCCATTTAAAGTTTTCTGCTCTCTACGTTGTCTCTGTTTCTTCAGGTTCTTTGTGTTTCTATTTTTGGTTTTATCTTTCATGTTAGAGGTTTGTTCAAATGTCTGTTGATCCTTGGCTATCCATTCATATTTAAGGATGGGGCCTTAAAACTCTTGGAAGCTCTTGATACCTTGACAGGACTTATCAACTAGTGGGCCTCATTTTAGAGTATGTGGTAGACAGAATAATGTCCACATCCTAATCCCCAGAACCTGTGACAGTGTTACCTTATGTGACGAAAGGGACTTTGCACATGTGATTCAAGTTAAGGCCCATTAGATGGGCGAGTATCCTGCATTCACTGGGTGGGATCAGTCTAATCACATGAGTCCTTAAAAGCAGAGAACCTTTCCCAGCTGTGGTCAGAGGGAGACCTGAATATGGAAAAAAGGCACAGAGAGATGCAACATTGTTGGCTTTGAAGATGGAGGAAGAGGGCCCTGAGCCAAGGAATGCAGTTGACCTGTAGAAGCTGGAAAAGACAAGGAAACAGAATCTCCCCTGGCACTGCCAGAAGGGAATGCAGCCCTTCTGACACTTTGATTTCACCCCAGTGAGACCTGTATCAGACTTCTGACGTGCAGAGTGATAAGACAATAAATCTGGGTTGTTTTAAGCTGCTCGGCTTGTAGGAATTTGTCACAGCAGCAATAGAAAACGAATACAGAGTGATTGGATGGAGATTCAGCTGTTTCATTGAGGACTCCCAATATCATTATAAGTTTGTTTTCTCTGTCTCTTGGTCTGGTCAGTTTCCTCAGAGATGAATGCTTGAGTCTCCGGCTGAGGGTTGTATCAGTTAGGCTCAGTCAAACAGAATCACTATGGATTTTTACAGGAATAAAGCATTTAATATGGGTGTAGGTGTTATGGCCTCCACGCTGTGGGAGTTGCTGCAGGAGTGAAGGCCTTTAAAAGCTGCAGCTGGAGAATTAGTGAATTTGTCACTGGAGACTTGAGCCTGCAGCAGTGGAGCAGGAGAAACTGGAGGTCTCAGGAGAATCCCAGAAGTCACGGCGTCTACCCAGCAAAGGGGGGCTGCGAAGTGGGAGCTTGTGGGGGGAGATCCATGAACCCGCCACATCTGACTGCTGGAATAATGGCGTTCACTTGTGCATCCCAAATCTCATGCACATTCCTCTCATTGGCAAATTGGAACCCGGGACCACACAGGGAAAGGGGTTCTGAGAAACGTGTTTGCAGCCTTAGACGGGCATGGTGATGGCGGTGAGTTGACTGACGATAGACAGTCCAGCACAGAGGTACAAGCCTGGCTGCCAGATTCTGGAAGCTGCACTGAGGAAAGGGTCTGGGAGTCTCATTGTTCAGAATATGGACTTAAATTTAACCCTTCTTTTTAGTAAGGCACCTAATCCTTCCTTGGCGGTGCCTAATATTCCTCAGTCCAGAGCTTCTCCAGTTCAGGCTCTCCGGAGTATGGAACTTGTGTTGGGGAGGATGGGGGAGAAGACCTTGTACAGACTCCCAGGGAGTCTCCTGTTTTCAGTCCCACTCCCGTCTTCAGAGGTGACTGCACCCCCAACTCCTGAGCCTTTCCACCATTCTGCAGAGGTGTCAGATTGCTTGCTTCCTGAGGGCTTTCTTCTCTGAGGTCTTTGGTTTCAGCTTTTTCTGCTATGCTAAGTTTATTTACCACTCATCTGTCCATTTTTTCAGGTTGTGTTGACAGCTCTCACCTGCTGCTGTCTACTCTTGCATTCTCTTTGTCCTTGTTGGGTCATACTTACTTTATTCCTTTATCATCATTTAGTGGCTATAAGGCTATAAGAGTTTTCAGATAAATAGTATATAGTGCAAAGAGCTCGAAGTCAGGTGACCCAGGTCTAGTTCCAACCATCTTACCACTTTACTTTTAAGGAGCCCAGTTTTCTCGTCTCTAAAACCAGTAGGTCCCATCGGGGTCCTTTTTAAAGACACTAATGAAGGCTGTGGCCCCCCTCCCTTAAAAAATAGTACAAATACACATACACACAAAATTGAGTATATTTTAGAAGGTTCACAGGTCCCCGAAGGCCTTCCGTGAACCCTCCAAGGGTGTTAACCCCCAAGTTCAGAACCGCTGGCTTAGATCATCTCTGAGGTCACTTTTAGATCTGACACTCTGATTCTCAATGCTATAAGGTTTAAATGCAATAGGTTTCAAAGATGACATTTCAAGCTGGCCTTTTTAAAAGTTAACCCAAGAATTTTCAATGTACAGTTTATCAGGAAACCAAAAAAGCTGGAGTCCAAGAGTTAGTCTGAATTCAGTTCAGAGAGGTCAAGGGGCTTAGAGATTCAAATGGCTTGTGGACTTCTAGATGGCTAGTCAGCATGGCTAGTGGAAGGAGTGACCAGAGATCAAAGAAACCCTCTTTCATTTGCTCACCAGGACCAATGCCATGGAATCATGGTGAGAAATCTAGGCAGAGGTTTGGCCAGCAGGCATCAAGTGTAGTCCAAGTGACATTAGCAGTGGCCTCCCTGACGGTGCAGTCTCATGGCATGTAATTTTGATTACACAATGTCAAGAAAAGGACGTCAAAGATAATGATGTCAAGAAAACAAGCTAAACTGAACTATGGAATAGGTAATAGCATCACCATGTACCCAAAGGACCCTACATTGTCTCTGATCTTTATTTCCAGCTTTTCAGGGCCTGAAGAGTAGCATAGCTCCTGGGATTCTGTGTGTTTCATACACTGGCTAAGGAGCACGATGACTTGTTTCGGGCTGTGGGTAAGTAGCTGACAAACGGAACTGTTTTTTGTATTGCTGAGAAAGATGAGAAGAACCGTATGATTTCCTTCATTAAGTAGTAGATAATAACAACAATAAACAATCACATAGGGACAGAGATTGGATTGGTGGTTACCAGAGGGGAAGGGGGGAGGGAGGAGGGTGAAAGGGATAATTCGGTATATGTGTGTGGTGATGGGTTGTAATTAGTATTTTGGTGGTGAACGTGATGTAACCTACGCAGAAATAGAAGTATAATGATGTACACCTGAAACTTTTACAATGTTATAAACCAATGTTACTGCAATAAACAAAAAATAAAAAAAAAACAAAGAAAAGAAAGATGAGAAGAATGAGAAGGACACAGATGTGGCCCAGGTCAGGAGGAATTGTTGAGGGAAAGGTCTGTACTAACTGACCTCCAGGAAATTGCAGCAACATTGCAGTTACAGTTCTCCATCTCTGGCCCTGAAGCGAGGTTAGGTCAGCCTATGATGCTCATTGTCTTCATTAGATCTCTGGTTGAGGCTACTTGGAACCCAGGTATACTGCCACAGTGGGATTATTATTGAGTGGATGGGTGCCACACACTTGTAACCTTTGTGCCATCTTCCTTTGCCTTAGTAATTTTGTCCACTCTCTTCTTTCTTTTGCATGCTATAAATTTCTTGAGAGTCGAGTCTGCTGACTAAAAGTTATGTTTATTTCATATATAGTTAAAGCAGCAGCTCCACCAGCCACTCATTCCTTTAAAAAAAAAAAGATTTGAAACAGCTCTAACAGTAGTTACCTCATTCTACAGCTGAAAAACAGAGGTATCAGAAGGGAGAACCATGTCTCAGTACCCACATAGTGGGTCAATGAGGGTTGGGAAGAGACTCTAGCATTTTCTGTTGTATCCCATCTAGGCATAATGGCCACCCAGTGCCGTGGGTTTTGATTTTTCTGAGAATGGAGCTTAAAACTCCATAGAAATTGTGTTTTGTTACTAATTGACTGAAGGATTTTTTGGCATTGATTTTTAATTCCCATGATCTGTTTCTAGAGAAGTTGTGGACTCCACATCCCTCATTTACTCTCTCTAAGGGCCAATGAACAAACTTTAGCCAACTGCTTTGGAGCCACCCCACTTTGAAAAGGCTTGTTCCACCCAGGTGGCCTTAGTGCCTGATGGCCAGCCCTGCCCACAGCATGGAAACAATAGATAACTGCCTTAGCTGGCACTGTGCTGGTATGTGGGTGCGGTCAGGAAGCTTTGGGCCAAACTGTGCAGACATGTTGTCTCAGGATTAGCACTTTCTAAAGCCGGAGAAGAGATGAGGGTTCAGTAGGCACATAACTCTTCCTCCTGGGAGGTGAGAGGGGTCTGTAGGTGGACTGGGAGCTTGTTCATCAAAAGTCATAGGAGGAAGTCAAAGAGGAGGAGAAGGGAGGGATGGTGATGCTTCTACTGCTTCTACAAATCCTGCCTCCATGGAAGAAGAAATTGTCCACAAAATTATGGCCCCGTGCCAATTTGTATCAACCCTGAACATGTTGAACACCACCCGCTTATGGTTGGGCAGAGATGGTTCAGTCCTGGCAGAGATTGAGTAGCCAATACTGTGCCAAAGGCTTGATGTGGCAGGAGGTGACAGGACAAAGGTATTGGAGTGTGCCAGTTGGGCGCCAGCCTTGTTAGCTGTCAGAACTGGTCTCAGAAAAAAGCACAGCCCTTGGGTATACTTCTGTAGGAAGCATTTTTATTCTATGAAAACATTTGCCTCTCCCTTCAGGCTTCCTTCCTGTGACTGAGCAGGCCAGAAGGGAAGGTCAAGGGTAGGCATGAGAACAAGGACAAAGGAATGAGGTGTGGATTGTACATAGAGCCATGTTCTAATCCCAGCTCACTTACTGACTTCCTGCATATGCAAAACAAACAAACAAAAAATTGGGTGGGAAAAAGGCTGGGAGAAATGTAAATGAACAGAGCTTTAACAACAAAATAATGAACAGATATGAGATTCTTGGGAACTCACCTGTGAATGACTTCAAAATGACCTTGGAAAGGGTTCTGATTCCACACTGTCCATGAAAAAAAACACTAAACCAGGAGTGACATGAGCATCATGGCAGAGTGAGTTGTTCCCATTGTCTCTCCCCTCTAAGTTACAACCATTTGGACATCCATTGACTGACAGAGGATTCCCTACAGAGCACAACAGAATGCCTAAGAGATTCATGCATCTATACATCTGAAGGTGGGTGGACTGGCCCCCTCGGGAAGCAGTGGAACAGAGGAGCAGCCCCCTCCCCCTCCTCTGGCAGCAGTGATCCAGGGCACAGATCCTCACACTGGCCCACTTGCCTGCAAGCTGTCGCAGGGCCAGAAAACAGAAAAGACAAAAAAAAAAAAAACAGGCACGGCTTGCTCCCTGCCCATCTCCCAGCCAATCCAGCCCCCATGCCTGTAAGCAGTTGCAATGGGAGTGGAGGAG
The DNA here is from genome assembly GCF_020826845.1 of Diceros bicornis minor. Taxonomy (NCBI): domain Eukaryota; kingdom Metazoa; phylum Chordata; class Mammalia; order Perissodactyla; family Rhinocerotidae; genus Diceros; species Diceros bicornis. Next base: position 79,258,351 of record NC_080742.1, on the reverse strand, counting down.
GCAGGCATGGCTTGCTCCCTGACCATCTCCTAGCAGATCCAGCACATGCACCCCTCCCTCTCCTCCAGCAGTGGCCAGGTCTTTCCAACAGTAGGGGAAGTAGACAAAACTCGAATTTTCCCAGCTGGGGCAGGGTGCCCTGACCTGAGTGTTCAAAACACTGGCTAGCAGCAGAGACCAGAGGCTACACAGTGAGCAGCAACCAAAACCTCTCCCTGCTTAGCCCCTGTTCCGCCCTAGCCATGACAGATGGAACCTGTGATCAGAACTTCAGGAATCACAGCAGAACTGGTGACCCAGCCTCCAGTGGTGGCACTCCGACACCAGCTCCACCAGCAGCAGGGCCTGCATACGAGTTCCCAGGTCCCTGGGACCCCAGCAGCAACGGCGACACCTGTGTACCCAGTACCCCTGGCAGCAGTGCAGCCAGCATCCCCAGACAACCCAGGAGCAGCAGCACAGGTGGTACACGGGGCGGCAGCATCCAAACCCATGTAGAACCAGTGGAGGAACATGAGTTCCAGGTGACCCAGGAATAAGCAGAACTGCTCACAGCCTGGTGACCTCAGTGGTGTCACCTGAGACTGCAGCAATATCTTAAGCAGCAAGGCACCAATAATCTCAAGACATGAGCAGCACAAGGACGGCACTGATGATGCCTCTGGCAGAGGCAGTGGAGGGTGGAAAGTGCAGCCTCTCAAATACAACCAGAAGCATCTCAGAACCAAAATAACCAAAGCCATATCCAAATAAGAAAGGTGGTTATTACCACAAATGCACTGGCAGAGGATCAATTCATCAAACACCATGAAGAACTACAGTAACACAGCAGAACAGAGAGAGAATGAAAACTCGCAAGAAACCAAACTTGAACTCACAGAAGATTACAATCTAACTGACAGAGAATTCAAAATAGGTGTCATAAAGAAACTCAACGAGTTACAAGAAAACTCCAAAAGACAATTCAGTGAGCTCAAGGATAAAATTAATGAACAGAAGGAGTACTGCACCAAAGAGATTGAAACTCTTAAAAAAAAAATAGAAATTTTGGAGATGAAGAACACAATTAATAAGATAAAAAATAATTTAGAAAGCATTAAAAATAGAGCAGACCATATGGAGGAGAGAATTAGTAACCTCAAAGATAGAAACCTAGAAATGATTCAGGTGGAGGAGGAGAAAGAACTAAAATTTTTTAAAAATGGAGAAATTCTTTGAAATAATCCAACTCAATTAGGAAAAGTAACATAAGGATTATAGGTATCCCAGAAGGAGAAGAGAGGGAGAAAGGAGCAGAAAGTTTATTCAAAGAAGTAATAGCTGAGAAATTCCCAAACCTGGGGAAGGAATTGGACATGCAAATACAAGAAGCTAATAGAACTCCTACTTACCTCAATGCAAAAAGACCATCTCCAAGGCATATAATATTAAAACTGTCAAAAATCAATGGCAAAGAAAAAATATTAAGGGCCACAAGATAGAAGAAAATAACCTGAAAAGGAACCCCCATCAGGCTTTCAGTGGATTTCTCAGCAGAAACTCTACAGGCTAGGAGAGAGTGGAATGATATATTCAAAATACTGAAAGACAAAAACTCTCAGCCAAGAATACTCTATCCAGCGAAATTATCCTTCATATATGGTGGAGAAATAAAAGCTTTCCCAGACAAACAAAAGCTAAGGGAGTTCATCACCACTAGATCTGCCTTGCAAGAAATTTTGAAAGGAGTTCTCCCTACCTGAAACAAAAAAGCAAAGGTTTACAAAGATTTGAGCAAGGAGATAAATAGACAAAATCAGAAAATTGCAGCTCTAGATCAGAATAGGTTACTGAACATTTAATTATAACATAAAAGATAAAGAGAAAGAAAGCATCAAAAATAATCAATTTGGTCACAAAATCACAACCCAAAAAAGAATAATTTGTGACAACAGGAACACAGAAGAGGAAGAGGAAAGAGAGGGAACCTTTCCTCTGCATAGGCTAATGGAGATAAGAGGCTATCAGGAAAAGGACTATCTCATCTATGATATCTTTTATACAACCTCATGGTAACCACAAAACAAAAAATCAGAGTGGAGTCACTAATCATAAATAAAGAGAAAACAGAGATAAACATCACAGAAAACCACCAAACTGAAATGGCAGACAGAAATACAAGGAAAAATAAACAGTGAAAATATAGAACAACTGGAAAACAAAAGAAAAAATGGCAGTATTAAGCTCTCATTTATCAATAATCACTCTAAATGTAAATGGATTGAATTCACCAATCAAAAGACACAGAGTGGCTGGATGGATTAAAAGACAAGATCTAACAATATGCTGCCTCCAGGAAACACATCTTGGGTCTAAAGACAAACATAGGCTTGGAGTGAAGAATGGAAGATGATACTCCAAGCAAATGGCAAGCAAAAGAAAGTGGATGTAGCCATACTTATATCAGACAAAACAGACTTCAAGATAAAAAAGATAACAAGAGACAAAGATGGAGATTACATAATGATAAAAAGGACATTCCACCAAGAAAACATAACACATTAATATATATGCACCTAACACAGGAGCACCAAAGTATATAAAGCAACAATAGTTGCTAATAGACCTAAAGGGATAAATTTACAGCAACACGATAATAGTAGGGGACCTTAATACCCCACTTACGTCAATGGATAGATCATCCAGACAGAAAGTCAACAAGGAAACAGTGGCCTTAAATGAAACACTAGACCAAATGGACTTAAAAGATACATATAGAACATTCCATCCAAAAACAGCAGAATACACATTCTTCTCAAGTGCACATGAAACATCCTCAAAGATAGACCATATGTTGGGAAACAAAGCAAGCCTCAATAAAGTTAAGAAGATTGAAATCATGTCAAGCATCTTTGCCTGCAATGATATGAAACTAGAAATCAACTACAAGAAAAAGCTGGGAAAGTCACAAATATGTGGAAACTAAACAACATGCTTCTAAACAACTATTGGATCAATGAAGAAATCAAAGGAGAAATGAAAAAATTCCTGGAGACAAATGAAAATGAAAACACAACATATCAAAACTTATGAGATGCAGCAAAAGCAGTACTAAGAGGGAAATTTATAGCAATATAGGCCTACCTTAAGAAACAAGAAAAATCTAAAATAAAACAATCTTACACTATACCTAAGAGAACTAGAAAAAAAGAACAAACAAAGCCCAAAGTCAGTAGAAGGAAGGAAATAATAAAAATCAGAGCAGAAATAAATGAAATAGAGACTAAAAAAGCAATAGAAAGGATCAATGAAACTAAGAGTTATTTCTTTGAGAAGATAAACAAAATTGACAAACCCTTAGTCAGACTCACTAAGAAAAAAAGAGAAAAGACTCAAATGAATAAAATCAGAAATCAAAGAGGAGAAATTACAGCAGATACCACAGAAATACAAAGGATTCTAAGAGAATACTATGAAACGCCAACAAATTGGATAACCTAGAAGAAATGGATAAATTCTTAGAATCATATAACCTCCCAAAACTGAATCAAGAAGAAATAGAGAATCTGAATAGACCAATCACAAGTAAAGAGATTGAAACAGTAATCAAAACCTCCCAAAAAACAAAAGTCCAGGACCAGATAGCTTCTCTGGTGAATTCTACCAAACACTCAAAGAAGATTTAATTCCTATCCTTCTCGAGCTACTCTGAAAAATTGAAGAGGATGGGACACTTCCTAACTCATTTTATGAGGCCAACATTACCCTGATACCAAAACTAGACAAGGACAAGACAAAACAAAAAAATTACAGGCCAATGTTGCTGATGAACATAGATGCAAAAACCCTCAACAAAATATTAGCAAATTGAATACAACAATACATTAAAAGGATCATACACCATGATCAAGTGGGATTTATTCCAGGGATGCAGGGATGGCTCAACATCCGCAAATCAATCAGTGTGATACACCACATTAACAAAATGAAGAATAAAAATCACATGATCACCCCAATAGATGCAGACAAAGCATTTGATAACATCCAGCATCCAATAGTGATAAAAACTGTCAGTAAAATGGGTATAGAAGGAAAGAACCTCAACATAATAAAGGCCATATACGACAAACCCACAGCCAACATTATACTTAATGGTGAAAAACTGAAAGCTATTCCTCTGAGAATAGGAATAAGACAAGGAGGCCTACTCTTGCCACCCTTATCAACATAGTGCTGGAAGTTTTAGCCAGAGCAATTATGCAAGAAAAAAATAAAAGGTATCCAAATTGGAAAGGAAGAAGTAAAACTGTCACTCTTTGTGGATGACATGATTCTATATGTAGAAACCCCTAAAGAATCCACCAAAAAACTATTAGAAATAATCAAGGAATAAAGTAAAGTTGCAGGGTACAAAATCAACATATAGAAATCAGTTGCGGGCTGGCCCCGTGGCTTAGCAGTTAAGTGCGTACGCTCCACTACTGGCGGCCCGTGTTCGGATCCCAGGTGCGCACTGACGCATCGCTTCTCAGGCCATGCTGAGGCCACGTCCCACATACAGCAACTAGAAGAATGTGCAACTATGACATACAACTATCTACTGGGACTTTGGGGGAAAAAAAAGGAGGAGGATTGGCAATAGATGTTAGCTCAGAGCTGGTCTTCTTCAGCAAAAAGAGGAGGATTAGCATGGATGTTAGCTCAGGGCTGATCTTCCTCTCAAAAAAAAAAAAAAGAAAGAAATCAGTTGTATTTCTATACACTAACAAACTAGCAGAAAGAGAAATCAAAAATAAAATCCCATTTACAATCGCAACAAAAAGAATAAAATACCTAGGAATAAGTTTAACCGAGGAGATGAGAGACCTATACACCGAAAACCATAAGACATTTTCGAAAGAAATCAAAGAAGACATAGAGAAATGGAAATATATTTGATGCTAATGGAGTGGAAGAATAAACATAGTTAAAATGTCCATATTATCTAAAGCAATCTGCACATTCAATGCAATCCCAATGACATTCTTCACAGAAATGGAAGAAAGAATCCTAAAATTTAAATGGAACAACAAAAGACCCTGAATAGGCAAAACAATCCCAAGAAAGAAGCATCACACTGCCTGAATTCAAAATATACTACAGAGCTAGAGTAATCAAAACAGCATGGTACTGGCAAGAAAATAGACACACAGGTCAATGGAACAGAATTGAGAGCCCAGAAATAAAACCACACATCTGTGGACATCTAATCTTTGACAAAGGAGCCAAGAACATACAATGGAGAAAGGAAAGTCTCTTCAATAAAAGGTGTTGGGAAAACTGGACAGCCATGTGCAAAAGTATGAAAGTAGACCATTATCTTACACCATATACAAAAACTCAGAATGGATTAAAGACTTGAATGTAAGACCTGAAACCATAAAACTCTTAGAAGAAAATATAGGCAGTACACTCCTTGACATTGGTCTTAGCAGCATCTTTTCAAATACCATGTCTACTCAGGCAAGGGAAACAAAGGAAAAAGTAAACAATGGGACTACATCAGGCTAAAAAGCTTCTCCAAGGTAAGGGAAACCATGAACAAAACAAAAAGACAACCCACCAACTGAGAGAAAATATTTGCAAATCATATATCCAACAAGGGGTTAATTTCTAAAATATATAAAGAACTCATACAACTGAACAACAAAACAACCTGATCAAAAAATGGACAGAGAATATGAACAGACATTTTTCCAAAGAAGATATACAGATGGCCAACAGGCATATGAAAAGATGTTCAACATCACTGATTATTAGGGAAATGCATATCAAAACTACAATGAGATATCACCTCACACCCATCAGAATGGCTGTCATTAACAAGACAAGAAATAACAAGTGTTGGAGAGGATGTGGAGAAAAAGGAACTCTCATGCACTGCTGGTGGGAGTGCAAACTTGTGCAGCCACTATGGAAAACAGTATGGAGATTTCTCAAAAAATTAAAAATAGAACTACCATACAATCCAGCTATTCCACTGCTGCATTTTTATCCAAAGAACATGAAAACATGAATGCGTAAAGATACATGCACCACTATGTTCATTGCAGCATTATTCACAATAGCCAAGACTTGGAAGCAACCTAGGTGCCCATCAAGGGACGAATGGATAAAGAATATGTGGTATATATATGCAATGGAATACTACTCAGCCATAAGAAACGATGAAATCCAGCCATTTGTGACAACATGGATGAACCTTGAGGGTATTATGCTAAGCGAAATAAGTCAGAGGGAGAAAGACAAATACCATATGATTTCACTCATATGTGGAAGATAAGCAAATACATAGATAATGAGAACAGATTAGTGGTTACCAGAGGAGAAGGGGGTGGAGGGAGGGCAAAAAGGGGTAGAGGGTCACATATGTATGGTGACGGATAAAAACTGGACTCTTGGTGGTAAACACGATGCAGTCTATACAGAAACTGAAATATAATAATGTACACCTGAAATTACACAATGTTATAAGCCAATAAGACCTCAAGAAAAAATATATATATTTTAGAAAGTCATCACTAACCCCACCCCCCACCAAAAAAAAACACCCCACTAGCCTCATTTTTCCCATCTAGAATGTAAGGTCAATAGCAATACCTCATTGAGATGTTTTGAAAGTGAAAGTGGCAATTCCATAAAGAGAAAAAGAGGGATTTTGGACATGTATATTGGCCTTTATTAGCTGAAGATGATGTGGCCGGCGGAAGTGGGCTAGATTCTGGGTCCCTGAGTGAGCTTTTCCTGAGCTCATGCCTCTCCTCCCAGCAGTAAGAGTTCCTCAGTCCTGCAGAACGTGAGGATTGTGGTCTGCTGAGTTGTAGGAGTGTCCCAGAGGCCCAGAATGCATGATTTGTTCCTCTTTGCCTTCCGGAGTACAACATTGGCCCTGGGCAGCCCTGTGCCCCATTCCTTTACTATCTCAGCAATAATTCGGTTGAACAAAGATTTATTGAGCACCTACCATGTTCCAGGCACGATCTAGGCACTGAGAGGGGCTTCACGCCTGTAACACGCCCAGAACTGCCCTCCTCAGGCCATTTCCACTTCCAGATATTGGTAAACTGACTGCAGGTGCCATCTTTTCATGCTGTTAAAAACCCAGGCGGTTCTCTTGGGCAATGTTGATGCCACACTTTCTGTCTGAAGTACTTTAAGTTCTGAGAAAGGGATCCTAGGAAGGAAGGGGGGAAAATCTGATGTTTAGTTAGACGGGAGAGACTCTGATCCTGTTGCTGACCAGTGTCCTCCCAAGTCAGCCAACGAAAGGCTGATCATATGGTTTGTCCTTCCTAAATAAATTCCTGTGTGTCCCTCTGTTTACACCACCTGTGCACAGGAATCTCTGCTTTGTTCATTTGCGGAGAGTGGGTGAAGATGGAGCTGCAGCTGGTGTCCATGGAACAGATGCAATACTATCTGCCCCACCCTGCCTGTGACTATCCTCTTACTAGTTGGCAGGACTCGACGAAACACACGTAATCCACCCAAGCTCCCAGCAAGCAGGAGTCTCAACAGTCATGACCACGATCTCATAGCAAAGTGGAATTCATCTCTAAAAAGAGGTTTATGGCTGACCAGACTTCATCAGTTCAGATACGTCTGCCCCCTGCCTGAAATGGAAGGTGAGTGGAAGGTCAAGCCCGGAGCTCAGGACTCTGGAGAACTCTCTCTGGTTAGGTTCCAGATCAGAATGGATCACTGTCCAGTCACAATTCTTCTAACACATGGTATCTCTGTTAAAGCACGTGGTACATTCTGCCTTGCATTAGAGTCACTCATGCTCATGTTTTTCTCACCTAATAGACTGTAAACTCCTTGGTCAGTGTCCACATTCCCAGCGCGTGCTTAGCACAATGCAGGCATTCTAAGTTGAACTGAATTGGCATGAAAAGTGCTATATCTCACAAATTCTGTCTTTATAGGATTAACCTATGATAAAGCTTTATGTAAACACAAATTTGCTGGATGTCAGCAGTGAAGCAACAGCACACTGAAGTCAGGAACCTCCACTCGGAGAAGCAGAAGCCTCTTTGTGGTCATTGTCTTAGGAACTATGGTATAATTGTTGTTATTCCCTAGAAATTTAAGGGAAAACTATTGTGCTTAACCTGCATTCAATTGATTTTGGTGCCAGTTGGTTTTCTATTTAAAAGTTTTCTACTCATATTCAGATGGAGTTCAGAAACTAGGAGCATCTTAATCTGTAAATTTTAGCCAGAAATTCTCCCCAAATCTTATTCCTCAAAAGGAGCTCAAGGGAGCAGATTAAGTCTATAGCTTAAATACGTGGTTAGTAGAATTATGGAAGGGAGGAGGGCCAAACACTCTTCCCATATCACCTTTAACACATCCCACAACTGTGTGAGTTTGAATCTACTGCCATTGTAGGAGTTGAATTTTCAAGATCAAAGGATTCAGCACCATGGTCAGAGCCAAGGAGATTAGATTTGGGCCTGAAGTAATTCCTCTCTGTAGGAGGAAAACAAAGGGGATCTTTACCTGAAGAATTCTGCATCTAAACAACAATGAGATACCACTACACACCTATTAGAATGGCCAAAATTCAGAACACCGACAACACCAAATGCTGGCAAGGATGTGGAGCAAGAGGAACTCTCATTCATTGCTGGTGGGAATGCAAAATGGTACATACTGCCACTTAGGAAGACAGTTTGGCAGTTTCTTACAAAACTAAACATACTCTTACTACACGATCCAGCAATCATGCTCCTTGGTATTTACCCAAAGGAGTCGAAAACTTGTGTCTACACAGAAACTTGCACATGGATATGTATAGCAACTTTATTGATAATTGCTAAAACTTGCGGGCAACCAAGATGTCCTTTGGTAGGTGAATGGATAAATAAACTGTGGTATATTCCGACAATGGAATATTATTCAATGCTAACAAATGAGCTATCAAGTCATGAAAAGACATGGAGAAAACTTAAATGCATATTAGTAAACGAAAGAAGCCAATCTGAAAAGGCTACATACTGTATAATTCCAACCATATGACATTCTGGAAAAGGCAAAACTATGGAGGCAGTAAAAAGATCAATGGTTGCCAGGGGGAGAGAGAGATGAATAGGCAGAGCATAGAAGACTTTTAGGGCAGTGAAAATACTCTGTATGATACTATAACCATAAATACATGTGTCCAAACTGATAGAATGTATAACACCAAGAGTGTATACAAATGTAAACTGTGGACTTTGTGTGATAATAATGTGTCAATGTAGGTTCATCAATTGTAACAAATATACCACTCTGGTGGGGAATATTAATAACAAGATAGGCTATGCACGTGTGAGGGCAGGGGGTTTAGGGGACATCTCTGAACCTTCCTCTCAAATTTGCTGCAAATCTAAAACTGTTCAAAAAAAAGTCTTAAAAATAATTCTCCTTCTTCCCCTACTCTAGTGGCCTTCAAGCCAGTGCTCAAGTCAGCCAGAGAAAAGACCCTAGAACCCTCAGCTCCATGCTATGATAGGCATCGCTCTGTCTTCAGGTGTTGCCTGAACCAGGACCCGGATCTACAACCATGCATCTCAATCTAAACCTATCTCGTTAAGTGTCTTGCTGGCTTTGGAAGTAAGTGCTTTCCCCATGTTGATTTTTCACATCTGCTAATCTGTGAAATGAGAAGAGGCATCGTATCTCTTAGCTGTGTTAATGCAAATGTTTGAGAGCACCTCCAAGACAAAGAAGATCAGAGGCTGGCTTCAAGGGCCCTGGAGGAATATTTCCTGGTCCCAGAATCATTTCTTTGCCCCTCCTAATGGCTCTTCTAAGGGAAAAGCTAAACCTATGTGAGTCCAGACAAACTTAGAATGCAGATGGCACTGAAGGGACAGAAGGGAGAGGAACAAACATCTGTTGAGCATCCCCTATGTGGCAGGTGTGAAAGGGAAATTGCCTCGTTGCAACCTCACAGCAGCCTGATGCAGATGAGAGTCGCTCCCTTTCACAGGAACGTGTGCACAAACGTGGATGCAATGCACAGCCGTGGTGGAGGAAACCATTCTTGTTAATATCTGTGTACCTCACGTAATACATGCATTTCTAAGAGGTACAGGAGTTAAGGTTCATGTACACATTGCGTTGTCTTAGATCAGAGAGCACATCATTCAAGTTTTTTTTTTTCTTATTTCAAAAAGTTTAGAATCCGGTGAAGATAGACGTGAAATCCTTCCACTGGGAATATAAAACATTAAATGAAACGCTTGGTAGTAGAAGACTAACTGCTTCTCTGATATATACTAGAATATGTAAAATTGGAGAAGGTAGAATGTATAAAGTTGAAACTGCAATAAGTGAATATTACAAAGTGACACGGACACACGTGTGCGCATATGCGTATCACTTTATGTCCTCCTAGCGGTACGCTGCAGGTGCGGTCTCAGTTACAGGGTGTTGCTGAGAAGCAGATCAGGGATTACATTCTGCAGTGCAGGATCTCTTCACAGGATTTATTAGCTAGTTAATTACCGACTATTAGTTGAGTGCCTAGAGTACTTCAGGATCTCCTTCAAATTCTCTTTTTTTTATCCTTCTTGCAAGTTCTAAAACCAGATGCCTCTTTTATGGAAAAGTCTAATTGCTGTGGAATGTAATGTATGTCCTACTTTCATATCCAGATATCCTCCTTCCTGTTTAATTTACAACATTCCCGTGACTCACCTTTCAGTTATGGTGCATAAGGCACCACACCTTTGGGGTCCCGCCTGCACATATTGCTAAGTGCCTTCAACTTTGGAACGGAGCATCCATGAGTTATGTTAATAATATGAGACACTGAAAGAGACTTGTCTTACAAACACAACAATAAATGACAAATTAGATTTTTTTAAGCCCCATGTGCTTCTCTCCCACGCCCCACAGTCTATGCTTAATAAAACTTCCTGCAGTTTTATGGCATGAGGCATGCCTGGAAAACTCATCATAAGAGAGCATGTGCCTAGTTGAATATTTGTCAGTTATAACATTTCCAATTCTTTTTAAATTAGTAAAAAGGGACAAACAGAAGTGAAATCTAGATACTTAATAAGTAATATAAAATGAACAAAGCAGTGATGAATAAAGCAATGAAAAGTGAAAACTGTGTGTTCCGTGTCTTTCTGAATAACTTCCCAGCCTTCACCCAATTTGATGCTACTATAAAAAAATAATGTACATAAAATCCACATTTCAAATAACTCTTGTGGCAGGTATCTCCCTCCTTCTCTTTTCACATCCTAACAGCATACCAGTTTTGTTCAGAGGATGACAGAAAATATAACCTCCACTAAAAATACTCACCTAACACATAAGGTGGCCTTGTGACAGGTCTGGTCAATGATGCTAACAAAAGTCTTCTAGGTATTTATGTGAAAGCTCTCATGTTTCTGATCTGAGCACTGTTTGCTCTTCCTGCTGTGAGTGCTAATTTGAAGCCTGGCACTGCAGCAGCCATCTTGCAACCATGAGGAGATGAGCATGACAATAACAGCTGCAGGATGGCAGAGAAATATGGTTGGAACCTGGGTCCAGGATGGCACTATGGCCTTTTTTACCAATGCTGGATTTCTTATTGCTTGAAATGAACACCCACCACACTTGTGTAAGCCACTGTTAATGTGGTTCTTTGTTGCTTGCAGCCAAATGCAACAGGAACCAATACAACCTTGCCCACATCTTAGCTTCTGTTTCTAAATCCCTGAGTTAAAGTGATACATTTCTCTTAAATTTAGAGAAAAGCTAAGTAGCCATGTTACCTAATTTTGGGTCTAAACCTTGAAGCTCTAAAATAACCTGTTGAATTCATTACAATCAACTAGAGATAAATAAATACCAGAGTTGAATGTAAAAAAAATGAAATAATAAGTATGTAAGTAATTACTTACGAAGAGCTGCTGGATCTCGGGATGAAAGACAATGATGTATAAAAGCAATGGAATTATACCCTTTACACTGGCAAAAATCATCAAGTCTAACAGCTTCAGTATTGGCTAGGTTGTGGGAAAGTGGGATCTTCCATACCACGGGTGAGTGAGTGAACTGGTGCAACCATTTCGGAGAGCAATTTTCCACATCTAGTAAAGTTGATGATGAACATACCCAATGACCCAGAAACGCTTACACATGTGCACAAGAGCCATGTAGAAGAATGTTTGCTGTAGCACTGTTTTATAACAATGAAAACCTAGAGATAGTCTAGGTGTCCATCAATAAGTGTGTGGATAAAAACATTGTGATACATTCTTAAGATAGTAAACTGAAAAACAAAAGCAAACCCCAGATCTAAACATTGATATGGATAGACAGTGGTAAGCAGCAGCCAGCTCACGAGAGCCGATTGTTAAAATTTCAGGAATTTTGCCAGCTGGTTGATATTACATCAGTAGCTTGAGATCAGCCATGGTAGGAGTATTTACAACATGGAAATTAGAGAAAGCTACAAATTACCTCCTTGCCCCACCACACCCCCCTCCTCGACTCCCCCACAAGAAGTGGTAAATATTTACCAGCACATCACTGGATAGATTTCAAAAAACAATATTTATTTTAAAAGGCAAGTTGAAGAATGATAGCAGTATAGTAGCATATATTTAAAGCTTAAAAACGTAGAGAAATGTTATATATGTGTAATATTTATCAGTAGTAATAAAATATAATCTAGAAAGATAAATGCCAAATTTGTGATAATGATTGTGTCTGGAGAACGGGGGGTGTGTAATAGGTGGGGTGAAGGGAAAAAGGGGGCTTGAACTTCTTATCTGTTATGTTCTATTTATTTTATTTTAAAATATCTAAAGCCAAAAAAGAAAAATGTTAATTTTTATCAATTGTGGATGGTAAGTATAAACATGTTTATTATTCTCTTTGCTTATCTGTGTTATTTAAATTTCAAGATAAAGGCAAAAAATGACATGGGAGTCAAAAGAAAATTTGCATATCATATTTCATTGACTCCAAGAAATCGACTGTAAGATGCACTATTATTTTATATGCCACTAAGAAAGAACTTTGAAATTTGCCATTTAAAATGTTTTGATGAGGGTGTGCAGAATCATACATTGCTGGTATGAATGTAAAATGGTGCAGCCACTATAAAAAACAGCTTGACAGTTCTTCAAAAATTTACACATAGAATTACATATGACCCAGTAATTCCACTCCTAGGTATATAACCAAGAGAATTGAGAACATATGTTCAAGCAAAAACTTGTACACAGATGTTTGTGGTATTATTACTTATGCTAGTAAAAAGGTGGAATTAACACAAATGTGCATCAACTGGGGAATGGATAAATAAAATGTGGTTCACACCCACTAGGATGGCTAGGATCAAAAGACAGATAACAAGTGTTGGTGAGGATGTGGAGAAATTGGGACCCTGGTACATTGCTAAAGGGAATGTAAAATGGTACAGCCACTTTGGAAAATAGTTTGGCAGTTCCTCAAAAAGTTAAACATAAGGTGACCATATGACCCAGAAATTCCACTCCCCAGTACACACTCAAGAGAAATGGGGACACACATCCTGAAAAAAAAATGTGCACAAATATTCATAGCAGCATTATTCATATAGCCAAAAAGTGGAAACAACCCAAACATACATCAACTGATGAAGGAATAAACAAAATGTGGTATATCCATACAATGGAATATTATTCAGCCATAAAAAGAAATGAAGAACTGATACACACTACAACATGGATGAACCTTGACGACATTGTGCTAAGCAAAATAAGCCAGACACAAAGGCCACATGTTGTGTGATTACATTTATTTGAAATTCCGGAATAGGCAAATCTACAGAGACAGAAAGCAGATTAGTGGTTGCCAAGGGCTAGGAGGAAGGGGGATGGGGAGTGACTACTTTATCGAGTACGACATTTCCTGTTCTGGAATTAGATAGTGGTGGTGGTTGCACAATGTTATGGATGTAGTAAAAGCCACTGAATTGTATACTTTAAAATGCTGAACTTTGTTATGTGAATTTTTCCTCAAAAAAGTCATTTAAAGTATGTCATATCAATTTTAAGAGGATAACGATTTCAGAGACAATGCAGTGTAGAAAAGATGTTTTAGAGTTGATGAAATGTGATATATTTGATTACATAGAAATTTAAAGCTTCTATACAAATAACATTTTATCAATTAGGAAATGAGTTTGCTGCATATAACAGAAAAACCTGTAATAACAGTGGCTTAAACAAGTTAGAAGTTTATTTTTGTTTTGCATAGAAGTCCTGATGTGGACAGTTGAGAGCTCATGAACTATCTCCATGGTTTGTTCAGAGACCCAGATTCCTATATGTGTTATATTCAGCATTTGGCTTCCATCCTCAAAGTTACTTTATGGTCCAATATGGCTGCTGGAGTGCCAGCCATCATTTCACATTCCAATTGTGCAACAGGGAGAGGAAAAGGACAAAATGCCTTCCTCCCAGCTAAGTCAGCTCTCTCTGAGTAGAATAAAGGTATAGTTAAATAAATGCTCATATATCCATAAAATGGGAAAAGCTCCAAGAAGGCAAGACCCCTGTCTATTTTGCTTTTCAGTGCATACCCAGGACCTAGTACGAGGTAGAGCACATTGATGACACTGAAAAATGTGTGAAATGAATGGATACATGCATGGAAATGGATAAATGCATCACACTACCATTTAAATATTTTCAAAAATAAGAAATAAGGAAATGTTCATTACAATATAATGTGTGAAAGCAGATTAAACTATATTTAGTGTAAACGATATTTAGTGTAATCCTAATTTTATTGAAAACGTATACATATGCCTAGAAAAAAAAGATTAGAAAGAAATGTACTAATCTATTAAGTGATTTTCTAAATGTGATGAAATTGCTCTGATTTTTAAATATTTCTTCATTCTTTTATACATTTCCCAAATTTCTGCAATGAGCCAGAGTATTATTTTTCTAATTAGAAAACAAATAAATAAGCTTAAAAATAAACTAGAAGAAGACCACTTTGGTCTAAGTATTAAAACCAAGTAGTGAGCTTATAAACCAAAGAGAGTAACCAACGTCCACCTATGCTGTATAGATCCAATAATCCTGCTGTAGAGCCTCCCAAATCCAACAGCTTTGTTTTACAAAGGCAGGGAGGGGATGTTGACATTCTGCAAATGATACCCATGTGGAATCATGCCTCTCCCTATATTGGGGGGTAACAAATTGATTCCTTACCCCATATCTCAGTTTTTTCAACCTAGTTGTTGGGGCTGTAAGCACTCAATCTTTAAATGTGAAGACGGTTTTAAAGCTTACCACAGGCAGAGTTGTCCATCTGTCAAAGCAGACTGATTATCTGCTTCCTGATTCACCCCATATCATTTGGAAAGGATTAAATTGAACTTGTGCTTCTCAGCACTATGCACAGCCACCACCCCTGAACTGTCTGGTGTTTTCCCACTGTTATGGGCTAAATTGCATGCCCTGCCTGCCCCTCCGCCCCATTCATGTGCTGAAGTCCTAAACCCAATACCCCATGTGACCATTTGTAGATAGTGTCTTTAAAGAGGTAAATAAGTTAAAATGAGGTCATTAGGGTGGGCCCTAATCCAATATGACTGGTGTCCTTATAAGAAGAGGAGATTAGGACACAGATACACAGAGGGAAGACACAGAGAGAAGATGGCCATCTACAAGCCAAGAAGAAAGGCCTCAGAAGAAACCAACCCTGTTGACACCTTGATCTCAGACTTCTAGCCTCCAGAATTGTGAAAAAATAAATTTTGTTGTTTAAGCCACCCAGTCTGTAGTACTTCGTTATGGCAGCCCTAGCAAATACACCCACTCATCATGTTAATTAGATATTTGGTGACTGGGAGGGTTAATTTTTTGTGGCAACTTGGCTAGGCTATGGTGCCTAGTTGTTTGATCAAACATCAGTCTAGATGTTGCTGTGAAGGTATTTTTAGATGTGATTAGCATTTAGATCAGTAGACTTTGAGTGAAGCAGATTCCCCTCCATCACCTGGGTGGGCTTCATCCTATCAGTTGATGGCCCTAAATAAAAAGACTGCAGTTCCCTGATGAGGAAGGAATTCTGACTCCAGACTGCCTTTGGGGTCAAGACTGAAACATCAACTCTTGCCAGAATTTCCAGCCTGCCTGTCCTGCAGCTATCAGACTTGCAGCCCCCACAATCACATAAGCTGGTTCCTTAAAAGAAATCTCTCTTCCCCCCTAACCCTGCCCCACACATACACATTCACTTCCTGTTGGTTTGGATTCTCTGGAGAACCCTGACTAATACAGCGACTAGGGACTGATATTCTATGTACTTAACTCCACGCTCTTGTACCTGTCTTCTGTAAAACATATATTTACTTATTTCCGCATTTGTGAATCAAAGAGCCGGTCAAATACTTGCATCCAAGCAAATTAATTCATCAATGTGCTATTTGTTCTTATGTTTAATGATGGCATTGAGCTTTGCTAGAGGGTGTCATCCGAGAGCCTGGAGGAATGAACAGAGATCATTTATCCAGACGCCTTACAATTTACACCCACAGTGCACTGACAGCCAGCAAATTCCGACAGAATGAACAATTATGGTTATAATTTTAAAACTGTCTTTGTTATGAGCATCCTGCTCTTGCCTTTTGATCGTGCCTAATCTTGTTCTACCCGGTACATTTACTGCCTCACTTCTTTCTTCAGAAATGGCAAGTTTTCTTTCTGCTCTGTTAAGTACATAAATGGAGCTGCTAATGCGGCGAGAAGTCAGCTACAGATGCGGAGGTTTGGCCAGGAGCAGAAACAGAGATGTGAGATGAGCGAGTCAGGCAAGGCTGGGGAACGTGAGGAGCATGGAGTGCCCGGAGCGGGGGGGTGGAGGGTGAGGAAGGCCCCCATGCTCACCTGTAACCTGGAACATGTATTTGTGAGACGAGCTCGCAGAAGATAGCTGAGTGACCTGATGATGGATCAAGCGCTAGATGAAGCCAACAGGACTACACAGATTGCATTCATGAGATGGCTTTCTGGTCACTTTGCTCTAAAAGTCACTGTCCAAAAGTTTTCCTTCCCTGATACACCTGTGAGTTTCTAAATTTGAAGAGGCTGTCTGTGGAGGTGAGGGACTGCATAGACAAACAAGAGGTACCTGGGCCCTGATGAAGAGTGATATGTGTGGAATAGAGCAGAGAGGGGCTGGTCTCTGAAACAGATGAGGCAGCCCATAAGGCAGACACCAGAACTGTTTGGGAAGTCCTGCTCACTGTAGCGCTAAGAAGCAGCGCCGTCCAATAGGACTTCCTGTAGTGATGGAGCTATTTTATGTCTGCACTGTCCAGTATGGTGGCCTCTGGCCACGTGTGGCTACTGAGCAGTTGCTAGTGAGACTGAGCGACTGAATTTTAAATTTTGTGTAAGTAAAATGTAAATAGCCACATGTGGCTAGTGGTACCATACTGGACAACACAGCCGTGTGGTCTTCATAACACACTGACTGATGTGTCTCCCAACATACAGTTGGTGGAGGGAGTGCTGCAAGCAAATGAACTCACAGATCCTCTGGCTGCCGAGTGCTCCCTATTTAAATTATTAGCAATCTGCAGAATTAGCTGGGGCCAATGAAAATGATGGTACCTCCTAAAGACCCTAACACACTGATGGGGGAGCTTGCCCACCTAGCAGGATCTAATCTGGGAAGCAATGAATTAAAGCGTCTTTTGCGGGAAACACTATTATTTATGTTCACCAAATGTGCATAATATAAACCCTTGTCTAGTAGTCACTCACAACTCAAGAAACAGAGCTAAAACTTCCTCCCCTTGGTCTCTTTCTAAAGGTGGGATTTTTTTTTCTGTTTACTTCAATTTCCAGTAGATTCAGAAGAAAATCCCTCCAGCTGTTAGGGAGCTTTCTAAATAGGAGAAAATAATATTTGTCACGCTTGTTTTGGGAGAATTTTTGTTCAAGTGATTAGAAATGAGATGAACTTGGAATGTAGAAATCTCTCATATTTGAAATGATGGCAGAAGAATGTTGAGCAAGAAAATAAGTTAGCATTTGGTCCCCAGCGTTGGTATACGCAACATTAGCTCATATTAGGAAGGAAGTGTGCTTTGCTGGGAAATGTGCTGGGCTAAACCAGAGATTCAGAACTTCTGGGGCAACGACTCTGCTTTCCTTCCTTAGTGACTGGGAGCTGCTCAGCCTCAGTGGGCCTCCTCCGTTTCATCTATACAGCTGGGGAAAAGTGCTTTCTCAGGGTTTCTTCGAGGAAAAAAACTAGCATCATTATAAACATTATAAACCATTTTAACCAATGCAAAGTATCTCTCAACATAAATTATGACAAAGACGTTAGTTATTTGATTTACTTTTTTTGGGGGGGGGGGAATGAAGCATTATTTGAGTATAATATGGAAGTGTTTCAGTAGTGCCATTACAACTGAGTCCCTAAACGAGTAGGGGACTTCACAACATGATCTCAAGGTAAGAAAAGTACTGTTTGGTTTCACATGCCAGTTTTTAACGGAATTTTTACAGATTGAGAGGGAAGTGAGTGGTTGCAGTATACACTGTGACCAGCTTTCAAATAGTGATTGTGACCTGAGTCATTTCTGAGCAATAAGTAAATAAATTCTTTCACTTTGACTGCTGGGTTATATTGATTAAGTCCATCTGCTTGTATGCGTTAGAAGACACCATGTCACATTATTTTGGAAATGGTCACCCTGAGTCAGACTGAGTAATCATAGTTAATAAGTTTGGTTTCCTTTTCATGTATTTTTCACTCCATCCTGTATCTGCCCCAATTTTTTCTTCTTCCCTCAGAGCGACTCGAGCACATGAGCATCATCCTTAATCCTAAAGAGCAAGAAAGAAATCTCCATGTTAGTAGAGGAACTCCACCAAGAATAAGGTGCCACATAATTTATTGTCCAAACTGAGACATGTTAGAGAATAAAAGGGGCCCTTTTAATAATTATGCTGGGGCAGCAAGTATAAACTGATCACTCTAACTAAAGAAATAACAAACATACGTAAAGGTGTTATCATTAGTTATCAAAGCAAACAAAACGAGTCCATCATACACCCAGCAGAGCGGCAAAAATGAAAAAGTACAATACCAAATGTTGGCAAAGACACGGAACAACTGGAATTCATACTGTGGGGAGGACAATTTACAACCACTATTGAAAACAATTTGACAATTTCTAGTAAAGATGAACATGCACATATCCTATAATTCCACAATTTCACTCCCATAAGATATGTACTAGAATATTCAGAGAAACATTGTTTATAAAGGCCTAAACCTGGAAACAACACAGATATACCTAAATATTAAAATGGATACATTTAAATAATAGCTACATTCATCAGTGTGGGTAAATCTTACAAATGTTCCATTTATTGAAAGAAGCAAATCCAAATATGTACAGCCAATTTTATAAGTCCGAAATATCTGAAACTAAACAAAGGTGCATGCTTAGGTGGTAAAACTATAAATAAAAGCATGGATATTATTAACCCAAAAGTTGGGGCAGTAGTTAGCTCTTTGGGGAGAGAAGTAGACATTGAGGGGGAATGTCCATGGTCTTGGAATTATTATTATTATTATTTTTGTGTGTGTGTGTGTGAGGAGGACTAGCCCTGAGCTAACATCTGAGGCCAATCCACCTCTTTTTTGCTGAGGAAGACTGGCCCTGGGCTAACATCTGTGCCCATCTTCCTCTACTTTATATGGGCCGCCGCCACAGCATGGCTTGACAAGCAGCGTGTCAGTGGGTGCCCGGGATCTGAACCCGCGAACCCCGGGACGCCACAGCAGAGTGCGCGCACTTAACCACTGCACCACAAGGCCCACCCCGGAATTATTATTTTTTTTAACCTAGGTGATACTTGGAGATTTCTTTATTATCCCTTACACTTTATATACATGTAATGTTCATTCTTTTTTAAAATTGAAATCTAATTGACATATTACATTATGTAAGTTTTAAGGTAGACAAGATGTTGATTTGATACATTTATGTATTGCAATATGATTACCACCATAGAGTTAGCTGACACTTCTATCATGTTACATAATTGTCATTTTTTTTTTGTGGTGGGAACAATTAAGATCTAGTGTCTTAGGAATCTTTGAAGTTGATAATACAGTGTTGTTGACTATAATCACTATCTGTGTATTAGCTCTCCAGGACTTATTTATTTACTAGTTCCCAGTTTGTACCCTTAAACAACATATCCCCAATCCCTCCATCCTCCAGCCTCTGGTAACTACTATGCTACTCTCTGTTTTTCATGAGTTCGGCTTTTTTAGATTCCACATTTAAGTGATATCATACAGCATTTGTCTTTCTCTGTCTGACTTATCTCACTTAGAATAATGCCCTCAAGGTCCATCCCTGTTGTCACAAATGGCAGGATTTCCTTCTATCTCATGGCTGAATAATATTCATATATATAACACATTTGGATCACATATATATATACCATATATATGGATATATATACGACGTCTATATATCACAACTTCTTTACCCATTCATCTGTTGATGGACACTTAGGTTGTGTCCATATCTTGGCTTTTGTGAATAGTGCTGCAATAAACATAGGAGTGCATATATCTCTTCAAACTCCTATTTGCATTTCCTTTGGATTACACTTAGAAGTGGAATTGCTGGATCATATGGTAGTTCTATTTTTAATCTTTTGAGGAACCTCCATACTGTTTTCCATAGTGGCTAAACCAACTACATTTCCACCAACAGTGTATAAGGGTTTCCTTGTCTCCACATCCTCGCCAACACTTGTTATCTCTTGTGTTCTTGATGACAGCCATTCTAACAGGTGTGAGGGGATATCTCATTGTGGGTTTGATTTCCATTTCCCTGATGATTAGTGATAAGCATCTTTTCATGTACCTGTTGGCCATTTAGATGTCTTCTTTGGAAAAATATCTATTTAGTTCCTCTGCCTATTTTTCTATTGAATTGTTTGGGGTTTTTTTTTGTAGTTATTGAGTTGTATGAGTTCTTTGTATATGTTGGATATTAACCCCTTATATATGATATATGGCTTGCAAATATTTTATCCCATTCTGTAGGTTGCTTTTCATTTTGTTGATTGTTTCTTTTGTTGTGCAGAAACTTTTTAGTTTGATATAGTCCCACTTGTTGATTTTTGCTTTTGTTGTTTGTGCTTTTGGTGTCATATCCAAAAAATCATTGCCCAGTCCAGCGCAAAGGAGTGTCTTCCCTATGTTTTCTTCTAGGAGTTTTATAGTATAAGGTCTTACACTTAAGTCTTTAATCCATTTTAAGTTAATTTTTGTGAGTGGTGTAAGATTGGGATCCAATTTCATTTTTTCTGCATATGGTTATCCCAATACCAGTTGAAGCGACTATCCTTTCCTACTGAGTGTTCTTGGGTCCCTTGTCAAATATGCAGGGGTTTATTTGTAATTCCTTTATCTCTTGATTCTGTTCCATTGGTCTATGTGTCTGTTTTTATGCCAGTACCATACTGTTTAATTACTATAGCTTTGTAGTATAGTTTGAAATCAAGAAGTGTGATGCCTTTGGCTTTGTTGTTCTTTCTCATGATTGCTTTGGCTATTCAGGGTCTTTTGTGATTCTATACAAGTTTTAGGATTGTTTTTTCTATTTCTGTGAGAAATGTCATTGGAATTTTGATAGGAATTGTGTTGAATCTATAGATGGCTTTGGGTAGTATGGACATTTTAACAATATTAATTTTTCCTTTTTTTTTTGTGTGAGGAAGATCAGCCCTGAGCTAACATCCAATGCCAATCCTCCTGTTTTTTTTTGCTGAGGAAGATTGGCCCTGGGCTAACATTCGTGTCCATCTTCCTCCACTTTGTATGAGACACCGCCACAGCATGGCTTGACAAGCCATGCATCGCCCAGCATCCGAACCTACGAACCCCAGGCTGCCGCAGCAGAGCGTGTGCACTTAACTGCTGTGCCACCGGGCTGGCCTCTAATTTTTCCAATCTGTGAACACAAGATATCTTTCCATTTGTTTGTGTCTTCTTCAATTTCTTTCATCAAAGTTGTCTAGTTTTCATTGTACAGATCTTTCACTTCCTTGGTTAAATTTATTCCTAAGTATTTTATTGTTTTTTGATGCTATTGTGAATGGGATAATTTTCTTTACCTTTTTTCAGATGTTTTGTTGTTAGTGTATAGAGACACAACTGATTTCTGTATGTTGATTTTATATCCTGCAATTTTAGTGAATTTGTCGATTACTTCCAGCAGTTTTTTGGTTGAGTCTTTAGGACTTTCTATATATAAGATCATATCATCTGCAAATAATGACAATTTTACTTCTTCCTTTCTAATTTGGATGCCTTTTATTTCTTTATCTTGCCCAATTGCTCTAGCTGGGACTTCCAGTACTATATTGAATAAGAGTGGTGAGAGTGGGTGCCCTTGTCATGTTCCTGATCTTAGAGGAAATCTATTTTCCTAACATATGCATTTATTGCTATAAAATTCCCTCTCAAAACTGCTTTTGCAGTATCCTGTAGGTTTTGGTATGTTGTGTTTCCATTTTCATTTGTTTTAAGATATTTTTTGATTTTGCTTTTGATTTCTTCTTTGACCCATTGGTTGTTCAGATGTGTGTTGTTTAACTTCCACATATTTGTAGATTTTCTTGCTTTCCTCTTGTTGTGATTTCTAGTTTCATACCGTTGTGGTTGAAAAAGATACTTGGTATGATTTCAGTCCTTTTAAATTTGCTAAGACTTGCTTCATGTCCTATCATATGGTCTATCCTTGAGAATGTTTCATGTGCACTTGAGAAGAATGTGTATTTTGCTTTTGTTCAGTGGAATGCTGTATAAATGTCTGTTAGGTTCACTTAGTCTAATATAGCATTGTTTCCTTGTTGATTTTCTGTCTGGATGGTCTATCCATTGCTGAAAATGGGGTATTGAAGTCCCCAACTATTATTGTATTGTTGTCTATTTCTCCCTTCAGATTTGTTGGTGTTTGCTTCATATATTTAGGTGCTCCAATGTTGGGTGTGTATATATTCACAATTGTTATATCTTCTTGATGAATTGACCCCTTTATCATTATACAATGACTTTCTTTATCTCTTGTTATTATTTTTGGCTTAAAGTCTACTTTGTCTGATATAAGTATAGCTACCCTCACTTTCTATTGTTTTCCACTTGCATGGAATATCTTTTTCCATCCCTTCACTTTGAGCCAATGTGTGTCTTTAATGCTGAAGTGAGTCTCTTGTAGGCAGCATATGGTTGAGTCCAGCCAGCCAGCCACTCTGTGCCTTTTGATTGGTGAATTCAATCCATTTACATTTAGAGTTATTATTGATATGTGAAGACTTACAAATGTCATCTTGTTATTTGTTTTCTGGTTGTTTTGTATTTCCACTGTTCTTTGTTCCCTCTGTTTCTGCCTACCTTTGTAAGTTGGTGATTTTCCATGGTGGCATGCTCTGTTTCCCTTATCTTTATCTTTAGTGCATCTGCTCTAGGTTTTTGCTTTGTAGTTACCATGAGGCTTACATAAGACTTGTCACAGATAAAACAGTCCATTTTAAGCTGATAGCAACTTAACTTCAATCATCTACAAAAGCTTCACCCTTTTACTCTCCCCTTTTTATAATTCTGATGTCACCATTTACCTCTTTTTATATTGTGTATTAGTTAACACATTATAGTAGCAATAATTATTTTTAATACTTTTTTCCTTTTACCTTTATATTATAGTTAAGTGGTTAATACACCATCCTATTACAGATTTAGAGTTTTCTAGGTCTGACTGTATATTTACCTTTACCAGTGTGTTGTATACTTTCGTTTGTTTTTGCATCACTGATTAGCTTCTTTTCCTTTCAGCTCTAAGAACTCCTTTCAGCATTTTTTGCAAGGTAGGTCTAGTGGTGATGAACTCACTCAGCTTTTGTCTGTCTAGGAAAAGGCTTTATTTCTCCTTCATATCTGAAAGATAATTTTACTGGATAGACCATTGTTGGCTGGAAATTTTTTTCTTTCAACACTTTGAGTATGTCATTCCACTTTTTCCTGACCTGTAGGGTTTCTGCTAGGAAATTTGCTGATAGCCTAATGGGGGTTCCTTCGTAGGTTACAATTTTTTTTCTCTATCTGCTTTTAGAATTCTTTCTTTATCCTTGATTTTTGACAGTTTCATTGAATGTGTCTTGGAGAAGGTCTTTTTGTGTTGAGATAATAGAGTTTTATATTAGCTACATGTATTTGGATGTCCAATTCTCTCCCCAGGTTTGGCAAGTTCTCAGCTATGATTCTTTAAATAACTTTTCTGCTCCCTTCTCCCTCTCTTCTCCTTCTGGAATCCCAATTATTCTAACATTTGGCCTTTTGATAGAATCTCATAGATCGCATAAGCTTTCTTTGCTCTTTTTCATTCTTTTTCCTTTGTTTGCTTCTGACTGGGTTATCTTAAAATTCCTATCCGCTAACTCACTTATTCCATCTCCCACTTGCACTACTCTACCAGATTCTTTCTATTGCATTTTTCATTTACTTCACTGAGTTCTTCAGCTCCAGAATCTCTGTTTGGTTCTTTTTTTATGACTTCCATCTCTTTGGGGAAAAAATCATTTTAATCATTTTTTTTTTAAGAGTTCATTGAGTTGTCTTTCTGAGTGTTTTTGTAGCTTGTTGAGTTTCTTCAAGACAGCTATTTTGAATTCTTCATCAGCCAGATAACAAAATTCCCTGCCTTTGAGGTTGGTTATTGGAGAATTATTTTCTTTCTGTGATGGCATGTTTCCTTGATTTTTCATGTTCCTTGTAGTTTTGCATTGCTGCTTTCATATTTCGCAGACACCTCCTTAAATCTTTGCTAATTGCTTTCAGATGGGGTATTCCGTCTGGTGGTGGTGTTATTATCTGATCCACTGCTCCACTCTTGTTACTCCCTTGCATGGCAAGATTCTTAACCTTTTATGTATCCTCTGGTTCTTACAAGTCACTAGGCTGACTACTTTTGTTTTCCAGAAGGTGGCACTATAGCTCAAGTTTGTGGTTTCTTCCTTGCCCACAAACTGCTGACCTGTTTTCTGAGCACACTTTCTGTCTACAGGAGCTTCCTCTCACAGCGACACTCAGGAATGTGCACAAGTAGCCGTGAGGGGAGGTGTGAGCTTAGCACTTGAGGCATTGGGAGTGCCTGAGGATCCAGTAGGGAGAACCCCAGGTGTGGTACAATCAGCAGGAAAGGTGTCCTTTATCTGCCTCTTTGTCAATCTCCTCCCTCCCCTCAGTTGTGGAAGTCCCACCTCAGTACTCTAGGTGCTGTTGGAATGAAATGGGTTTCTCCATGCCTGTCCCACACAATGGGGTCAGCTAGGCACTTTCTCACTGCTATCCTTTTCTCCTGTGGGAAAGGTCACCACCACTGGATAGATCAGCCCAGTGCAGTGTTTCCTTGTGGGGAGGGCTGGGAAATTTTCTTGTACCACCTCCACTGCTATGAGCAAACTTGGGTTTTTTTGGTTTTTGTTTTCTCTAGAATGACATGCTACAATGTCCCCTCAGAAAGACTGGACTCTGCAAATTGTCTCTCATGCCTGGGTATCTGCCCAGGTTAGGACTCTGCAGTTTTTTTCCCAGCCATGGCAAGAGGGGGTTCTGGGCAGGTTCACTGGTTCCCCTGATTCCAGAGCCCCTACTGAGGTATGTCTGCCTATTACTGGATGCACAGGTAGGTAGAGAGTCCTCCTGGGTCCCCTGGCATATGGTGCTGGATCCCACAACTCCTAAAAAGGCACTTTTGTTCATAGATGGATTTCTGTTTTGATGTTTAAAGAGGGGGATAAAAAGGAGGAATGTCTTACATGCCTCCATGATGCTGAGTGATGCCTCACTCCCCCAATGCAATGTTCATTCTTTATGATATATTCACAACCAGAAAAACACTGCATAAACAAAATAATCCGATAAGGAGTGTGATGGCTGTTAGAGCTGCTCACCTTCTGGGCACATAGTGGGATTGTTCTTTCTGGCTCATTGTGGTTGGGCAGGGGCCAGAGCACGAATTGTAGACTATGGTGTAGGACTTGGAGTTTATTCTGAGGCAGCCACTGGTGGGTTTAGGTGATATGTGATAGGATATGGATCACATTTTAAAGGGATAATTCTCGCTGCTGTGTGGAGGATGTATTGTTGAGGGCAAGCATGGAACTACAGAGCCCACTTAGAGAGCTAGTAATGATGGCGACTTGAAGTTCAGTGGCAACAGTCAAAACAGAAGTGGAATTTTTGTAATGTGT
Organism: Diceros bicornis minor; assembly: GCF_020826845.1. Taxonomy (NCBI): domain Eukaryota; kingdom Metazoa; phylum Chordata; class Mammalia; order Perissodactyla; family Rhinocerotidae; genus Diceros; species Diceros bicornis. The sequence continues at coordinate 79,232,042 of NC_080742.1, read as the reverse complement.
TTTGCAGGTGCATCCAACAGGTCTTGCAGAGGGGTGGAAAACAGGGGTTGAAGAAAAGAGGGATTGCAGATGATCCTCATGTTTTGATTGAACAAGTGAATATAAGGTGGGGCCATTTACTGAAATGGGGGCAAATGAAGAATTAACAGGCTTGAAGAAAGGGAATGGAAATAATTTTTTCTATATTAGCTTTAGATATCTATTAGATACCCATGTGCAAAAAGCCCACTAGAGAGCCAGTCCTGATGGCCTAATGGTTAAAATTCGGCACTCTCGCTGCTTTGGCAGCCTGGGTTCATTTCCCGGTTGCAGAACCACACCATCCATCTATCAGTTGCCATGCTGTGGCAGCGGCTCACATAGAAGAACTAGAAGGACTTACAACTACGATATACAACCATGCACTGGGGTTTTGGGGAGAGAAAATCTTTCCTTGCAAAAAAACCACAAAAACACACCAAAAACACTAGATAGACAACCCCACCTCTCAGGGGAATACCCAGAGATGAAGACGTATATATTTGGGAGCATATAAATCATATTTAAGTCAAAAGACTAGGTTAGATCATCTAGAGAGAATATAGATAGAAAAACGATGTGAAGATAGGAGAAAAGTCAGGCTAGTATGTCATCATAGAAGCCAAAGAAGGAAGTGTGTTTTGAATGCTGTTGAGAGACTGATTGAGATATAGAAGCAATGATAGTCTTTGACAAATGGAGGCCATCAGTAGCTTTGGCAAGGGAAGTTCCAATGGAGTTCTGGGGAAAACAGGCAGATTGAGAGAGTTGAGGAGAGAATGGAAGAAAATGGAGAAAGGGAATTTTCAGGATAAGTTTCACTCTGAAGAGGAACAAAAATGGGATAGACCTTGGAGGAGACATGTGGTAAGGGCAGATTTTGTTTCTTTTAGGATGGGAGATACTAGAGCATGCTTGTTTGCGGATAGCGATCCAGTAGTGAGGAAGAAACTAATGATGCAGGAGATTAAGAGGTTAACTCACCAGGGAAGACAGGGGTCTGGTACAGGGCACAATGGAGGGGTTGTCCTTTTCACAATAAGAAAGAGCCTTCATCCAGGATGGCAAAGGCAGGTAGGTGTTGATTTTAATGATGAACTATGAGGGAGTGCTCTTTGATTGTAGCTATTTTCATTGACTTACGAACAAAATAAATGGAATAATAATGGAACCATTTAAAGACCCAAACCTGCATATAAAAAGAGTTCCCAGGAAATGATAAATTAATGAAAAGCAATCAACCCCTATATATTTCATGGTTAATATTAAGATTTGAGGGTAAAGGATAAATCCTACAAACATATAAGAGGAAAATAAAGTTTATAAGCAAGGGGAAAAGGCAGGCTGCACTTCTGGTCCAGCCATGTTGGAAGCTAATATCAGATGAATTCTCCTACTGAAAACAACTATAAAACATGTACAATGTACATTTAAAATCTGAAATATTTGAAGAGCATGTATCTCAGGAAGGATTTGAGGGGCTATGATACCCGAGACAAGGGAAACACAGTAAGGTGGGCTTCACATTTACCCCGGCTTTTCCCCCAAGGGCATTTGCTATATCACAGTAAAGCCAGGGAACAGAGTCCTAGTAGGGAGCAGCAGATAGAATTGATAAAGTTTTTTTTTTAATCCAGAGATGACAGAATTATGTATGTAGAAAATTCAAAAGCATCAACAGATAGACTATTAGAATTAATAAATGCATTAGCAAGGCTGCTAGATACAAGATCAATATTAGAAAGTCAATTGTACTTTTATTTAAGAGCAACAAAAAATTAGACAATGGAATTTTAAAAAACAAGGCTGGCTTCATATTCTGTCACAACATGTGATGTCAGAAAGTAAGAGAACATTGTCTAACAAGTTTCAAGGGGAAATGTTTGTGATCTGGCAAATTTTCTTCTTCTTTGAAGCAACAGGAAGACATTCCTAGATATGAAAGGTTGTGGTAGTTTTAACGGTGAAACTGTGAAGGAGTGCTCCTTGACTGTGGCTATTTTCCACTAAAAATTATTTGATGTGATACATCAGCCACCTGTAAGATAAATCAAGATAAACAATTCGTGAATGATAAAGACATAATTTGAAAAGACTGGCAGTGAGCATAGAATGATTTGAAAACAAGTAACTGTAAGATACCATTAAGTGTATTTATAAAATATTCTTTTAAAGCTTATCTACAAAGTATAATTTTTAGAGTAACAAATGAAGAAAAATAGTAGGTAGGTCATAACAAGAGTGTAAGATAGAAGATGATGTTCTCAAACATAATACTGTTTCATTCTTGACATTAGTCATTATAGAATTACAGGCTTAAGTATATTTTTAGCTTTTTACTGAAGTATAATATGCATATATCATAAGTGTACAGCTCATTGAATTTTCTCTAAGTGAACACACTCTTACAACCATCACACACATCAAGAAATAAAACATCATTAGCACCTCAGGAAGTTAAGCATATTTTTAAAAATTAAAAGTAATAACTAGTAGAAGAAAATCAAGACACCAACCTACCCCAAATAATTACTAAAGAAACTACAATTTTCTAAACCAACAGAAGAGGGCGCTCTTGAATTGCGAAATATGGTAAACTGTCTAAAATCCTTATCCTTGCCTGTTATTGCTGGTCCAAGAAAAAAATGGGACATTTCCAAATGAATGGGAAATGGCAGATAACATCCAAGCAAAGCGAATATGTAAAGGGAACATAAAATAAAAATCAAAATATTTCAGCTGATAAAATTCCTTCCCAAAAATGAAGCAGAAGGAAACGGATGCACAATAACCAATCTGAATTAAACATTCTTAAACACTTGCAAATATGAAAAACACCTAAAGTCGCAAATTCAAAAACTCAGAACAAGAGTAACAAAGCACAACAAAACAGGAAGGTATAAAATGTGAGTCTTGCAGCAATGGTGGAAGAACTTCTTTGGGCCAATCCTCCTGCAAATAACAACCATAAGTTCCAGTCAAAATATAAAAACAACCACTTGAAGGTGTTGGAGAACAACCAAAAGGATGCAGAAACTGGAGGAGGATTGACACTTGGAAGAAGAGCAGGGTACTAAGTACATTTTCCATTGTGATGGCTTTTAGCCTGGGGGCAGCCCACAGTCCTCCTCGGTGGGGGCACCTAATCTTGTATAGAAACCCACAATTTTACTGGCTTGAAGAATCAAAGGACAGAGTTTGAGGCACCACAGCAGATATAAAGATGGGAGTTGTTATGTGTTGAGTTGTGTCTCCCCAAAATTCATATGTTGAAACCCTAACCCCCAGCACCTCGGAACATGACCTTATTTGGAAATAGTGTCATTGCAGATGTAATTAGTTAAGGTGAGCTCCTACTGGAGTAGGGTGGGGCTGTAATCCAATATGACCAGTGTCCTTATAAAAGGGGAAACTTGGACATAGACACACACAGAGGAGGAGCAACATGTGAAGACTGGGAGGTCACTGCAAGAACGTATTTTCAAGATTTTCTAAACATCAAAGAAAATTTTAAAAGGGCACAGAAAACATACTACACAGAGAAAAGAACATGTTAAATAAAACAAAATACACAGTAAATATACCATTAAAATAGATGTTATACCAAACCTGTCATTCATTTCAATACATGTAAATGGAAATCCACCTATTAAAAGAAAAAGATTTTCAGGTTGATTTACAAAGCAAACCCCCACTCTGTGCTGTGTTCAGGACATACACCTGCATCACAGGGATTCAGAATTGCTAGAACTAGAGGGATATGTAAATTTATAGCAGGCAAGTAAAACAATGAGAAAGCAGAGACTGTGATCATGATATCAAAAAACATTGAATTTGGACAAAAAGCATTAAATGAGATAGCAGAATACTTGATAATGCCAAGAGCCACAATTCACAATGACAATATATCAGTTGTGAATATACATGACACAAAAGCACAGAAACTCCTTTATGAATGAGAAACTTAAGGATATACAAGAGAAATACAGAAAATGACACCAAAACTAGGAGACATCATTTTTGGTCTGACACAGGTGAAATGGACAAAAACTAAGAAAGATTATAGAAAATCTAACCAGCATAATCAATACGTAAAATATATATTCATGCTAACAGAAGCCTGCCTTAAGGGGCATGCCAGATGTTTCTGCTTTTCTGCCTCAAGGCCTTCTGAAAGCCACTGAAGTGTGCTGTTATGGACTGAATGCTTGTGTCCCCCCAAAATTCATAGTTGAAGCCTTAACCATCCATGTGATGGTATTAGGAGATGGGGCATGTGGAGGTAATTGGGTTTAGATAAAGTCATGAAGCTGGGGCCTTCATGATGGGATTAGTGCCCTTACAGGAAGATGAACCATAGAGCTTGCTCTCTCTCTCCATGGTATGAGGACATAGTGAGACAATGGCCACCTACAGGCCAGGAGGAAAGTTTTCACCAGAACCTGACCACACTGGCACTATGTTCTCAGACTTCCCGTCTCTAGAACTGTGAGGAAATACATTTCTGGTGTTTAAGCCACCTAGTCTATGGTGTTTTGTTATTGAGCTGACTCATACACCTGCTCAGCCCATGAGCTATCCAAGAAGGGTGGAAAGGAGTATTAATGCCCCCAGTGCCCTCCATCAGCCATGGGGAATGGGAGCTGGTGGATAAGAGTGGGAGTTGCAGAGTTGCAGAGGCTAAAGTCCTGGTGAGTAAGGCTGAGAGGCCAAGACTTCCTTCCTCCACCCAGCCCAAACTCATAGCATAGAGGCTCTATCCCAGCACAGCTGGTAAAGCATATTGGGGCCCTAATTACCCTTGCTCTGGTTTGCTCACAGGGCAGAAGTTCCACGCCAAGAGAGGCAGGCCACCTACCCAGCACCCTGCTCCAATAGCAGGGTGTCTCTCCAAGAGAAGCCAGCTCCAGAGATTTTTGCCAAGGGTGAGAGGCAGTCCAGAGGATTAGAGAGCATCCAAGCTCTCCTCAAAAGAACTGACTTTATTTGAAATAGAGCGTGAGGAAATTCCGGACTAAGGACACTCTCAAAAACAATGGAGATTTTGGTGGTAAGCAACTAAGAGGAGGCTGGTGGCTCCATTAGAGCAACAAGCTAAACCGTAGGCCAGCTGACTTAACCCAAATAACCAGGGACAGAGACAGCCATGAAGAACCCTCCTGAAGTCAGAGCAAGCCTCCAGTCCTGCCTCAAAAGCAACCCTGCAAAGGGGCCCGATTTAATCAGGTCAGACTGTGGAGCAATGTATACCCCAGGGCATTGAAAACATTAGAGCAATCAACTGGGAATTAGTGAGTGTAACAGCTGGTGTGATCAGAGAAAGAGACAGTCCAAGAGAGTCCTGCAAAAGCCATGGTCTTACCAGGATGACCGTGTACATGCCCAGGGTTGCACTCTCTGACAAGCAACATCAGAGGCTTCATGCTGTGGGGGAAACAGACTTTACTAAAATATTGTAGCCAGTCACTACACAAATGAGCAAACAAAAACAACAAGCCTTGGGGTGGGAGGAAATCAGTATCCTGAGTTGCTACAGTATATTATCTAAAATGTAGTTTTCAACACATAATTTTGAGACATGCAGAGAGAAAGGAAAGTGTGACCCATACACAGGAAAAAAGCACGCAACAGGCTGCCTATGAAAGGGCCCAACTGTTGAGTTTAATAGACAAAGACTTCAAAGCAGTCATTATAAAGTGTTTAAAGAGCTAATGGAAACCATTCTTAAAGAAATAAAGGAAAGTATAATGACGTCTCATAAAATAGAAAATATCAATACAATAAAGGGATAGAAATTATAAAAAAAAAAAAAGGAAATTCTGAAGTGGAAAAGTACAATAACAGAAATGAAAAATTAACTAGAGAGGTTCAACGTTACATTTGAGCAGCCAAAAGAAAAAGTCAACAATTTTGAAGATAAATTTATAGAGATTATATAATCTGAAGAACAGAGAGAAAAAAGAATGAAGAAAAATAACCAGTCTCTGAGAAATGTGAGATACCATTAAGCACACCAACATACATGTAATGGGAAGGAGAGGAGAGAGAGAAAGGAGGAGAAATAATGGCTGAAAACTCCCCAAATTTGGTGAAAAACCTTAATCTATACATTCAAGAAGCTCAACGCACCCTTAGTAAAATAAACACAAATGCTGAAAGCCAAAGATAAAGAGAAAAATTTGGAAGCAGCAAGGAAAAAATGACTCATCACTTATAAGAGAATCTCAATAAGATTAACACTTGACTTCTCACAAACAATGAATACAGTGTATTAAAAAGTACAGAAAGAAAAAAATATAGAATTGAAGGGAGAAATATACAATTCAGCAATAATATTTGGAGGCTTCAATATCCCATTTTCAATAATGAGTAGAATAGGCAGAAGAAAAAAAGTAGAATACTTGAACAGCACTATAAACTCTCTAGACCTAACAGACATCTATGGAACACTCCTCCTAACAATAGCAGAATAGATTGTAGAAACTGTTGCTTTCAGAATAACGAGAAAAAACACGTGAAATTTTTAAAAAGCATATTTATCATCAAAGTTCTCAAGGAGAAGTGGATAGTAATAGTCTTAATAAACTAAATAGCAGAGTATCACAAGCCCTTTATAGGTGGGTAAAGAGTTGTGGATATTTTTATACCTAGGGGTCAATGTCTACTCTGGGCTAGGTATGTAGAGAAGTGGCCTAGATATAGATAGATTTTGAAGAGAAAAGGAAAAATCCATTGAGTTCTTAACAATAGTGTGGGCTGAAAGGATTGATTGGAATTTGGAAGAGCCCCAATACAAAATAAATTATTCAGCCCAACAATTCTCCCGCCACTGTCTAAAGAAATTGCTGTAGAAAGTGGCAAAAGGGATGCCTGAAGCATCAGTGGAGATGGGGCTGGAAACTAGAGGGTTTGTGTTATCTTGCAGTGCCCTGATTCCAGGGTCTAGCTGGAGTTGAATCTATAGGTCAATCCAAACCAACTTAAGTGGCAACTAACCTCCTCCCAGCTTAAATTCTGATCATATCAAAGAGCTGAGTCCTTCAGTATCAACAGTGCAGGAAGCTGGAGTTGGGCCTAAAAGCAAAGTAAGATTTCCTTCATTCCATTTGAAAGCAGAGGTGAACTCAACCTAATTAAAGCTGTAGCCCAACTCCAGCTTTCAAATCTTAGTGGCCCCTGGATGAACAACCCATTACTCTAGGTAATGGAAGAAAGGACTTCAAAGTTCTAGGAAATAAAACAAAACAAAAAAATATTATACATCAGTCTCTACTGTACTTATATACACAATTTCTGGCATACAACAAAAAATCATGAGATATGAAAAAGCAAGAAAATGTGATTCATAGTCAAGAGAAAAAATAGTTAATAAGAGACCCACAGATAACCTAGACAGAGGAATTAGCTGACTTATGACCTTAAAACAAGTACTATAAATATGGTTAGGAATTAACAGGGAAAGATGGAAAGAATGGATGAAGACACAAGAAATACAATATATGAAATATAAAATTCATTGAATAGTCTTAAAAGTATATTGGACACCACAGAAGAAAAGATCAGTGAAATTTGAACACAGGCCAATGAAAGTTTTGCCAAATAAAGCACAGAGAGAAAAAGATGGAAATAAAAATAAATAAAGCATCAGTAAAGTGCGGAACAATTTGCAGTGACCTAACATATATGTAATTGAAGTCTCTGAAGAACAAGAGAGAGAAAATAGAGAGGAAAAAATATTTGAAAAAATAATAGCCAATATTTTCCAAATTTGATAGTAAACACACACAAAGCACCAAGTAGCTCCGTAAAGCTCATGCAAGATGGGAAAAAAAGGAAAACTATGTTTAGGCACATAATAGTCAAACTGCTGAAAGATAAGAGAAAGAGAAAATCTCCAAAGCAGCTGAGGGAGAGGGGCAGGGTGGAGGGACAATGAGAACTATGAATGGCATCTTATTAGAAACAATGGAAGTCAAAACAATGGAACATCTTTAAAATGCTGAAGGAAAAAAGTCAAGTAGAATTCTAGCAAACATCTCTTCAAAAAGAAAATCAAAATAAAGATATTTATAGATAAATAAAATCTGATAGAATTTGTTGCCAGAAGACCTGCACTACAAGAAATGTAAAAGGAAGATCTTCAGGATAAAAAGAATGATACCAATTGGAAACAGATCTACAGGAATCAATGAAGAGTACCAGAAATAGTAAGTATGAGTATAAATATTTTTTTAATTTATTTTTTATTTCATTAATTTCTTTAAAGGAAAATTGACTAAAGTAGAAATAATAACAATGTATTGTGTGGTTTACAATATATGTAGAATTTTATTGATAAATATGTTGTAAATAACAATAGCACAAGTCCAAGATGGAGGTTATTGGAAATATAATATTGTAATGTCCTTGAATTATATGTGAAGAGGTAGTATATTAATTCAAAGGAAACTGTGATAAATTAAATATCCATACCATAACCCTAGAGTAAGCACTTAAAGGAAGAGGTGTAGCTTAAAAAATTAATAAAGGAGAGGGCCGGCCCTGTGGCTTGGTGGTTAAGTGCGCGCGCTGCGATGCTGGTGGCCCGGGTTTGGATCCCGGGTGCGCATCGAGGCACCACTTCTCCGTCCATCCTGGGGCTGAGTCCCACATGCAGCAGCTGGAAGGATGTGCAGCTATGACATACAACTATCTGCTGGGGCTTTGGGGGGAAAAATAAAATAAATAAAATCTTTAAAAAAAAAAATAAAAAAAATAAAGGAGATAAAATGGAATACTAAAAAAATAATTGATTAACCTAAAAGAAGGCAGGAAAAAAAGACAAAGGGAGAAAGAATAGTTAGACAGACAAAAAAGAGATACTAAGATGATAGATGCAAAGTCAACCACGTCAATAATTACATTAAATGTAAATGGACTAAACCTTTTGATTAAAAGCAGAAATTGTCAGACTAGAAAAAAGACCCAACTACATTCTATTTACAAAAGATGAACTTTAAATATAAATACACAGATACATTGAAAGTAAAGGGGTAGAAAAATAGTGTGCAAACATTAATCATAAAAAAAGCTAGAATGACTAATATCAGAAAATGTAGACTCAAAATAAGAAGAATTACCAATGATAAAGAGGCATATTTCATAATGAAAAATAGTTCTTTTATCAGGAAGACATAACAGTTCTAAATTTGTATTTATCAGAAAGATATAACAGTTCTAATAACAGAGCTTCAAAAATATGCAGTAAAACTTGATAGAATTGAAAGAGAAAATTAGACAATTCCACAATTTTAGTTGATTTCAACACTCTATTTGATAGAACCAGTGGACACAAATTCATAAGGATGTAAAAGATTTGAGCAACACTATTATCCCATTTGGCCTAATTTATACTTATTAAATATTACATCCAACACCTGCAGAAAATAAATTCTTTTCATGTGTACATGGAAACAAGATAAATCATATGCTGGTTCATAAAGCAAGTCATAAAAATTTTAAAATGTTGAAATTTTACAGAACATGTTCTCTGACCACAATAGAATTAAATTAGAAATCATTAACAACAAGATAACCAGAAAACCTTGAAATTTGTGGGAAAATATAAGATAGTAACTTTAGAGGAAGCCAAGAAAGGGTTTACAGGAATTCTCTCTACTATTTTTGCAACTCTTTTGTAACTCTAAAATTATTCCAAAATAAAAAGTTAAAGAAAAAAAGATGACAGACCACAGACTGAGAGAAAATGTTATATATATATCAAAAGACTTACATCCAGAGTTTATAAAGAACTCCTACAACTCAAGAATAAAAGACAAACAATCCAAATAAAATGGAAAAACTATTTGGAAAGATACTTCACAAAGGAAGATATAGAAATGGTTAGTAAACACGGGAAAAGGCACTCAATATCATTATTAATCAAGAAATGTAAATTAAAACCACAACAAGACACCACTTGACACCTGTTAGAATATTTGCGAGTGTATGAAACAACTGGTACTCTCTTTAAGTGCTGATGGGAATGTAAAATGGTACCACCTCTTTGGAAAAAGTTTTGGCAATTCCTTGTAAAGTTAAATATCCACCTACCATAGGACCCAGCAATCCCATTCCTAAGCACATTCCCAAGAGAAAAGAAAATCTATTTTCACAAAACAACTTACACATAAATATTTATAGCAGCTTTATTCAGAATACCCCAAGCCTAAAAATAACCCAAATGTTTAACAGGAGAATGGATAAATAGTGATACAGGCGCACAATGGAATACTACTCAGCAATAAAAAGAAAGAGATCACTGACATACGCAACAGTATGGGTGAATCTCAGAAACATGCTGAGGGAAGAAGCCAGACACAAAGGAATAAGTACTTCATTATTTCACATATATGAAGTACAAAAACAGCAAACTAATCTCTGGTGATAAAAATCAGTATATCAGTTGCCTCTGGCGGGGGAGGATTTACTGGAAAGTGTGGCACAAGGGAATTTTTTGAGATGATGAAAATGTTTTACATCTTTATTTGGGTGTTAGTTTCATGGGTTCATACTGAGTTAGAAAAACCTGTAGTTCTCCTCCTGTGTAGGGAAAAACCCAGTCTTTCCCTCCTGGGTTTCTCCTGTGTGTCTCACACTGCTACCACATTCACATAAAACACTTCACTTCTGGTCAATGAGCGAGTGGGAGTTTTTCCCACACCAAGAAATTCTCTGCAACACCAGCTGGGTGCCCTACAATTTAACTCAATTCTGACACTATCAGATCCCACAAGTTAAGGGCTCAGTCCCACAAGACCGCTCCCACCCCACTTCAGATACCAGTCACAAGTTGTAGGTCCCCAGGTTACCCATGTCTGACGTGGCTACAAAATGGGGTTCCCATGACGCCCTCCTCAAGTTTGATTAGTTTACTGGAATGGCTCACTGAACTCAAGGAAATGCTTACTTAACGTTTGTCAGTTTATTAAAGGCTCTGATAAAGGATAGAGATGGAGATCCAGATGAAGAGATACATAGAATGAAGTCCGGGAGTGTCTCGGGCACAGGAGCTTCTGTCCCCGTGGAGTTGGGGTGTGTCACTCTCCTGATTCATGGATGTGTTTGCCAACCTGGAAGCTCTCTGAATCCTGTGCTATTGGGATTTTATGGAGGCTTCCTCATGTAGGCATTATTAATTATTAACTCCATTTCAAGCTATTTTCCCCTCTCTGGAGGATGAGGGTGGGGCTGAAAATTCCAAGCTTCTAACCATGGCTTGATCTTCCTGGGGACCAGCCCCCATCCAGGAGCCCAGCCAGAGTCACCTCGTTAGAACAAAAGACACTCCTAGTGCTCTTACCACTCAGGAATTTATAGAGTTTAGGAGCTCTGTGCCAGACACCAAGGGCAGAGACCAAGATATATATTTTTCATTATCTTACACATACGTTTGTCAAAAGTCATTGAAATGTATAATTAACATCCTTGCATATTACCGTGTATAAACTATACCTCAATAAAACTGAGTAAAAAAAGGACATTTATAGAACTAAAACTTAAATTCGGAAATAAAATCTCAGATTATTAAATAAGCCAAAGTTTTAAATGTATTTTATATCTATCCTTCAGCTCTAGTTATCGGAGAGAGCATCTCCAATCAGGGGCCTATCCAGGTCTTGTGGGGCCTGAAATGTATGTAATTTTGGAGGTCTATTGTGAGCAAGAGAACACAAATTTCAAATATAAAATTAGGAATGAATGAGCATATTTATTTAAAATGAAAAAATAGTCATAGCAAATTAAAAAATTGTAAAAAGCTGACAAATACCACAAACATCACAAATCTAATCCAATATTTTTATTAATTTATTGCCTGACAAACCTCTATGATATATCTCCATTCATATCTTGGCTGCATACTCTTTGATCACTTGTTTAAATGACAGTGATTTTATAATATCATTTTCTATAGAGAGAAGAGAAAGACTTTCACTCCTCTAGCATAGTTTTATATATTTTTTATTATACATATTACATATATTTATTATACATGTATATGTACATATTTTATGATTGCCTGTAGGGATGCATAAAAGGTGCAACTTCATCCACAGAAGTTACTGTTTGTGGTTATAGGTTCATACCCTGGAAATATTCTTTTGTGTGATACTCATGGAAATGTATAGTGTATTTATAACTGGATGTGCTGCATTGTAAAATATAGTTTACAATGATAAAAGAGTACTTCTGTTTTGACTAGGCATCTATGAGAACCAAATCTTGTGCTTGTAATTGTTCATGCCTAACAATTGCAAGAATGCCCTGTGGACTAACTTCCTTACATTCCAAACTTTCTTCTTCCTCCATGACCAAGATAATTTTGGTGCTGGGCACACATTGCTATTGCAGTAAGACCACTGGCCCACACTTCTATGTCTTGATGTTGGGTGAGTTGGCTCCGTGGGTCATAGTAGTATTTTGGAAGCCATTCCAGCACCAGCGTGCCTAGCAATAACTTAACTCTACAGAAATGACTGCAAATCACATAAAGATATTCTATTAACCCCAAAATAAATGTATCCCCAGCTCCACTTTGCCTTAACCAGATCCAAGTAATCTAAGGCCACCCAGTAGTACTGGATTTGAAAAGGCATGTGACCAAGGGAAAGTTGAATTTTTAACTGACTGTGGTTAAAATAAATAATGCATTTTGCAAATTTTACAGAAACATATGACCATTTGAACACAGTGCTGGACCTCTTCCTGAGACCTTGGAAAGGGTTATGTGAGTGGGTGGTCCTGAAGCTTCGTTTTCATTAACTTTGTTCACATAAATCTGTTTCTATCTCTAATTCTTTGCTAGGGGGAGCCTTCTCCTCTCATTCTAATTATGCAGAAACCTCAGCTGTTTCCTTTTCCTCCGAGAAAATCAGATTTTTGTGTTTGATTTGTGTTTGACGAGGAAGTTGTCCAGTTCCTACAAAAGATGATCCTAAATTTATATTGCGATTCATCATTCAGAGGACGCGAAAGGAAGAAAACCCAAGTGGGAACTCTGCAGCAGATGCACTAACTGGAACCACAGCGCCCCCTCTGGGACCTGGACATCTTTCTTGAGACAAGGTGGTTTGTGAGGAAACCATTTTGATGGAGTTAGGTCTCAAAGGTTTTGTTCACTATCTCCCTTTATGGTGAGAGTTAAAAGAGGGAAATTACTAGACAGAAACTTCAAAAGGTATAAGTAGGATGTAGGGACAGAATTTAGAAAAATTCACTCAGACTTTCTGTGAAAGATCTGTATGGAAAACTGGAGTCAGTTATTTTCTCCAAGAGAAAGATAAGTTAGTTATATCCTCATGAAAAGAGAATTTAGACCCTCTGGCCACTTCACATTTTTTTTCTGGAGCAAAGATATAATGGATATGTACATAAATTAATGAATAATACGTAAATAAAAATCTGAAACCCTCCCTCAGCTCTACTCTACTCTGAGAGGCAGTGAGCTATAATGAAAAGTGCACCAAGAGTCAAACAAGCTGGGTTCTAGTCTCTGCTCTGTCACTCACTATCTTTGTAACTTTGGGTCTGTCAATTAAACTCTCTGAGCCTCAGTTTCCCATTTGTAAAATATTGATAATAGTACCTACCTCATCAGGGTGTGATGATTAAATGAGATAATCCATGGAAAGTACATGGAATAATGCCTGACACAGTAAATATTCAATATATATTAACTATTGTGGTGATTGTTATTATATGGTTTATAAGCCTTGCTCTGCCACTTACTAGCAGTGAAACCTTGGGCAAATTATGTAACCTTTCCAAGCCTCAGTTTCCTCACCAATAATATGCAACTCTACCTGACAAGATTTTTATTACCATTGAAGATAATGTATCTACATTTAATATAGTTGAGATTCTTAAAAGTGGAAACTGTTATACTTGAGAGTGGACAGCTCAGTAAGAAATAACGGTGGGTTGGAACATGATTTTCAAATCATATCACCCTTGTTCAAACAGGACACCCTTAAGGATAGAAAAGGAGCTGGGAAATATAGCCTGGTCAGGCCCATGAAAGGAGATAAGTGCACGGATGTTAGTGTTGGTGAATTAGCAGTTGCACCAGTTGAAGGTATTGGGCATGGAAGAAGAGGTAGGGCATCATAGGTCACAGAGTTTTGAAGATGTAGGTGGTAGCCAGCCTCAAGAGTCCCCAGATGCTCCCTGCTTCTGGATATTCACGCCCTTGTGTCCCTACCCACATTGTATTAGGGTTGGTCTCTGTGACCAATAGAATATGGCAGAAGTATGTCACTTTTTATATTAAGATATAATCCACATATGTAAAAGGTATCCTTTTAAAGTATATGATTCAGTGATTTTTAGTATATTCAAAAAGTTGTACAACTATCACCACTATCTAATTCCAGAACATCCCCCTAAAAAGCCCCATACCCGTTAACAGTCTCTTCTCATTTGCCAGTCTCCCCCAGTCACTGGTGCCACTAATTTACTTTCTAAGCATTGTACAGATATACCAAATTTTGTTTATCCATTCGTCAGTTGATAGACATATGGGTTATTTCTACCTTTTGGCTAAAATGAATAGTGCTGCTGTGAACTTTATTTTTATTCTTTGTTGTTCATATATGTTAGTATTTATGACTGAATTTTCTAGATTTGATATTCATTTCTAGCTTTACTGTACTGTGATTGGAAGCTATGATATTGCGATTTTTACTTTGGATTGATGTTTTATTTGTGGCCTGGTACATGGTCAATTTTGGAAAATTTCATGGGCACTTGAAAACAAGGTGTATGCTTGCTTTTCAGGTGTGGAGTTTTGTATATCTCAATTAGATAGTTGTTGTTAGTGCCATCGAGTCAATTCTGACTCTAGCAACCCCGTGTAGCAGAGCGGAACCCTGCCCAGTCTTTCTGCACCATCCTCTCACCTTCTGGAACTATATCAGACAATGCTCCCTTGCTATTTACAGGGTTTTCATGGCCAATTTTTTCAGAAGTGGGTGGCCAGGTCCTTCTTCCTAGTCTGTCTTAGTCTGGAAGCTCCACTTAAAACTGTCCACCACGGGTGACCCTGATGGTATTCAAAATCCCAGTGACATAGCTTTCAGCATCACAGCAACATGCAGCCGCCACAGTATGACAACTGACAGACTGGTGGTGTCGTTCCCTGATGGGGAAATGAACCCAGGCTATGGCGGTGAGAGCACCGAATCTCAACCACCAGGCTACCAGGGCTGGCTGTCTCAATTAGATATACCTAATTAATTACCTTATTTATCTTATTAATTATCTGAGCCGTATTTGAAAGTCAGAAAGAGGGTGAGCATCAAGTTGACTTATGCAGAGGCTACAGCACGGATCATTTCCCTGTGATTCTGTTGGGCCAAACTCTCTTGCTTGTCAGTGTTAGCCCCGTGCTTTGCAAGATGCCCAAGTAGTTCCAGAACTCACAATCCCACTCAATGACATTCTAAAGACAGGTGACCATGTATCTTCTTTTTTTAGAATGAGGAAACTTTGCCCAGAGGCCCCAGCAAATTTTCCAACTTTTTGGCATAAATCAGGTTATTTGCCCATGTCTGCACCTAAGGAATCACAGGCAAGGGGCATACCGTGCAGTGACAGCACAGGCCTGGTTTGCCGAAACAATCACGGGCAGGCCTGACAAGATGGTCCTGATGAGGTTAAAACAATGAGAGCCTAATCCTGATCCTAGTTGGAATTAATTCCCTCCATCACTACTAACCTCCCTCCAACTGAACCTCGTGCTGCTACTCAATGGGAGAGGGGTAAAGAACTACTGGGGAGATGTCCACAATGCCCACTACAGTTAGTTTTTAAATCTGCTTATCTATCATGAGTAGCAAAAAGGTGAATTAAGGTCTTCTATTACTATTTCTCTTTGTGGTTCTTCCAGATTTTCTTTGTTTTTATATTTTATTTGATGTGTGAATGTGCATGACTGTTAAGTCATGAATGTGGAATGGCATGTTTATCTCATTTAATGCTCTTTAATTTGCCATGTCTGATATTAAAATCTCTGTTTTCTATTTATTTATCTTGTACATGTTTTCCTATCCTCTTAGTTTTGAACTCTTCAAATCACTTTGTTTTAGTGTGTCCTTTATAAATAGTTTTGCTTTCTGATCCAATGTGAGTATTGTTTTCTTATAATAGCAAAATTAATCCCACGTTTTGCATATTGATACAGTACACTAAATCTTCCTTTGCTGTACCATTAGATTTATATTGGATTCCCACTTTGAAAAATGAGGAATAAGTGTAATTCTACATCTCATCACACCATCCTCCCCTTCATACCCAAATTTGGCTACCCAATATTATTGTTATACCTTTAAGTAATATACTAATATTTCTCATGTTAATTTATCAACTTTGAAGAGTATCTACTAACTCTTCATTATGGAAGATGAGCAGATTGACATATTTAAACTATCTCCCACTTTTTCTCCTTTTCCATCTTCTGACTTTAGATGAACCATTTTTCTACCTGGAGATTAAATACTTATCTGTGATTTTCTAACTATTCCCTCAGTTGGTTAGCCTTAGTTTTTCATGCAGTGGATTCAATGCCACCAGTTGTTTTTTGAACCAAAACTTTCCCATTTACCATTTGATTCACAGAAGTTCAACTTCTAATAATTTGTTCAAGAAATACACCAGGGAACCATATTTGAAAATATCTGCCTTAAACTTGGATAAAAATTTGGTAAAAATATTCATCACTTTTTTTCTGTCTAAAAATACTGAATGTTGCCAGGTAGTAATGTGAAGCCAAACTGATTCTCCTTTATTATTTTTGAGGAACTTTCCTTCTATACCCATTTTGTTGAGAGTTTTTGTCATAAATGGATGTTGGATCTTGTCAATGTCTTCTCTGCATCAATTGAGATGACCATGTGGTTTTTATTCCTCGTTTTGTTGATATGGTGTATCACGTTGATCGATTTGTGGATGTTGAACCATCCTTGTGTCCCCGGTATAAATCCCACTTGATCATGGTGTATGATCTTTTTAATGTATTGCTGTATTCGGTTTGCCAATATTTTGTTGAGGATTTTTGTATCTATGTTCATCAGCGATACTGGCCTGTAATGTTCCTTTTTTGTATTGTCTTTGCCTGGCTTTGGTATCAGGGTGATGTTGGCCTAGTAGAATGTGTTGGGAAGTGTTCCATCTTCCTCTATTTTTTGGAATAGTTTGAGAAGGATGGGTATTAAATCTTCCTTGAATGTTTGGTAAAATTCACCAGAGAAGCCATCTGGTCCTGGGCTTTTGTTTTTTGGGAGGTTTTTGATTACTGTTTCAATCTCTTTACTTGTGACTGGTCTGTTCAGATTCTCCATTTCTTCTGGGTTCAGTTTTGGGAGGTTGTATGAGTCTAAGAATTTATCCATTTCTTCTAGATTGTCCAATTTGTTGGCATATAGTTTCTCATAGTATTCTCTTATAATCCTTTGTATATCTGTGGTATCTGTGGTTATTTCTCCTCTTTCATTTCTAATTTTATTTATTTGAGCCTTTTCTCTTTTTTTCTTTGTGAGTCTGGCTAAGGGTTTGTCAATTTTGTTTATCTTCTCAAAGAACCAACTCTTTGTTTCATTAATCCTTTCTACTGTTTTTTTGGTGTCAATTTCATTTATTTCTGCTCTAATTTTTATTATTTCTCTCCTTCTGCTGACTTTGGGCTTTGTTTGTTCTTCTTTTTCTCATTCTGTTAGGTGTAATTTAGGTTGCTTATTAGGGCTTTTTCTTGTTTGTTGAGGTGGGCCTGTATTGCTATGAATGTCCCTCTCAGGACCACTTTTGCTGCATCCCATACAAGTTGGTATAATGTATTTTCTTTTTCGTTTGTTTCCAGATTTTTTTTTTATTTCTCCTTTAATTTCATCAATGATCCATTGGTTGTTCAGTAGCATGTTGTTTAATCTCCACATCTTTGTCACTTTCCCAGTTTTTTTCTTGTGGTTGATTTCCAGTTTCATAGCATTATGGTCTGAAAAGATGCTTGTTATGATTTCAATCTTCTTAAATTTATTGAGGCTTGCCTTGTTTCCCAACATATGGTCTATCCTTGAGAATGTTTCTTGCATGCTTGAGAAGAATGTGTAGACAGCTGTTTTTGGATGGAGTGTTCCGTATATGTACTAGGTCCATCTCGTCCAGTTTTTCATTTAAGTCCGCTATTTCTTTATTGACTTTTTGTCTGGATGATCTATCCATTGATGTAAGTGGCATGTTAAGATCCTCTACTATTATTGTGTTGTTGTTAATATCTCCTATTAGGTTTGTTAATGGTTGCTTTACATACTTTGGTGCTCCTATGTTGGGTGCATATATATTTATAATTGATATGTCTTCTTGGTGGAATGTCCCTTTTATCATTATATATTGCCCCTCTTTGTCTCTCTTAACCTGTTTCTTTAAGTCTACTTTGTTTGGTATGAGTATGGCAACACCTGCTTTCTTTTGTTTGCCATTAGCTTGGAGTATTGTCTTCCATCCTTTCACTCTGAGCCTGTGTTTGTCTTTAGAGCTGAGATGTGTTTCCTGGAGGCAGCATATTGTTAGGTCTTGCTTTTTAATCCATCCTGCCACTCCGTGTCTTTTGATTGGAAAGTTCAATCCATTTACACTTAGAGTAATTATTAATATATGAGGGCTTCATGTTGCTGTTTTATCGCTTATTTTCTGGTTCTTTTGGATTTCCTTTGTTTCTTGTCCCATGTGTTTCAGACTGCCAATTCAGTTTCGTTGTTCTGTCTTATGACTCTTTTAGTGTTCTCTTTATTTATCATACGTGATTTTGTTCTGATTATTTGTTTAGTGTTTACCTGGAGGTTTGTATAAAAAATCTTGTGTATGAGATAGTCCATTATCTGATGGCCTCTTATTCCCTTATACTAAGTCAATTCAATCTCTTTCCTCTTCCCCTTCCAAGTTATTCTTGTCACAACTTATTCTATCTTGTGTTGTGGGTGTGTGTTTAAAGTGATGAGGTTATATTTATTTTTTGTGATTTCCTTCCTTTGACTTTGATCTTTGATTTTGGTATTTAAGTGGTTGCTAACCTATTCCAGTAAAGATCTATTTTTCTGATTTTGTCTACCTATTTTTCTCCTTGCTCAAAGCTTTGTATTCCCTTTCTCTTCTTTTTTTCAGTCCTGAGGGCCTTCTTGAATATTTCTTGTAGTGGTGGTCTTGTGGCCATAAACTCCTTTAGCTTTTGTTGATCTGGGAAAGTTATTATTTCTCCATCATATTTGAAGGATATTTTCACTGGATAGAGTATTCTTAGCTGAAAGTTTTTGTCTTTCGGTATTTTGAATATATTATTCCAGTCTCTCCTAGCCTGTAAAGTTTCTGTTGAGAAATCTGGTGAAAGCCTGATGGGAGTTCCTTTGTACATTATTCTTTGTTTTTGTCTAGCTGCCCTTAATATTGTTTCTTTGTCATTGACTTTTGCCAGTTTCACTATTATATGCCTTGGAGAGGCTCTTTTCATGGTGACATATTTTGGCGACCTATTGGCTTCACTTACTGGTATTTCCTGCTCCTTCTCCAGATTTGGGAACTTCTCAGCTATTATTTCCTTGAATAGGCTCTCTGTTCCTCTCTCCCTCACTTCTCCCTCAGGAATACCTATAATTCTTATGTTACATTTCCTAATTGAGTCGGATATTTCTCGGAGAATTTCTTCATTTCTTTTTAGTCTTAGTTCTCTCTCCTCCTCCATCTGGAGCATATCTGTATTCCTATCCTCTATAATGCTAATTCTTTCCACCATTTTGTCAGCTCTGTTCTTTAAAGAGTCCATATTCTCCTTTGTCTCCTCCATTGTGTTCTTCATTTCCATCAATATTGATTGGTTTTTCTTTATGATTTCAATCTCTTTTGTGAAGAAACTCCTTATCCCATTGAATTGTTTATTGTGTCTTCTTGTATTTCATTGAGCTTTTCTATGATAGCTATTTTGAATTCTCTGTCATTTAGGTTATGGATTTCTGTGCCTTCAGGGTTGATTTCTGGGTGCTTGTCATTTTCCTTCTGGTCTGGTGATTTAATGTACTTTTGCACTATGGTTGCTGTATTGGCTTTGTTTTTCCTCATCCTGGAAATATCTAGTTGCAGTCTCCACCTGCTGTCACCGTGGGGGGGTCAAAGGCTGTGTAATCTGAGCCCCCTGCACTCCGCTGTGGCTGCTCCTCCACTGTGGGCCAGCCGCACTCCACCCCAGCTGCTCTGCCGCCACGGGCCGCCTGTGGTCCTCTGGGGCTGCTCTGACTGGTTGGCTGAGCTGCAGTGTCGGGCATGGGGGGGGAAGGGCTCTCTCTTTTGCCCACTGGGCCCCTCGGGGGGGTCTTCTCGCTTGCACCTTGTTATCCGCTCTCCTGGGGTGCTCAAATGTTGATGGCACCCCTGCAGCTGTTCTGAGTCCTCTGTGTGGCGGTTTCCCATTGGCTGAGAGAGCATACAGAGCTGCAGTTTCCCCGCAGATGGTCGCCCTCCCCTCTCTCTGGGAGCCATGCGACCCAAGTTGCTGATCTGTTGGAGAGGGAGAGGATTTCTCCTTACCTCTCCCCGCTTCCTCCGGGGGCCTCAGCACATCCACTCTCAGATGTGCAGCAGTGTGGGTCTTTCCAATGTCCCTATCTGCAGTGTGAGTGTCTCTTGTTGGTCTATGATGGACCCTTTTGCTGTATCTTATCATGGGAAGAGTTTACGAGAAAGCTCACTCCGCCATGATGCTGATGACACTCCTGATTCTCCTTTAAAGCCGTCTTATTTTTTTGCCTGACGTCCACCAGATTCATTCTTCATTCTTCATTACCTTTATGTTATAACTTAACCAGATTATGTCTCAGTGTGTATTAGTATATGTGATATTTTCTTTCTTTCTGTAGATTCAAGTCTATTTCATGACCTAGTCCTTGAAATTTATCTTTGAATGCTTTTTCTCTTGTTCTTATGTTCTATCCTTTTTTTCCTGGGTTACTAATTTTGAGTACATTAACTCTTAGCTCTCTATTTTCCATACGCATCATATTCTATCCAATCCATTTGAACTCTTTTTTCCTTTCCACTTAATATTGTTCAATTTTCTGAAGGCTTTATCTCATGGCCCCAGGTGTATAGTCAGCAGGGTCTGGTCTCCTCTTTGCTGCTTCAATAGTGATTTTCCTTTTCATGATAATTTTATTTTTCTCCGCTCTTCATTTTCCAGATCTCTACTAATGTATTTTTATTTTCTTCTACTGTCCTATAATTTCTTTCTTGAGACTCTATATTTCTTATTTGAACTTATTTTTCATGGCGATCATTTCCTTATTAAATTATTTGATTTCATAAAGAATTCTTTCTTTGCAATTTTTACCAGATCATGAGGTAATCTTTCTAGTATGTTTTTTTTTTTTCATGAGGAAGCTTAGCCCTGAGCTAACTTCCAATGCCAGTCTGCCTCTTTTTGCTTGAGGAAGATTGTCCTTGAGCTAACATCTGTGCCAGTCTCCTCTATTTTTTGTATATGGGATGCCACCACAGCATGGCTTGATGAGCAGTGCATAGGTCTGCACCCAGGATCCGAACCCACAAACCCCAGGCTGCTGAAGTGGAGCACACAAACTTACCTACTACACCACCGGCCCCCTTTAGTGTATGTATTTTTTCTGTCTCTTATTTATCATGGCTCTTTTCTTTTTTTCTCTTGCACTTTTCCATAGGTCTCATTATGGATTCGTTTTGTTTTGTTTTGTTCTTTGGGTTTTTTCTTTTTCTTTCTTTCTTTTTTTTTTTTTTTTTTTGTAGTTGTTATTCATCTTGAAGTGAAGAAAATTATTCCTGGTCCAGCTATTTGGAGAAGGATGATATAGGGACAGATTCTAGGGCAAGAATTGGAATCCCATAAATTTTGATATATTATGTTTTCATTTTCATTATGTTCAAAATATTTTAAAATTCCTGTTGTGGGTTCTTCTTTGACACATGGGTTATTTAGTAGTGTGTGGCTTAATTTTCAAAGATTTGGAGACTTCCCATATTTCTTTCTCTTAATTTCTAATTTAGTTTCATTGTAGTCAGGTATACTTTGAAAGATTGTAACATTTTTAATTTATTGAGACTTGTTTTAGGACTAGCATATAGTCTATGCTGAAGAATATTCCATGTGTGCTTGAAAGAATGTTTTCTGCTATTGTGGAGTGGATTGTTATATAAAATGTTAGTGAGTTTAAGTTGATTAATAGTGTTATTCAAGTCTTCTATATCTTGCTAATTTTCTGTCTACTTGTTGTATTAACTAATGAAGTTCTGTCTATAATTGTTGAATCATCCATTTCTCCTTTCGATTCTGTCAATTTTTGCCTCAGTATTTTGGGGCTTTCTCTTGTATATATACTTTTATAATTGTTACATCTTCCTGATGTATTGGCCTTTTTTTTTTTATCATTATGAAATGTCTCTTTTGGTTTCTAGCAATATTTTGAGTCTTAACATCCATTTTATGTGATATTAATATAGCTAAAATTCCAGCTTTCTTATGAATACTGTTTGCATAGTATATCTTTTTCTATTAATTTACTTTCAACTCATTTGTGTCTTTGAATCTTAAGTGTGGTTTTGTAGTCAGAATGTAGTTGGATCTTGCTTTTTTATCCGTTCTGACAATATCCGCCTTTTGATTGGAGTGTTTAGTTCATTCACATTAATGTAATTATTGATATGATTGGATTTACACCTGGTATTTTTCTATTTGTTTTCTGTATGTTTAAGTCTTTTTTGTTACTCTCTTCCTCATGATTGCCTACTTTTATGTTAAACAAAACTTTTAGTGCACCATTTAAATTCCTCTTGATTTTTTAACTATACATTTGAATTATCTTCTTAGTGGTTACTCCAGGGATTATAATATGCAGCTTAATTGATCACAATCTACTTCAGATTAACATTCATGTAATCCTGTTAAAACACAGAAACTTTACTCCACTATAGCTCCATTTCCTTCTCCCTCCTTACATCTGTACACCTATAGATGCTATCTATATATTTATGTTTAATATGTTTATATTTTTATAGTTTATAATATATAGAGATATAGCATATAATGTGCTATTACATCTATATATGTTATAAACCCCACAATACAGTGTTAATTATTGCTTTAAACAATCTTAGGTCTTTTAAATAAAGAGGGGAAAAAAAAGAAAATTTATACAATTATTTGTATTTATCCACAAATTACTCAAATCACTCCTTTGGATTTGAATTTTGTCTGGTGTCATTTCTTTTCAGCTTAAAGAACTTCTTTTAGTATTAGTGTGAGGCAGGTCTAAGATAAATTCTCTCAGGCTCTGTTTATCTGGGAATCACTTTATTTCATGTTCATTTTTGAAGAACAGTGTGATGGTTAATTTTATGTGTCAGTTTGACTGCACCATAGGGTGCCCAGATTAAACATCATTTCTGGATCTGTGAGGATGTTTCCAGATGAAGTTAGCATTTGAATTAGTAGACTCAGTAAAGTAGATTGCCCTCCCTAATGTGGATGAGCATCTTCCAATCCATTGAGAGCCTGAATAGAACAAAAGGCAGAGGAAAGAAGACCTCACTCCTTTTTCTTCCTCGCTGCCTGCTGAGCTGAGACATTGGTCTTCTTCTGCCCTTAGACTGGGATTTACACCACCAGTTCCCCTGGCTCTCAGGCCTTCAACTCAGATTGGAATTATACCATTGGCTTTCCTGGGCCTCCAGCTTGCAGATGGCAGATCGTAGAACTTCTCAGCCTCCATAATTGAGTGAGCCAATTTCTCATAATAAATAATCTCTCTCTCTCTCTCTCTCTCTCTCTCTCTCTATATATATATATATAAAACGACATTTTGGTCAATGATGGATCACATATATGATGGTGGTCCCATAAGATTAGTACCATAGCCTAGGTGTGTAGTAGGCTATACCATCTAGGTTTGTGTAAGTACACTCTATGATGTTCACACAATGACAAAATTGCCTAACTATGTCTCTCAGTGTGTATCCCCATTGTTAAGGGACATACTTCTGTACACACACATACACACACACACTTATGTATATGCCACTTATATGGCACATATACCGTACCACTTCAATGAGTTTCTTTCATGTCCAGTACTCAAATGAAACAAGCATGCTTACTGGAAACTACCAGAACTACCAGAATCTACCACCACTACTTAAAACTGAAAATAAGTACATGACTTAAAAAAATAAAGGGATCTTGTAGTTCGAATGGATATTATGGCAGGTAATTTCTTCCACCAGACTGACTCATGTAGACCCTTTCATAAAAGCTTCTCTTTATCTCGATATTGCCAACTGAAATGCATGGTGGAGAGAACTTCTTGACCACAGAACCGAAGAATTTTATAAGACTTGGTCTGGCACTGATTGTAACAGAAACCAGACTGCCCTCTGATTTACTGACTATTATTTAGAATTTATTTAGATGTTCTGGGCAATGCCTTCCTTTAGGGAAAAAGATTCCAGGGGCCGGCCCCGTGGCTTAGCTGTTCAGTGTGCACGCTCCGCTACTGGCAGCCGGGGTTCGGATCCCCGGCGCGCACCGACGCACCGCTTCTCCGGCCATGCTGAGGCCGCATCCCACATACAGCAACTGGAAGGATGTGCAGCTATGACATACAACTATCTACTGGGGCTTTGGGGAAAAAAAAAAAGGAGAAGGATTGGCAATGGATGTTAGCTCAGAGCCGGTCTTCCTCAGCAAAAAGAGGAGGATTGGCATGGGTGTTAGCTCAGGGCTGATCTTCCTCACACACACACACACAAAAAGATTCCAAAGACCTGTTTCATGCATAATCCTATTTTTTTCTGAATGTTGACATCAGCAGTGTAATACGAGTGTACTTTAAGTTTCAAAACTTTGTGTAAACATTTCCAGATATCAGAGCTAGGTGATACAGATTTAACTTTTATACCCCAGCAAAGTGCATTCATTTAGATCATACCAATTCAGACTCAGCCTTGAATCTGGCTCTATGTACTTCATAAATATACCTTGCCTGGATATAAATAGAATACCAGGCAGCAGGGACATTTTCACATTATTCTTCCTCTTTTTGTTCCATTTACAGCAAGAAGCGTTTTGTTGTTTTTTTTCCTGCAGGCACATATTTATAAGTGTTCTGCTCTGCAGGGGAAGCTCACACGACCAGAGTGAGTTTATTTGAAACATGCAGGAAGATGCTTTTATACATATAGACAAGGAACTAGCTGATAATCACATCAAGGAGGAGAATTCGGGTAGATGTGTCCGGGCTGATGTGAGCATAGTGGCTGCATTGTAAGCATGAGGGCTCTTACTAGGTAAGGAGATGTCATTATCTCAAGTCAGGTTGTAGGGGAAGGAATCTGGAAGAGTATCATTTCCAGTCAAAAGTGCCTTAGTTACCTGCCCTGCAGTATCGCAGGTCCATTAGTGCTGAGGTCACTTCCCATACCTGGCTTACCTGTGGCCACTATTGTGCTTACGATGTGAGGCTTCAGCTTCAGGACTGCCTTTCCACCTGCCAATGGCCACCATGAGTTGTTCAGGAGGGATGACAATTTAAAGCAATATTTTTAAAGTAACTGAAATAAATCTACTTCTAGGCAGTTTGACTGGAACACCACAAAGAAGCATGTCCTAATCCATGTAGGCTGGGCCATGGGCCCAGATGTAGTAATTTAATCCATTTTCCAAGATGGCAGTGATCTGGGTAGAGATCTTAGGTTGAGAACCTGGTTACCTTCCTGGTCTCCTCTGGCTATGAGCCAACTTCAAATGTGAAAACTCCCAGAGGGTTTATGATTTAGTTAAAATTTATGAGTTATTTCTTTGCCTCAGTTTTCTTTCTTAAGTTTCCTAGTATGTTCAACAAGAATGTGGGGTTAAACCCAATTATATTAGAATGCTAGATTCTTTTCCCAATAAAAAGAAGCCTCCAGATTAACAGATATCTCACTTTGACATAAATCCGTCTAGTGTTATAACAGCATAGCCACTGTTTTATTTGAAATACTATGTCTTTTCTTAGTTCCTCCTGCACTGTAAGGGTGGTAAGGAAGTATAAAAGTTGTTAAACACTGAAATTTACTTATTTGATTTACTGCCCAATCCATTTTCTCTGACAATGGAAACAAGGACCATCTCCAATAAGGAATTAAATCATTCAAATATATCTTTGTAACTGCAAATGAATTTGCTTTTTTATAAGAATTTTCATCTATATATCCAGAAAATATATATAGTCACTACTTTGGGAAACTGAATAAAACCCATTAGAAAGTTTGGGAAAGGACCCAAGACCTTTCCACAACTGTCTTCCCAGGATTCTTTACATTGTGAACACAAAATAAGGCATGAGAGATAAAAGTCTTGAGAAAGATGCTTAATATTTAAGGCAAACAAATTGTTTTTCAGCCAATTTATAATCTCTTCTTCTCTCACAAGCAGCAAAGAGCACCAATATAAAATGTAAAATGGAGAAGAATAATCTGAAGGGCCACCAGACAACCATCGTTATGTGAGCCAAGTTACTACAGTGGTTCTCAAAGTGTGTCCCTGGGCCAGCAGCAGCATCACCTGGGAACTTGTTAGACATGTAAATTCTCAGGACCCACCTCAGACCTACTTCTGGCGGGTGTTATAGCACCACCAAACAATTCTCCAATCTCAGTGGACACTGACTGTGTGTCCTATAAATTTAACTCAATTCTGACACTATCTACCTAGAGATACTGTCAGATCCCACAGCTTAAAGAGTCAGTCCCACAAGACTGCCCCCACTTCAGACACTCATCACAAGTCCAGGTGTTACCTGCGCTTCTGACCAACTGTCTATAAATCGGGGTTCCCATAACCCACTCCTTGGGTTTGATAATTTTTTAGAATGGCTTACAAAGCTCAGGGAAACATTTACTTACATTTACCAGTTTATTATACAGGACACAGATGAAGAGGTACGTAGGGCGAGGTCCAGAAGGGTCCCATGCTCAGGAGTTGGGGTGCACCACCCTCCCAGCATGTGAGTGTGTTCACCAACCTGGAAGCTCCTCAAATCTTGTTGAAGAGTTTTTATAGAGCCTCATCTCCAGTTCTCCCCTTTTCCAGAGGTCAGTGGGTGGGGCTGAAGTTTCAACCTCCTCATCACTTGGTCTTTCAGCCCCATCCTGAGGGCTATGTAGGGGTCCCACCCTCATTAGCATAAACTCTGGTGTATTCAAAAGAGGCTTCTTATGAATAACAAAAGACACTCCTACCACCAAGGGTTTCAGGAGCTCTGTGCCAAGAACCAGGGACAAAAACCAAATATATTTCTTATTACACCACATACCGAATCAGAAACTCTGGGGATGGGGCCCAGGAGGCCCTGTCCTAACAAAGTCTCTAGATGACCCCAAGCACGTTAAAGTTTGGGTTCCACTGCTCTATGGTATTTTTTTTCTGATTCTGGGGCCTGGTTTTGTAAATTTGCCACATCTCAAAAAGAGAGCAGTGGGAAAGTCAGTTTCAATAAAAAAATCATTTCAGTAGAGGAAATAGAAGAAATAAAGAATTGAAGCCATTGCCTTGGCTGCAGAATCAACTAATGCATTTTTATTTTTAGATCTCCTCACTTATTTTTTATTTCTTTCCTTTCAGTCCTAATATCTTAGAATTAGGTTTCATTGTATAAAAAAGGGCTAATATTCACCCAGAATGCACTAGAATACACACAAGTCAGCGTCTGGTCTGACTGGCCAGTGCCCATGATGTACAAGAATTTAAATAAATCTCCCAAAAGGGCATGGTAGAGAATGCAAACACACAGAGTAACTGCTATCTTAGAATTTCATTCACAATTAATAGATAATACAAATGAAAGATACAATCTGAATGTATCAGGGCAGGATCCCACCAGAAAGAAGAGTTCACTGCAGATGCTTCAAATGAAGAGACTTTAGTGGGGGCAGGAAGATTTTAGAGGTGTGGGCAGGGTTAACAGAACAAATGAAGCAGGGCCAGGGACCCAGATACTAGCAACAGTGCAGAGCCACTAGAATCCCTTGGATGGAAGAGATCAAGGGAGAAAATAGTGTCACTGGGGAAGACGTTTGCCCAGTGGGAATTGTTTTCATGGAAGAATCCAGTTACTGCCCCAGATGTGACTCCAAAGAAAGGAAAGAAGGAGGAAGAAATATCCTGGTTTATCTCTCTTGCCCTCCAATCTCTTGCCTCCCATTTGCCAAAATCAACCCAGAAGAAGCCAATGGCAAGGGAGCATGGTGATGCAATCCATGGGAGTCTAACTCTCAGGTCATGGGGGAAAAAGCAAGAAGAGTGAGAATAAATGAGTGGGGTGAGGTAATAGAGAATAATGAGAAAAACAGAGAAATCAGGACTTTGAGGCTTTGACTCATTTAACTCTATTTTTATGGGAATTGGTGCATTATTTCTCTTTTATGATAGGTAACTTTAACGTTGAACTCCAATTTTTATAAGTTCTTTAAATAAATATTGTCTCAATGTTGTATTAACTCTAAAGATATCAGCAACTATGACCAAATTAATAACCAGAATTATCAGAGATTTATGGAACTTTTGATCCAGTAATGTCACTGGAACAATTTATGTAGGTAGATAGCTTTAAAACACTGCTTATATTCCATGAGAACAACTCAGAAGACATTAGCATATTTTAATTAACACATTTTAGTAGCAAAATTATATTTAAGTTATATTTTGTTATCCTCCTAATAGCTTTGCAAGTAATTTTCAGACACATTTGAAACCCTGCCGAGAGAGTTTTATTTGATATAAAACAACCAAAGAATTTAGCCACATTTATAAGTTTTGCGTAAACATCCAAATTTCTAAAACACGTCAAGCTCCAGTTTTAGATTCTATGGAGAATGTGTCATCAGTGAAGGAGGAGAGACACAGAGTCACATTGTGTTGTCTTGGCTTTATGAATAAAGACCAGTCAGGTTGCTCAATGTAGGGCAGACCCAGCGATGTATTGTGGCTGGCTCATACATACTGAAATGAGAGCAATTCTATGCATCTCTTCTCAACTCCATGTGCAGTGACTTCATGTTGATAGTTTGAAATCTGCCGTGATGGGAGTATTTACACCATAGAAATCTACAAAAGGTACAAATAAGAGCTGGCTTCTGACAAGAGATTTTCACATATTGAGGTATATGGGGTAACTATTTGGGTTCAAAACTGATTCGGCTTGAACTAAAGAAGCCTGACTTATAGCCTATCAAACATACGTTGTACATCTGCTTTAACCATTAAAGTAAAGAATGCAGTCTCTTAAGATAAGAATGCATACTTCCCCTCTTATGCCCTATTGGTAACCCCTGTATTAGTCCCTTTCCCAACACATCAGGAGGCTGTTGGCCTGCTAATTTGCAACTGAATACCTCTTTGACACTTTGATGAATATGTATCCTGGGTGTGTTTAATGTGCCTTCTTTGTTCTAAAAAGATATAAGACTGTACTGAAAACCATGCTTCTCCAGATGCTTTCTTCCTTTCTGGAAAAGCCCTTCCTGGGTTATAATCCTCAGTTTGGCACAAGTAAAACTCACCTTACGTCTCTTATCTATAGAATGGTTATTGGTTATCTTCCATCAACCTTTCCTTCTGTAACCAAGGGCCTATTTAGAGCCAGTTAAAAAAGACCCCATATCTTATCAACAGAGTGACTATGAAATTGTCTTTCAGGAAACTTGCAAAGTCATGTAGCCAGAGCATGTGCAGAAGAAGAAATCTTGACCTGAAAAGACCACAAAACCAAAGATTCTCCTCCCCACAGAACCAAAGGACCAGGACATGGCCGGAACTTAAAAGTCAGACACTTATCAGAAGCAAGGGGTCCGTCATTCAGGAAGATCCAGTGTTAAAATTCCTTCCCCACCTTAACATAAAAGATTAGAACCCCTAAGGTGATGTCAGCATCATGGCAGAGTGAGCTTTCCCCTTTAGACTCTCCCCACCAAAATACAAGAAAAAGAACATTTGCATACCAACAAAGGACACTCACACACACAAAAGACGTCTTAGAGACCCATGTAGCCATACATCTGAAGGTGGAGAACCCCCAGAGGAAGTGGAGAGAGGTAAGGAGAAATCCTCCCCCTCCCCATTTATTCAGTGACTCCGGGTCCACGAGGCTCCCAGAGAGAGAGGGGGGAGGGGCGGCCCTTTGTGGGAAAACCATCGCTCTCCAAGTTCTCTCACAGCCTGTGAGAAAGTCACATACGGAGGAGACTGAAGTGTTGTGGGGGTGCCATCAACATCTGAGCACCCCAGGAGAACAGATAGCAAGGGAAGAACAAGAAGCCTCCGGGATCAGGCAGGTGAAAGAGAGAGCCCCTCCTCCCGCAAGCAAAACTGGTCAGCCAGAGCACCCGCAGACCACAGCAGGCTCAGAATACACAGCTCCTCACCCCCACCCAGTGACAGCAGGTGGAAACTGCAACCAGACATTTTTAGGAGGAGGAAAAATAAGCTAACACCCACAGGCACGATGCAAAAATATATTAAACCTCCAGACCAGAAGGAAAAATGACAAGCAACCAGAAATTAATCCTGAAGGCACAGAAATTTATAACCTAAATGACAGAGAATTCAAAATAGCTATCATAAAAAAGTTCAATGAATGACAAGAAAATACAGATAGACAATTCAATGAAATCAGAATTTCTTCACAAAAGAGATTGAAACCATAAAGAAAAACCAATCAGAGATGTTGGAGATGAAACACACAATGGAGGAGATAAAGAAAAGTCTGGAATCTTTAAAGAACAGAGCTGACAATATGGAGGAAAGAATTATCATTATTGAGGATAGGAATGCAGAAATGTTCCAGATAGAGGAGGAGAGAGAACTAAGACTAAAAAGAAATGAAGAAATTCTCTGAGAAATATCTGACCCAGTTAGGAAATGCAACATAAGGATTATAGGTATTCTTGAGGGAGAAGAGAGGGGAAAAAGGAGCAGAGAGCTTGTTCAAGGAAATAATAGCTGAGAACTTCCCAAATCTGAGGAAGGAGCTGGAAATACCAGTGAATGAAGTCAATAGATCTCCTAAATATATCAACATGAAAAGAGCCTCTCCAAGGCATATAGTAGGAAAGCTGGCAAAAGTCAATGACAAAAAATATTAAGGGCAGCTAGACAAAAAATAAAATAAAATAAAATAACATACATAGGAATTCCCATCAGGCTTTCAGCAGATTTCTCGACAGAAACTCTACAGGCTAGGAGAGATTGGAATGATATATTCAAAATTCTGAATGACAAAAACCTTCAGCCAACAGGGCTGGCCCGGTGGCGCAAGCAGTTACGTGCATGTGCTCCACTGCAGTGGCCCGGGGTTCGCTGGTTTGGATCCCAGGCGTGCACCGATGCACCACTTGTCAAGCCATGCTGTGGTGGTGTCCCATATAAAGTGGAGGAAGATGGGCATGGATGTTAGCCCAGGGCCAGTCTTCCTCAGCAAAAAAAGAGGAGGATTGGCAGATGTTAGCTCAGGGCCGATCTTCCTCACACACACACAAAAAAACCTTCAGCCAAAAACACTGTATCCAGCAAAAATATCCTTCAGATAAGATGGAGAAAGAATAACTTTCCCAGATAAATGAAAGCTAAAGGAGTTCATTGCCACAAGACCACCACTACAAGAAATGTTCAAGAAGGCCCTCATGCCTGAAAAAAAAAAGAGAGAGAAAAACGATACAAAGCTTTGAGCAAGGAGAAAAATAGGTAGACAAAATCAGAAAAATTGCAGCTGTCTATCAGAATAGGTTAGCAAACACTTAATTATAAAAATCAAAGATTAAGGGAAGGAAAACACCAAAAATAGATATAACCTCATCACTTTAAACACACATTCACAAGACAAGATGGAATAAGTTGTGACAATAATAACTTAGAAGGAGAAGAGGAAAGGGATCGAATCGACTTAGTCCAAGGAAATGAGAGCTCATCAGATAATGGACTATCTCATCCACGAGATTTTTTTATACAAACTTCATGGTAACCACTAAACAAATTATCAGAACAGAGTCCCATATGATAAATAAAGAGAAAACTAAAAGAATCATCACATAGAACTACCAAACTGAATTGGTAGTCTGAAACATGCAGGATGAGAAACAAAGGAAATGCAAAACTGGAAAATGAGTGAAAAAATAGCAACATTAACCCCTCATAGATCAATAATCACTCTAAATGTAAATGGATTGAATTCTCCAATCAAAAGACACAGAGTGGTGGGATGGATTAAAAAGCAAGACCCAACAAGATACTGCCTCCAGGAAATACATCTCAGCTCTAAAGACAAACACAGGCTCAGAGTGAAAGGATGTAAGATGATACTCAAAGGTAATGGCAAACAAGAGAAAGTAGGTGTTGCCATACTTATATCAGACAAAGTAGACTTCAAGATAAAAAAGGTAATGAAAGACAAAGAGGGGCAATATATAATGATAAAAGGGACATTCCAGCAAGAAGACATATCAATTATAAATATATATGCACTCAACACAGGAGCACCAAAGTATGTAAAGCAACTATTAACAAACCTAATAGGAGATATTAACAACAACACAGTAATAGTAGGGGATCTTAACACCCCACTTACATCAATGGATAGATCATCCAGACAAAAAGTCAATAAGGAAATAGTGGACTTAAACTAAAAACTGGACAAGGTGGACTTAATAGATATATACAGAGCACTCCATCCAAAAACAGCAGACTACACATTCTTCTCAAGCAAGCATAGAACATTCTCAAGGATAGACCATATGTTGGGAAACAAGGCAAGCCTCTATAAATTTAAGAAGACTAAAATCATAACAAGCATCTTTTCTGACCATAATACTATGAAACTAGAAATCAACTATAAGAAAACAACTGGGGAAGTGACAAAGATATGGAGAGTAAACAACATGCTACTGAACAACAAATCGATCATTAATTACATTAAAGGAGAAATCAAAAAATATCTGGAAACAAATGAGAATGAAAATACACCACACAACTCATATGGAATGCAGCAAAAGTGGTCCTGAGAGGAAAACTCATAGCAATACAGGCCCATCTTAACAAACAAGAAAAAATCCCAAATAAGCAACCTTAAACTACACCTAACAGAACTAGAAAAAGAAGAAGAAACAAACCTCAAAGTCAGCAGAAGGAGAGAAATAATAAAAATTCGAGCAGAAATAAATGAAATTGAAACAAAAAAAAAAAACAGTAGAAAGGATCGATGAAACAAAGAGCTGTTTCTTTGAGAAGATAAACAAAATTGACAAAGCCTTAGCCAGACTCACTAAGAAAAAAAGAGAGAAGGCTCAAATAAATAAAATTAGAAATGAAAGAGGAGAAATAACCACAGATACCACAGATATACAAAGGATTATAAGAAAAGACTGTGAAAAACTATATGCCAACAAATTGGACAATCTAGCAAAAATGGATAAATTCCTAGACTCATACAACCTCCCAAATTGAATCAAGAAGAAATAGAGAATCTGAATAGACCAATCACAAGTAAAGAGATTGAAACAGTAATCAAAAACCTCCCAAAAAATAAAAATCCAGGACCAGATGGCTTCTCTGGAGAATTTTACCAAACATTCAAAGAAGATTTAATACCTATGCTTCTCAAACTATTTCAAAAAATAGAGGAAGATGGAACACTTTCTAACACATTCTATGAGGCCAACATCACCCTGATACCAAAGCCAGACAAGGACAATACAAAGAAGGAAAACTACAAGCCAATATCATTGATGAACATAGATGCAAAAATCCTCAACAAAATATTGGCAAACCGAATATAGCAATACGTTAAAAAGATCCTACACCATGACCAAATCGGATTTATGCCAGGGACACAGGGATGGTTCAACAATTCAGCAAATCAATCAATATGATACCCCGCATTAACAAAATGAGGAATAAAAACCACATGATCATCTCAATAGATACAGAGAAGGTATTTGACAAGACCAAACATCCATTTATGATAAAAACTCTCAATAAAATGGGTATAGAAGGAAAGTACCTCAACATAATGAAGGCCATATATGACAGACCCACAGCCAACATCATATTCAACGGGGAAAAACTGAAAGCCACTCCTCTGAGAACAGGAACAAGACAAGGGTTCCCACTCACACCACTCTTATTCAGTATAGTACTGGAAGTTTTGGCCAGAGCAATTAGGCAAGAAAAAGGAATAAAAGGAATCCAAATAGGCAATGAAGAAGTGAAACTCTCACTATTTGCAGATGACATGATTTTACATATAGAAAACCCTAAAGAATCCATTGGAAAACTACTACAAATAATCAACAACTACAGCAAAGTTGCAAGGTACAAAATCATCTTACAAAAATCAGTTGCATTTCTATATGCTAATAGTGAACTAACAGAAAGAACTCAAAAAGATAATCCCATTTACAATCGCAACAAAAAGAATAAAATATCTAGGAATAAATTTAACCAAGGAAGTGAAAGATCTATACAATGAAAACTAGAAGACATTATTGAAAGAAATCGATGATGACATAAAGAAATGCAAAAATATCCCATGCACATGGATTGGAAGAATAAACATAGTTAAAATGTCCATACTACCTAAAGCAATCTACAGATTCAATGCAATCCCAATCAGAATCCCAGTGACATTCTTCACAGAACTAGAACAAAGAACACTAAAATTCACATGGGGCAACAAAAGACCCCGAATAGCTAAAGCAATCCTGAGAAAAAAGAACAAAGCTGGAGGCATCCTAATCTCTGACTTCAAAATATACTACAAAGTGATAGTAATCAAAACAGCATGGTACTGGTACAAAAACAGACACACAGATCAATGGAATTGAATTGAAAGCCCAGAAATAAAACCACACATCTACAGACAGCTAATCTTCGACAAAGGAGCTAAGAACATACAATGGAGAAAGGAAAGTCTCTTCAATAAATGGTGCTGGGAAAACTGACAGCCACATGCAAAAGAATGAAAGTAGATCATCTTCTTTTGCCATACACAAAAATTAACTCAAAGCGGTTCAAACACCTGAAGGTGAGACCTGAAACTATAAAACTCCTGGAAGAAAATATAGGCAGTACACTATTCGGTATTGGTCATAAAGGGATCTTTTCGAATTCCTTGTCTACTCAGACAAGGGAAACAAAAGAAAAAATAAACATGTGAGACTTCATCAGATTAAAGAGCTTCTACAAGGCAAATGAAACCAGGATCAAAATGAATAGAAACCCATCAGCTGGGAGAAAATATTTGCAAATCATATATCCGACAAGGGGTTAATCTCTGTAATATATAAAGAACTCACACAACTGAACAACAAAAAAACAAACAACCCAGTCAAAAAATGGGCAAAGGATATGAACGGATACTTTCCCAAGGAAGATCTACAGATGGCCAATAGGCACGTGAAAAGATGTTCAACATCACTAATCATCAGGGAAATACAAATCAAAACTACACTAAGATATCACCTTACACCCATTAGAATGGCTATAATCACCAAGACAAAAAACGACAAATTTTGGAGAGGCTGTGGAGAAATGGGAACCCTAATTCACTGTTGGTGGGAATGAAAACTGGTGCAGCCTCTATGGAACACAGTGTGGAGATTCCTCAAAAAGTTAAAAATAGAAATACCTTATGATCCGGCTATCTCACTACTGGGTATCTATCCAACGAACCTGAAATCAACAATCCAAAGAGGCTTATGCACCCTTATGTTCGTTGCAGCATTATTCACTATAGCCAAAACGTGGAGGCAACCCAAGTGTCCCTCGACCAATGACTAGATAAAGAAGATGTGGTATATATATACCATGGAATACTACTCAGCCATAAAAAAAAGAAAAAATTGTCCCATTTGCAACAACATAGATGGACCCAGAGGGTATTATGTTAAGCAAAATAAGCCAGAGAGAGAAAGACAAACATTGCATGATTTCACTCCTATGTGGAAGATAAACTAACACAGGGACAGTGAGAACTGTTTGGTGGTTACCAGGGGAAAGGGCGTTAAGGGGTGGGCACAAGGGGTGAAGGGAGGCATTTATATGGTGACTGACAAACAATAATGTACAACTAAAATTTCACAATGTTATAAACTATTTATTTTAAAGCATATGTATTTTTTTTAATAATTTTATTTATTTATTTATTTTCCCCCCAAAGCCCCAGTAGATAGTTGTATGTCATAGCTGCACGTCCTTCTAGTTGCTGTTTGTGGGACGCGGCCTCAGCATGGCCGGAGAAGCGGTGCATCGTTGCGCGCCTGGGATCCGAACCTGGGCCGCCAGCAGCGGAGCACGCTCACTTAACCACTAAGCCATGGGGCCGGCCCATGTTATAAACTATTAAGACATCAATAAAAAAGAAAAAGTTTAGAACCTCATCGTAAATGTTTAGAACCTTACCATAAATGCTTGAAGCCCACAAATCAAAACCTGTCCCACCAGTGTTTCCATGTGCCAGCCTGTTCTCCCTAACCTCTTAAATTTCGCCCCAAATTCTGAATCAGGGAGACAGATCTGAGGGCACACGGCTCCTGTCTTCCTGCAGATCAATCTTGCAGAATAAAGCTGATTTCTTTTCCCAAAAGCTGATGCCATAATTAATTGGCTTGTTTACGCACATTGGGTAGGAGAACCCCATTTTTGTGCAGTAACACTTCCTTCCTTCCTTCCTTCCTTCCTTCTCTTCCTTCCTTTCTCTATCTATTTATTTGAGAAAACACAGAGGCCCATCAGGCATTCTGCTTCTTGCTTGGACCTGTTTGAGGGTATAATCAGATGGCCCTGCCCCTACGATTCCCAGGATTTAACTACTTCAAGTTAACTCTTTGTTTGGTGCTGATAATACTGGAAGTTTTCATTTTGTATATCCAGTTAGTACCTGCAGTGCTGTGGGGGAGACACCTCCTTCTGGGGCCTTCAGTGTCCCTCCAGCCTAGGCCTAGTTTATCTGTCTATGTCAGGGAGATGAGGCTTCTTTGAGGACACTGCCTCCCCTCCAGTCTGCCCAAGAGTAGAGTTGAGCCAACTCCTAGCCACTTTCCCCTGAGCATCCCCAGCATCCTCCTCTACTCTCAGGCACAGTTTCTGAATCACTGACCTTCTCCTACTTCATCTGTCTCCGTGAGTGTCCCTTGCAGCTTGCCTAGGCCTCTCCAGAATCCTGGTGCCCGAAGTCCTGATTTCAACTCATTTTAGTAGTATATACTTTTTCTTTGATTAATATGATCCCTTTACCTTCTCCTCACACACTCCTTTTACTAAAGGAAGGAGGTGGAGCGAAATCCAGCCCACTCCTCCCCACTTTCTCAGTTCAGACGCTATATAAGCTGAGGCAACCAGCCAAGATCCCAAATTAACCTAAACCATAATTTTTCTCCTAATACTTGAAACCTTGGCAAGTTCTGGGCATAAAGCCAGATGCTTTCTATCCCAGGCTATGAAGGCCATCGTTACCTAAATAAAATTGTGCCTGAAATAGAAAAGTCAGCTCTTTAACTCTTTAGTGACATTTTCTTTATGCCATTATAATTCACTATCCTTGGGAGCTATGGAGCACCCTGATAATGATGACATTTCTGGTCAACACTTTCTTACTCACATTTAGCCCAAACATTATACTGTTTTACCAGGCTCAGATAACAGGTAAATAGAAGTTTAAAGAATAATTTACTTTCTCTACACTTGACCCATAGAAGGTCTATGTCTGTGTAAATACGAGCAACTGCCTACCTTCTCTGCAGGTTAGTTTCCCCATTTGCAAAATGGAAACCACAGTGGTCCCCACCTGCTAGGCTCAGATAAGACCTGAAATAAAGCTTGCACAGAGCAAGTGTCCAAACATATTAATCATCATCTTCATTATTATTGCTAGCAGGGAAGTCCATATGTCCCCTTTCATCTAAATTTTAACTTACTTTGAGTACATAGGATCTTTGTGAGTTCAAAATGCAGCACAATTATTAATCTCCTTTTTAAAATTTTCTACCTAGAATAGTTTGAGGTTTTTTTCTGTTGTTTGTTTTACGTTTTTGAAGAGAGATAATACAAAGCAACAATACAATTTATTAAAAGTAACTTTCTTTTCTTATTACTGTTTAGTGAAGGGCTAGCAAAGGTTATTTTTCAACACGATCCACTCTGCTTTTCTAGGTAGAATTCTACACTTACTGAAGAAACCATCATCTGAGAGAACAGGGAGAAGACTGGTGAGCTTCAGGTGGGATAGAGAGAAACAGCCACAAAAAGGATTTTATAATGGGACACAATTTATCAATCTGACTCTGGGCTTGCCCTCCCTCTGTAGAATTCTCTCCTTATAGCAAAATAATGTAAAAGGTTTGGTGTAATCAGAGAGGGCTTTCAAAGCAGAATATGCAGAGACTGGAGGAGGGAAGGATGTTTCTCTAACCACGGAATGCACTTTATCAATAGTACTTTATCTAATATCCATTTTATTATCTTGCAAAATATAGTGTATAATGTTGTAAACATTTAAAAGTCCTCTAAGCATTCACTTAACAATAAATAAAAAAGTGAACATAAAAAATAAGAGTTTCCAGACATTTAAATGTTGATGGTAACTTAAATTTTCCATGTCTAATATATCAGATCCTTGTAAATGCTTTAAAGCCCTTTGAGAATAGGTATAGATCAATACAATAATTACAAAATGGATGCAGCCATGTACACTGTCACTGGTTATAAAAGTGTTAATACCATGATTTAGAATTTTCTTTATCTTTTTACTCCAACAGGGAGATTTGTATCATAAAAGCCTGGAGTGTTTCTCAACTAAACGCTCATCTTCTCAGATCTAAAAGCTTGGCATCATCCAATTTCACTTGCCAGATTAGGATTCTTTTTTTGTGTGTGTGAGGAAGATCAGCCCTGAGCTAACATCCATGCTAATCCTCCTCTTTTTGCTGAGGAAGACCGGCTCTGAGCTAACATCTATTGCCAATCCTCTTCCCTTTTTCTTCTTTCCCCCAAAGCCCCAGTAGATAGTTGTATGTCATAGTTTCACATCCTTCTAGTTGCTGTATGTGGGATGCGGCCTCAGCATGGCCGAAGAAGCAGTGCGTCGGTGCGAGCCCAGGATGCAAACCCGGGCCACCAGCAGCGGAGCGCGCACACTTAACCACTAAGCCACGGGGCCGGCCCCAGATTAGGATTCTCAATCACTTTAGACCTTTTCCTGTTTTACAACTGAAACAAGGATTATAAGTTCATCCATATTTTTGCTATAAGTAATACATTCAGTTAGAGAGTAATTGAAGATTTGTGCTTCCTAAGCCTTTCAGATATAAACAGATTTGCCTGAATGTAATAATCTAGGTAAGGAGATTTATAATTTAGAATTATCCTGGATAAAGAAACACCAATTAGCCAAGTGTAAATTGCTGTTGTGATTGTGCTGGTGTCTCATACTTAGAGGTCTACTCACCTCCCTTTTTTCTTAATCTTTCTTCCTCCCAAATCAAGCACTACTAAGAATATAATTCTTGACTTTGAGGGAGAATTAGAATATAAAGCTGTAGGACATACTATGGAACAGCTTCCTCACTTCACCCTAAAGACAGGACTGCAACCTCACCACATTACAATTCTTGTTCCCCAGGAAGGACTGTCCCTCTGTGGAGATTTGGACTTACATGTACCTATCTTCAGCCTATAAAGATCATCTTGCCAGACTCCTAATGAAAAGGCCTATTTGAAGCAGAGGGAACTATTATCCAGGATATAAATGAACTGGGTGTGCTTTTCAGGAGCTACCAGAACAACCAGAAACTAAAAATGACCGGGATCATATGGTCTGGATGGATGCTGGGGCAGGGCGACTCTTTCCAGCAGGTGGACCCAAACAGAGCTTTTAACTACTGAGTGTGTGATGAGCCACTCCTCACCCACACTGCCAGCTGCCACAGAATACAAACCACTGTCGGTCATGCAGGTGTATCATCTGGGGTTATTTATAAGAATGAAAGAAGGCCCTCCTTGGGTGAGAGGATTCCAAAGAGTTATTAAATACATTGCCATCAGTGGAAACTACTGTAAACACATCACCAACGAAAGAACAGTGTCCTCAAAAGGTGAAGAACTCATATGAATGTTTTGGCCATCAGTGTAGATGTTAAGAGTTTTTACTTTTAAACAGAGAGAGACAACTGGCATGTAAATTTTCAGGACAAAATGGAAAACCAAACAAGGAAATACTTTGAGGGAAATACACAACATGGGAGAGAAAGACCAGCAGTAACAGGGAAAAGGTCCCCAGAGGACACAAATAACAATGGGAACAGTCTAGAACTGAAAAAGAACATCTAGCATCTTCAGGGAGATTCAGGGGATATTCAATTCATAAAGCAAAAAGGAGATCCCATGGAAAAGGGACATCAGAGACCAACAGAGTGTTCACTAAATAAAAATGTGATGGTAAAAATGGAAAAAAGTAATCAGGATAACACCTGGAAAATGCAGTCAAGGAATTCTAAAAAAAAAGTAAAACAAAAAGTCAGAGTTGGAACATGTAAAAGGAAAACCAGTAAAAGGCATCGAAATGAGTTAGGGAATTCCAAATTTGACGAACAATATCCTAAAGAGAGAGAGCTGAGAAGATGGAGGAAGGAAATCCTTAAAAGCCACTAAACAAACAAACAAAACAAGAAACAATTTCCAAGAACACGAGGATATCAGGCTTCGTATTGGAAGGGCTTACCAAGCGCCCATATGCTTAAACAAGAAGGACCCAGGCTTAGACTGGCCTCGAGTCATTAATCTTGACTGGTACCGTACAGTGTTCTCCCTCCCAAGACTCGAAGGCCTCTCTGGGTTTTCAGACAGTATCCCAGCTCACACAAAAAAAATCTAACAATAAGAAAATATTTTAAAACTATACGAAAACTTTAGTGTTGCCCAATTGAAGGATGCCCTTGAGACGCTGATAGACTATTTTAATTTCTTTTGGAAAACAGCGCTTTAAGCAAATTTATAATGAAAAGAAATATATATATTAGATATATTTTAGATTATACATATTATCTATCTATCCTCTATCTAAAGTGCCTTGAAAAGATGTGCAGAGGACAGTGGAAAGAGAACTGACGGAGTGTGTGGCTGAAATTCAGATACATCTTTCCTGAATTAGCCACAAAGTGGGAAGCACCATGGAAAACCAATCACTTGCCAACATACTAACTACTGGAACAGAGGCTCGAGAACTAGAAATTTCTAACAGAAAGCCTGTGGCTACTTTTAAACTTTTATACCAGAAAGCATACTCTTAAAACAGCTCCAAGATGTTCTCAGAAGTTGCTTTAACTGACACTCATCCCCCTCATTGAATACCGCATAGCGGCTATTACTCTCTGACATTTCCACGTTCATTGCTTGTTTTTTTTTGTGTGTTGTGGGCTCCACATCAGCTGGGTCTTCGCATGTCTTGTCCATCTCTGTCCCCAATGCCTAAAACTGTGCCTGGCACATCGCAGGTGCACTGTTCATGTGGAATGAACGAATGGATGAACAAAACCTCTTGCAATGCTGTTCCTTGGTGCTTCATGTGACTCTTCAGTCCAGCCTGTCGTAGTTGGAGTTGATAATCAAGCTTCTGCACGATGCTAGGCCCAGCTTCAAGGACTTCCAAAGAGAGTTGCTTTCAAAAGATGTTGTCCCTGTTGTTGTCAACCCTGTCTGCACAGGTATAAAAAGTAAACATGGCAAAGGCCAAATTTGCTGTGACAAAACACAGATGTCCATCAGTGGGGAATGGGGAAATGTTGGGATTTGAAGGGGGGCAAAAAATGATACTGCTTTCTTTGCCTCTTGAGAGGGAATTTTTTTCTTTTCAGGAAAAGTCATAATTCAGAGTCTACATTGAGCTTCACAGAGAATGTGACTGAAGTATGAGGCCACAGGTGGGCCTTCTTCCCTCTGCTCTTCAAGAGTGGCCCACCTAGGACATCAGTCTCCCGCCTGCAGGAACAGAGGCCCCCGGTAGGTCTACTGCTGGAGGCAGGCTGGACGCCAGCATCCCCAAGGCCAGCCACTCCGACCAAAGCCCAGAAAGGGTGGGGCCGCTATGCCCCGTGTCTTGTCCTAGTCTCATCAGTCAGATAAATCACTCCTACCTAGGAGATGGAATCATTCATATTGTTACACTCTAGCAGTGGAAATTCCCTCATGAGACAGGAGGGAGAGAAATAAGATTTCCCACCAGATAAATCATTTGTGGAATGCCCAATGTTACAATATGCTTCCATTTACAAGAATAAAGTCAGATCCACATATAAGAGATGCTCCAAAGGATATTAAAAGTAAAGGAAAAATTTGCAACACTGTGTATGACCTTATTTTTGTAAAAATAAATGAATAACTCTAATACATGTTAGCATGTGACTAAATAAGGAAAAAAAGAGGTATATGCATCAAACTTCATGATGGCTATCTTTGAAGGGGGAATTATAGGGGATATTTATTATTATATTATAGCTGGGATGCAATCTGAGTTTTGAATAATGGAAAGGCATTTCTTCTATAATCAGAAAAAAATAACAATAAGGAGTAGAAAAAAGGGAATTAAATTAGAAAGTAGAAGACTTTTTCTCTGTAAAATTACCCTGGAGAGCAGGAGTAAGAGACAAACCAAATGGGTGTCTCTAGAATGCCTGGCTGTGCAGACGGTCTTGCCCATGGGTGCCACCAAACATGGAGAGGGATCTCAGCCACCCTGTGACCTCTTGGCCTCTCCATGCCCTTCCCTTGCTGGGCCTCCTGCTGCCCAGTCCCTGCTCCCTCCTGCTACATTGGGACAGGAAACCACAGTCTGGGGCCCGGAGCTTATGAGGGCACAGAGGAACAAGCCTGGGCTTTGGCAGTAGATGGGCCAAGGTCCAAATGCTAGTGCTGTCATGTCCTCGGTGTTTGAATTTGGGCAAATTACTTAACAATTGAGCTTGGTCAAAACTCATCAAACTGCACAGTTAAAATGGGTGCCTTTTATTATATGTAAATTCTCTCTCGATAAAGTTGATTTTATTTAAAAAAATGAATAAAAAAGAAGTCAGATCACATCACTCCTTTGCTCAAAATCTTGCCATGATCTCCCTTTCACTCAGAGTAAAAGGCTGACTCTGGCCTCCAAGGCCCTTCACCATCAGCACCCTCCCTTGTTGCCTCCTGGACTTGTCTCCCACCACAGTCATCACCATTCACTCCACTCCAATCACTGTGGTCTCCACAGTGATCCCCAAACAAGCCAGCACACTCACACTGCCACCTCAGAGCCTTTGCACTGGCTGTTCCATCTGCCTGGAATGCTCTCCCCAAGATGGCCACATATACCCTCTTCTCCTTAGGTCTATGCTCAAATTCCATCTTCTCAGTAAGACCCATCCCAACAATCCTGTCTAAAATTGCACCCTCTTTCTCCATCTTGGATATCTTTTATTCATTCTCAACAATGTGCTGATCCTTCCCTAAACTGCTGGTGGCACTGTAAATTGATATAGCCACTTG
Organism: Diceros bicornis minor; assembly: GCF_020826845.1. Taxonomy (NCBI): domain Eukaryota; kingdom Metazoa; phylum Chordata; class Mammalia; order Perissodactyla; family Rhinocerotidae; genus Diceros; species Diceros bicornis. Next base: position 79,188,382 of record NC_080742.1, on the reverse strand, counting down.
GAGGGTCAATTTGGCATTGTATATTGAAATACAAGATGGGCTTGTCCTACAACTCAGTAATTATACTCCCCTATTTCTGTCCTAGATAAACACCTGCACATGTGTATGAGGAGGCGTGTATTAGGACATCCACTGCAATGGAGTCTAAAATAGTGAAAAAAATGGAGATGATTTAAAAGTCCATCAGTAGAGGCATGGTTAAATATATCAAGGTATATTTATAGTATGAAGTACTGTTCAGCATTTAAACAGAATTAAGTATATATACTAACATGAGCGGATCTCCAAGACAAACTATTGAGTGGAGGAAATTAAAATTTTATCAAAAAATCAAAGAAGAATGGGTGTGACTCTAAAAAGTAGCACCAGGGATCTTTGTGGTGATGGGACAGTTCTGTATCTTGATTGTGGTGGTGATTAGAAAATCTACACATGTGATACAACTACATAGAACTGTACACACACAACTAAGTGCATATAAAACTGGTAAAATCTGAATAAGTTCTGTGGATTGTACCCGCTGTCAATGTCCTGGTTTTGATAGTGTACTATAGTTATGTAAGATGTTACCTTTTGGGGAGACTGGCTGACGGGTGTACAATTTTTGCAACTTCCTGTGACTACATAATTATTTCAAAATAAAAAGTCATAAAAGAAGAAATAAAAAAGAGATGTTGATGTATTGGAAGATTCCAGTTGATATCAATTCTCCCTAAATTGGCTAGAGTCAATGCAATCTCAAAACTTTTTAAATTAACTTGACAAACTGGTTCCAAAATTTATATGGAAATGCAACGAACCAAGAATCACAAAAACATTCTTGAGGAAGAACAAACGAAGAGAACTTGTTCTACCAGACATGAAGATTGATTATAAAATAAGGAATAATATAGCCAGCCTTGATGGCCTAGTGGTTAAAGTTTGGCACACTCTGCTTGGGCAGCCCAGGTGCAGAACCCCACCACTCATCTGCTATGCTGTGGCAGGGGCTCACATAGAAGAACTAGAAGGACCTACAACCAGAATATATAACTATGTACTAGGGCTTTGGAGAGGAAAAAAAAAAAGATGAAGATTGGCAACAGATGTTAGGTCAGGGTGACTCTGTCCCTGCAAAAAAAAAAAAAAAAAAGTCTCAAAAAAAGGAATAATTAATAAGGAAGTATGATATTGCCACAAGGATAAGCAAATTGATCAAGGGAACAATAGAGCATACAGGGTGGGGACCCAAATGTAAGAACCCTTGATTAATGACTGAGCTGGCACTATAAAATATGGAGAAAGAATTGACTTTTCAATAAAAGGTACTGGGAAATCTGGGTATTTGTATAAAAAATAAAATTAGATCCCTACTTCATACCTAACACAAAAAACAACTGAGCCACCACAAAATGCTTCAATGAGCAATTATGAACACACTGAGAGCAAATAAAAAAACAGATTCAGAAAAATATATATAAGAAAAATTAAATGGCAATTTTATGACAGAAAAATACAGTAACCTAAATTTTAAAACTCAATGGATGGGCTTAACAGCAGAATGTAGATGACAGAGGAAAGAATTAGTGAACTTGAAACAGAGAATTTACCAAATTTTTGAAGAAGAATTAACACTAATTCTAATCTCTCCCAGAAAATAAAAGAGGAAATACTCCTCAACTCAAATTATGAGGCCAATATTACCCTGATATCAAAACCTGACAAAGACAGTGTACACATAAAAAAAGAAAAGAAAACTACAAACTAATATCCCTCATGAATGTAGATGCAAAATTTTAAACAAAATATTAGCAAATAGAATTCAATAATACATAAAAACAAGTATACATCATGACCAAGTGGGATTTATTCCAAGGGTGCAAGGGTGCAAGGCTGGTTCAATAATTGAAAATCAATCGATGTAATCCACCATATTAACAGACTAAAGAAGAAAATTCATACAATCATATCAATTGATGCAGAAAAAATATTTGACAAAATTCAACATCCACCCATGGTAAAAAAAAAAACTCTCAGAAAGGTAGAAAGAGAGGGCAACTTCCTTGATTTGATAAAGGTCATATGCAAAAAACCAAGGTATATGGGGTCACTATTTGAATTCAAAACTGATTTGGCTTAAACGAAAGAAGCCTGTTTTATGGCCTATCAAACATACATTGTACATCTGCTTTAACCATTAGAGGAAAGAACGCACTCTCTTAAGATAAGAATGCATACTTCCCCTCCTACGCCCTATTGGTAACGCCCGTATTAGTCCCTTTACGGATATCAGGGTTATGTTGACCTGCTAATTTGCAACTGAATACCTTTTCGAAACTTTGAAGAATATGTATCCTGGGCGTGTTTAATGTATGTTTTTTGTTCTAAAAGGATAAAGTCTATACTGAAAACCATGCTTCTCTGGAACGCTTTCTTCCTTTCTGGAAAAGGCCTTCCTGGGTTGTAATCCTCACCTTGGCTCAAGTAAAACTCACCTATTTCTCTTACCTATAGAATGGTTATTGGTTATTTTGCATCGACACATACTTAATGGTGAAAGACTGAATGCTTTCCCACTAAGTCAGGAGTAAGGCAAGGAAGTCCCCTCTCACCACTATTACCCAACAGAGTCCTGGAAGTCCTTGCCAGTGCAATGGAGCCAGAAAAGGAAATAAAAGGGATATGGATTGGAAAGGAAGAAATAAAATTGTTCCTATTTGCAGATGACATGATGATCTACATAGAAAATCCCAAAGAATCTATAAAAAACCCTCCTAGAACTGATAAGAGAGTTCAGCAAGTTTGCAGCATACAAGATCAACATACAAAAATCAGTTGTATTTCTACATTCTAGCAATGACCACAGAAAAACCAAAATTTAAAATACAATACCATTTACAATCCCCCCAAAATACATATAAATCTAACAAAATATAACATTTTTATGTAACACAACATTAACTCGTATGCCGAAAGCTACCAAACGCTAATGAAAGAAATCAAAGTAGAGCTAAATACATGGAGAGACATACTATGTTCATTGAGTGAAAATATCAACATAGTGAAGATGTCAATTCTCCTCAAATTGATGTATAGGTCTAATGCAGTTCCTACCAAAATCCCAGGAATATTTGTTGTAAGATAGACAAAATTATTCCAAAATTTATATGGAAAGTCAAAGGAACTGGAATAACTAAAACAATTTTGAAAAAGAATAAAATGAGAGGCATTAATCTACTCCATTTTAAGACTTATTATGGAGAAAGGCAGTCTCTTGCATGCAATCTTTCTGCCCCCACTGGCTGCATAAGAATAGGCCATGGGCCTGGAACACTTCCTTACCAAGAGATAAAGATCCTACACAGCCTGTGTTGGGTCTACCACCTTGCATGGGAATATCTTTCCCTGTCTCAGGCTCAGTGAATGCTCTTTTGTCTTTGCTTGAAGTGTGTGCATCAGATGGCACCTGGCCAACTCCACTGTTACATCTGTCCTCCATGGGGAGGAGAGAAGGTCCCTCCACTGCAGCACAAGAGAGGTGCACATAGGCAAATCACCCTGCATCAGACACTGGGAGAGACCTGCTGGCCATGAGGGACTGATGCCCACTACTGAAGTTGATATTATTTGGTCTCTTTCTATGTAAGTAAAGCATTATTCCATCCAGTGCTTGACTGTGTTGTATTCTTGGTGACTCCAATACCAAGATGCAGTGGGCAGAAGTGTCTGGACTTCTGTTCCTAGTGGCTGGCATTGTGATGATCTTTGCTCTCCTCCATGTAGTTGGAGTCCTCCCCTGGGATTGGTAACCGGTGCACAGTAATCTGCTCGACACCTGTTATATGGCTACAGTAATCCAGACTGTGTGTTACTGGCAGAGAGATATGCATAAATGAATGGCACAGAATAAAGAACCACAGAAGTACAGACAACAGATTTTTGACAAAGGTGCAAAAGCAATTCAGTGGAGGAAGGATAGTTTTTCAACAAGTCATGCAAGAACAATGGGATATCCATAGGCAAAAAACCCCCAAAACCTTGACCTAAATCTCACAAATTATACAAAAATGAACTCAAAACGGACCATAGATTTAACTATAAATTGTAAAACTATAAACCTTTTAGAAGAAAACACGAAAAGTAACATAAGAAAAAATAGACAACTTGGACTTCATGAAAATTTTTAAACTTTGTGCATCAAAAGACACTATCAACAGAGTAAAAATGCAACCCACAGAATGAGGGAAAATATTTGCAAATCATATATCTGGTAAGGGATTAATATCCAGAATATATACAGAACTAAAACTCAACAACAAAAACCAAGCAACCCAATTCAAAAATGGGCAAAGGACTTGAACAGACATTTCTGCAAGGAAGACATACAAATGGCCAATAAGCACGTGAAAAGATGCTCAACATCACTAATCATCAGGGAAATGCAAATCAAAACTGTAATGAGACACCACCTCAAACCCATTAGGATGGCTACTATCAAAACAAACAAACAAACAAACAAACAGAAAGCAACAAGTGTTGGCAAGGATGGGGAGAAATTGGAACCCTTGTCCACTGTTGGTGGGAATGTAAAATGGTGCAGCTGCTGTGGAAAACAGTATGGTGGTTCCTCAAAAAATTAAAATTAGAATTACCATATGATCCAGCAATTCCACTTCTGGGTGAATAACTAAAAGAATTGAAAGTGGAGTCTCGAGGAGATATTTGTACACCCATGTTCATAGCAGCATTATTCACAGTAGCTAAAATGTGGCATAGCTAATGTGGTATGTGGTATGTCCATTGATGGATGAACAAATAAACAAAATGTGGTTATATACATACAATAGAATAGTGCTCAGTCTTAAAAAGGAAGGAAATTCTGCAATATGCTACAGTGTGGATGAACCTTGAGGACATTATGCTAAGTGAAATAAGCCGGTCACAAAAAGTAAATACTGTATGATTCCACTTATAAAAAGTACCTAGAGTAGTCAAATTCATAGAGACAGAAAGTAGAAAAGTGGTTGCCGGGGGCTGGGGGAAAGGAGGAATGGGGAGTTATTATTTAAGGGGTACAGAGTGTCAGTTTTACAAGATGAGTGAAGATTTATGGAGAAGAATGGTAGTGATGGTTGCACAACATAATGAATGTACTTAATACCATTGAACTGTACACTTAAAATTGGTTTAAGATGGTAAATTTTATGTTATGTGCATTTCACCATAATAAAAAAAAATTGAAAAAACAAAAAAAACAAATCATCCAATTAGCAAAAGTCTCACTGGTTGGTCTAACTAAGGAGGATCCAAGAAATAAAGTGCACCATCAGATACTTTGAAACGAAACAGACAACGCTACACTTAAGGATGAAACAGGGAAAGAGCAAGACAAGGGTCCCTATATTATTAAATACAGTTAGGGATGTTCCTCCCAATGCAATAAAACAATAATGGAAGAGGATTTATTATTGAAAAGGTGGTGGTAAAATGGTCATTATTTCAGATGTGATTTTCCATATGGAAACTCAAAGGAATCAACTAGGAAAAAAAAAAAAAAAGAAAGATTAAAATTCAGACATCAGTAAGGTTGCAAAATATTTAAAAATCAGTTTCATTCCTATGCCTACACCCATAATAATTAGCTAGAAAAATAATGAGTTGAGAAAGATTCAAATGCCAATTCAATAAAAATAGAAAATACCTAGAAATAAACATTTAAATTGAAGTGCTGGATCTTAATGATGCAAATTATAACATTTTATAACATAAAAGAAGATCCAAACAAACGGAGAGACCTACAGTATTTCTAGATGGAAAGACAACTTAATGTTACAAAGATATAAACTCTCCAAATAAATCTCTATATTTCCCACAATCTAAATACCGATGGGATTTTTAAAACTGAACGAAATTATTCTAAAGTTCATCTGAAAAAAATGAAAGTATTAAAATAGCCACTATTATTTTGAAAAAGAGTAATAATGTCGCATTAGTATATTTTAGTAAGAAAAATTTCAAAATATATTCACTTTAATGGCAGATTGCAAATGGCAATTACATTTGCAATGTGGCAGATTACAAAATGTTATGAGTATAATCTCTGTTAGAAAATAAATTATTCATAAAAGGGGGCTTGGAGTAGATAAAGTAAAATATTTAAGTGGTTGTCTCTGGCTGATGGAATAATGGGTAATTCTTTGTAGCTCACCTGCATTTCCTAAATTTTCTACAATGAACATATATTGATATTGTAAAGAGGAAAATGCAATGTTTATTTAATAAAAGCTCAGATCACATCTTTATTGCTTCAGGAAGTCTTCTCTTATTTAACCCCATCTCTCCTGATCTGGGCTAGGTGGCTTCACTTTGTTATTTTTCTTATTGCAGATATAGTAGATCATGATTCTTTGGCTTTCTCTATTCTAGCCTTGTGAGCTTTTTATAAACGAAACTGTGTCTTTTATCTCTGAATCCCTAATACAGAGTCTAATATACAGCAGGCCCTCAGTATTTGTTGACTGAATGAATAACCAAGAAAAAAAGACATACAGTATACAAAAAAGAAAATTTGCAACTCCTTCTATAACCACTAGAGGGAACCACATCCCCACCAAGATAATTCTTGGCACTTAAAGGATTTTTTTTTTTTTTTTTTTTAAACAAGGCTGTTCAAATCTGAAAAACCTTCCAGAAGCCATTATCGATCCCACCTGGGGGGACTGAATTTAAACCATTCCTAACAGTGAGATATTATTCTATGATTAGATAATCCCAAGATATCTCACCTTATCCAAATTCATTGTACTCAATATCTGCACTATTTGGTCTGGCACTGATCAAAAGCAGTTTTATTGGTTATCAGATTGTATCCTGTGTCTGTCTTGCCTCCACAACAGCAGAGTAAGCTCGTGTTTAAGCTCATTTCTCTCTCATTAGCCAGCTCAGTTCTAACCAGTACAGGTGTGCAAAAATATTTTAATTGAATTAAAAGGTTAACATTCTCCCTTGAATCATGTGCCACTCTAAGAAAATCTAGTATGCAAAATTCCAAACATACAAAACACAAAAATTATGTGATGATTATGAGAACATTCTCAGATTTATGGAATGTTTCAACACAAAATTACAATAGAAAGCCTTTCCTGATACACTTAAGATATGATCTTGTTTTTAGAATTAAAGTGGTAGCCACTTTTACAAGGGACAGTTATGATTTAAACAGTGACAGGGGGTTGCTGATGAGACTTGAGGCGCAGACAAGCCCATTCAAAGTGGACAGAGGTGCTTCCAGAGGAAGGCGTGACTGGAATGTGTTTGATGTTAAAAAACAAAACAAAACAGGTGGAGATCTATTAAGTTGCAGAGCTGCTATGTTATAGGGGCTGTGACACATACAGAATAAAAAGAGACAGGAGTGGGCCGTAGCGTCTCAGTGGGTCTGCAGCAGTGTTTTTTTGTGTGTGTGCGTGAGGAAGATCCGCCCTGAGCTAACATCTCCCAATCCTCCTCTTTTTGCTGAGCAAGACTGGCCCTGGGCTAACATCCGTGCCCATCTTCCTCTACTTTATATGGGACGCCACCACAGCATGGCTTGCCAAGCGCTGCATCAGGGCGTGCCGGGGATCAGAACCAGCGAACCCCAGGCAGCCGCAGCAGAGTGTGCGCGCGCGCACTTAGCCGCTTGCACCACCAGGCCGACCCCCTGCAGCAGTGTTCTTGAGAGGCATGGCTGCTAGAGCTCAAATCCCAGCACCACCACTTGCTAATCTGTGTGACCTTGAATAAGTTACCTAGCCTCTTGCTGCCTCTGTTACTCCACATGCAAAATGGCGATGACAATTAGAACCTACTGCATAGGAGTCTTAGGATTAAATGAGATAATACATGAAAAGTGCTTCGAATAGCACTTGGTACACAGTAAATGCACAAAATATTCACTATTAAGCATAAGCTCATTCAACAAATTACACAGAAAAATTTCAACAAATTGCGCCTGGCACAGAGTAGGCACTATACAGATAGTCCCCAACTTATAGATGGTTCGACTTACAATTTTTCGGCTTTACAATGGTGTGAAAGCGATACACATTCAGTAGAAGCTGTACTTCAAATTTTGAATTTTGATCTTTTCCCCAACCTAGCGATATCTGTATGATACTCTCTCGTGATGTTGGGCAGCGGCAGCGAGCCACAGCTCTCAGTCAGCCACGCGATCTCGAGAGTACACAACCGATACAATTACAACCATTCTGCACCCATCCAACCATTCTGTTTTTCACTTTCAGTACAGTATTCAACAAATTACATGAGATGTTCAACACTTGATTATAAAATAGGCTTTGTGTTAGATGATTTTGCTCAACTGTAGGCTAACATAAGTGTTCTGAGCATGTTTAAGGTAGGCTAGGCTAAGCCATGATGTTCAGTAGGTTAGGTGTATTAAAGGCATTTTCGACTGAAGCTATTTTCAACTTACAATGGATTTATCTGGATGTAATCCCATCGTAAGTTGAGGAAGATCTGTATAAGTGTAGGCTGTTATTATTATATGAGAGAAGAGCCTCGGACAGTACATACGTTTTTTGATCCCCATGGAAGGTGTGTTCCCATCACATGTGTGGTCATGAGACTAACCTACAGCTTGATAACACCAGCTCTGATTACTCTGGTTCCTCTATTCTGATTCCTTTCAATAAGTAACCTTCCAATAGTAAGTTAGCTTTCTATGTAAACATTTTGATAAGGAGAAAATGTACCGGCAAGCTGGTACTAATATGAATAATATGCCACACTTTATTAGTTTAAGACACAAAATAAGGTCACATTTCCTTTAATGTTCAATTTGAAGAGACTTTAAGCCCCTTCGTGACCAAATTAATAGGAATTTAGACTTCCCTGGAGTCTCTCCCCATAAATATTATTAAAGAAAGAAGGATCATTCCATTCAATCAACACGTATTTATTAAGTACCTACTGTGTGCCAGGCACTGTTCAAGGCACTGTAGAAAAAAGCCCCCCCCCCAAATCCCTGCTTTCATAGGGCTTACATTCTAGTGGCGGAGACAGATGATAATTAAGGTGTGAGTTAAATAACATCGTAGCTGGATAGCGATAAGCACTAAGGAGAAAAAAAAAGCAAGTGAGAGGGATTTACGGGGAGGGAGGGGTGGAGGTGATGTAATTTTAGATAGAGAAGCCAGAGAAGTCAGGATCTGAAGGAAATGAGGGTGGCATCGATTGGTCTAGGAGCCAGTTAACCTTGTGACTCATCTGCTGGGACTTTTAGGGATTCAAATGTTCTCCAATCTGAGTCAATCCCCACAATTTCTCACCCAGGCCACCTCTCCTGCTGAACTCACAGCATCAGGGACACCCCACCACTGCCAGGACCACCTTGCCCACGTGCCGATGCATTCTCTTCATCCTGGAAGTCCACATCCTGCATCCCCTGCTACTGTTGCCTCTGACAAAGATGATGGAGGCCAGTGGACCCTACTTCCACATCCTCCACATGGCAGGAGCAGCTCATCCCCCACCCCACACCTCTCTGGCCTCCCCATACATCTGAGCTGGGCCCAGCGATCACAGAACATCTCTCCCTCTCTTGTTTTTAACCACTGAATTAGCCACCTCCTAAGAAGTCTTCATGGCCCAAATAGATAATCCCCAAATAAAACAGTCCAACAGTGATCTAATTCCTAAGGTCTGCAGCACTCCATCTCAGTCACAGCTACCTTCTTACAAGAGGATTCTGATCCAGAGGTCAGCCAACTTTTTCTATAAAGGGCCAGTTAGTAAATATTTTCAGTTCGCAAGCTACATAGGTGTCTGTCCCATATTCCTTTTTTGTTTGTTTGTTTTACAGCCCATTAAAAATCTTTTTTAAAAGTTCCTTGCTCGTGAGCTGTGCAAACACAAGCCACAGGTCATAATTTGGTAACCCCCAGTCCAATCCATTTGTCAGTTCCCACATTAAAATTAAAAAATTGTGCTCATGGTTTATAAATCAGTCATTCTTTTATTTTTGTTGGTTCATTTAGCAGGAATAGGATACAACTATCTGCTGCAACAGGTAATGTATCATTTGTAAGACCTGATACATAGTAGGCATTCTATTTGCTTCAGGGTGAACAAAATGTATTATTTAAACAGTGGGCACCATAGTTCCTCTTCAGGAGGAAATTGTCTTCCTTAAGAAGACCTAGATGGACCACCCTGGATGTGGAAGGTGACCCTCCACGGGCATGGCTGGGAGGGAGACAGTGATGCAGAGAGGGAGTCACACTGTTCTGCAGGAGGCATTAACGAGCAGACGAGTCGGGGAAAAGAGTAGATGGGGGGAGGGGTGGAAGGGGAAATGGAGGCTGGACAACACGTGAGGTGACTGAAGCCCACAGCCCATAGTCCTGTAGCAGAGTGGCCAAAAGTCTTTATTTTTTTAATTAACAAGGCTGTCTAATATTCCATTCTATTTGTATTGCTGTAATATAAACCCCTTGCAGATTTCAAACCTCCAGTTTGCGGCTTTTTTCTTTTTTCTTTACAAGCAAGAATGTGGCTAAATCCAAAGCAGCAGGATTTATTGGAAGATATGGAGCAGATCACAGAATTCAAGGCAATGTTGAAGATTAGGCTTGGAAAGCAGCACTGGTGATCTAGCCAGCCTGCCACTCCTGAGGTCAGCGGGCAGCCGCTCCACTCCAGATGCAAAGTCCAGGAAGCCAACTTCTGATTGGCCTGGCTTGGCCACGTGTCCACTCCGT